>NW_028278089.1:0-325797 GCF_059751315.1 Micrasema longulum
GTGGGTACCAATATTGTTCCGGCCCCATAATAACAACTAAACTGATCTTTTGAGATTCTTACCGCGATCGCGAATAAGTTATTTTTGCGATTAATTAATCATTAAATCCACTGTGTCGTGTAATTGCATTGAACATTCAAGAAAACATGTCAAATGCCTCTCATTCCTGACGACAGGATCTGATCGGATCCTGACTACCGCGAGAGAAGTTCAAAACAATAAAGGTGCCAGAACCTAGTACAAGGTAGGTAATGGCATTCATTGTATTAGGGTTCAGTGGCAAAGTAAATAAGAGTACGCATCCCGCGAACCAGACCATTCCGAGGGTTCATTTGCTAACATGCTAAGTGGCGCGATCACTGATCATCTTACCTCCATGTATAAAAAAATGACAAAGATCCACTGCCATTAATATACCAATACAGTGGCCTATGCACTATTTGATGAGAAAATGGAAATAAATAAAATGGTAAATAATGATTTCCAATAAACTCAAATAAACTGTAATTTACTCGGACAAAATGGTTAAAACTTTTACTACCATTAGTAAAACAATTCTCATCAAAAGTTCAACCGTATATTTAAATTAGTCACGGAATGGTTGAATTGTGTAGTGGAAATTAACCAAGTCATGAGAGAAAAGCAATTGAAAATTTCAATAAATTGATTGTTAACAGTAGACCGAACCCTTAATCGAGGCTTAAGAGCGTCCTTCGGTCAAAACTCATAGTACCTATCATTTAAGCTTTTAGATCCCATTTTATTTCAATGAATTACGTGGATTTAAATTCTGAATATGGAAATATGGTAATGTTTTTTGGATATCACTTACAATAATATCAATAAAAGGGGATAACGGATGAAATTTAATTAACACAGAAAATACCTTGTACTGAATTAACTTTCCTGGAAATTATCGGTAAATCGATAAACATATTAACCCTTTCGAAACATTTGGATAACTGGAATACATTATGTATGTATATGTGTATGTTGCGGTATATTGATTAGCGGGTATTTTCGTGTATTCTCTTGTGACATAAGACTCGTGAGAAATTTAATTTTGAAATTCCCTAATTTATTGAAATGAATCACCTAAAAGTCACATTAGTTAATTAAAATTATGTTACCTAATTTTGTATCAAAAATTAGTAGCATGAGTATGGGTGGAGGATTGATCGTTTGTGGAGGGATTCTCCTTTTTTGTTTTTAAACGAGAAAGGAGAAAACTTTTTCGGAACTGTTAGACTTACCTAGGTTGATATTGCTTGCAGAACCGACGGTTGGGCCTGGTTGCGTACTGCAAACTAGTTTGTGTATAAAATAATTTAACACGACATTGGCAAAAGCATCAAATTAAATATGCAAAGCCATTTAGTTTGTAAAAATTATATATACATAACAAGTGTACACATATAATAAACCTATACTTAACTTTAAAATGAAGTAAAATAAAATATTACACGTTTTAAAAGGTGTGAACATAAAATATTATTTCCATTAATCATTTGCTCCGTGATGGTTTCTGCGACAGTTAAAAAAATAAATAATAAAATAAGAACACGCAAATGATAAATATCTATAGCGTGTAAAAAATCAATGCTCTTGTGCCATAATACAGGGAGAAAGTACGAGAATACGTTTGTACGAGGAAAAGTCAGACTGCGTTTCATCTTAAGATAAAACAATATCAAATATACTTACAAAACTTTGCTTTATAATAGTTTAAGATATCCATAGAAACAAGTTCGATTTTCCTTAATAAAACCATTGACCTATCAATACACATAATGCACCTTGAGACCTCTAAAATTGACACTTAACTCATGCCCAAACAATAAATCATGTTCAAGGCGTATTGAGTCGTTTTTTAACCGCCTGCCGAGTTTTGACGTGACCTTAACATTTAATTCCAAACCAAAATGCCTGATTGTGTCTAGAAAACGTGTGACGACGCACATACGAATATTGCCTTTTATATTGTATAGATGAATAAATGTTTATAATAGTTTTGCATCTCATTGAATTGCGACGAACCAGTAGATATTCCCATACTAAGAATATGAGAAATGCAATTAATACGATAAATTGTTTGAAAAAAGAATCGAATAATTTAAAAAGGTTAACTACTGTTTTTAAAATCATTGTCCATTTTAAAGGGCTGTTTAAGAAAAACAAAATTTCTTCTAGGATACGTACCTACTAATGTACCAAAATTATTATGAAAAAAATATTTCTAATAATTAATATTACTTTTCATAATTTAGTTTGTTGATGTATATTTTTGATAATTTTACTAATAAATTGATTTTTATTAAAATTTTCTTAACCTTTAAAAGAGTTTTTTTTAAAACAATCGAATTATCAAGTTTTTTTGACAGGTAACAGATCTATGTCACTAGATCTAATATAAACCAATATTGAGGCAGAAATTATTTTATTTTTTAATATCATATGCAAATCGACGACTTAGTCCGCAAACAAAACAAAACCCCAGTAAACCAAATAATATAGAAGAAGCATAAAACTTACTTATATACTTAAGTTTACCTACATGGTTTCTTATTATTGTTTCATCATATTGTTTTGTTTAAAATCATTATTAAATATTAGAAATAATAAATTTTGTTCCGCAAATAATTCAATTTTCAAAAAAATTGAGTTACCTTAGTTTTGGATTGAGCCGTCAAAATGCTTTGTTTTGTAGATGTATAATTGTTTTGTTAATTATTCTCAAGATCACAATAGATTTTAAAATTCGGTTAAGAAAATTGAGCAGGCTTCAATTATTTAAATATGTAGCTTTTAGAAGAGGCATGCAAATTACTACGAAGAAAGAAAATGAAACAAAAAAAAACATCAAAAACTCCTTAGCACAAACGAGGAGGAGACGATTCGGGGAGATAACTGAGACAGATTTTATCGCGAAATTCTTACGTAAGCAAGGGGAAACCCCTGACTAGAAAAAAATAGCGCAATTTTGATGATTTTGCGTATTGTTTGGAATAAAACCGACGCAACCCCTAGGGCTGAGACTCTCAAAATATCTCGGTAATTTCACCAACATACTAACATTTTCCTGTTTAGGTAAGTTAAAGAAAATATAAATTCTACGAGTATATTCAAATAACAAATTCGAATACATAACGCATTGTAATAAAGGTTTCAGATTTTTAACTTTACAAACATCAACATTAAAGGGAGATCTTTAAGTCCACCATCCACTCGCAGCTGTGATAGAGTCCCGGGGGACTCGCTGTCAGCTGCGCATAGAGGAAAGTTATTATAAATATTCTCAAGGAATACAAACTCTATGCAGATTAAGGAGAAGGGAGATGGATGCATAAACAGAGGCCAAAACGTCGTCCCCACCCCTCAATGCCTCTGTTTTTTTTAAATTCAAAAATATGTATTTACATGATTTTTTAAATATTTTTTTTAAGCCAATCAACAGGCTAAAGTAAGCCCTAATAGATTGGCATTAATGAGCAATACTTTATCCAAACATTCTTAAAATCTATTTAATTAACAAAGTGTTTAATTAACTAAATATATGTATATAGCATAATCTAGGCGGAAATGGCAAGTGTGACATCGCGAGTCAGGAGAGACAACACCGCTTGCTTCTTAAATGCCTGATCTTGCTATAGGAACACATCGACAGAACCGTTTAGTGAGATTTGGTTCACTGTTTTGAGGATCCAGAGGGGAAAAAAATCCGATGTTAGTTTTATAATTTCCCACAGCAAAGACAGGATTGGTACACAAGTTACGGCGAGGTACATTAAGGTTTATCTGAGCAAGGATATCACGTGCATCTATACAGTTAGATATTAATTTGTGCAAAAATATCAAACCCGCCGAAATCCTTCTGAATTCTAAACTAAAGGTATGAAAGTAATATAGATGATCATAATTTACATAATAACTTATCTAAATAAACAAAAACCATTTCTTAAAACTGTAGTAACACAACAAACATAACTAACACAATAAATTATAATAATAAAAATACTTTATAGTTTTATTCCACTTTTATTTATAATTTTTTTACCAGTGACCGGGTTTTGTCGTGACCAACATCGTCAGACTGGTGTCACTGGTAAAAAAATTATAAATAAAAGTTGAATAAAACCATTAAGTATTTTTATTATTATAATTAAAATGCAGTTCCACCAAGAAATGTCAGTAGAAAAACTCAATATAACACAATAAACATAAGTTAAAACACGGATATTTAAAATGAGAGAACGGCCTTGAATAAAGGAGGATTTCCTAAGTGGTCAGAGGCAGAGGATCCAAATACCACCCCCGTAAGGGGAGGTCAAAACAAAAGAACGTGTGCGTTCCGCTCGGAAGGAAGTACAGTCCCAACTGAATGAGCATCCCACAGGAACAGTTGCCTGTCCCACCATATTTTATCCACCTAGGCGTCCGCGTATCTGAGCAGTTCCCATCGCGATACCCAAGTCACAAACATCGACAGATGGAAGAATTGAAGGAATACAGATGTTCAAATATCGGCAAAATGGTGAATGTTACACATTGTTTAAAGTGGGCACTTATACCAGCCAACGACAGGTCATAAGTCCTGTAGATGCCTAGACTTCTATATTCCCGTCTTTAAAATGTTCTCCATCTCTGTTGGAGTATGTTGATATAATGCATACTTAAAATACTGGGCATTAGGAAGGTACGTTTGAATATTAGAAGAAAAAAAAAATTCAATGGAATATGTACATAAACGCCTTCATTGATACGGAAATAAATACGAAGAGGTACAGTGACGAACAATGAAGAAGTTCAGTGTTATTTTAAATATATTTTTATTTGTTGCTAGACTTTTAAGCTGAGTTAAAAAATGTTCATTTTTTATAAATCGTATTATCAGCGATATGACTATTAAATGTTTTGTATTTCTGAAAAAACTCTGCGTGTGACGTCATAGGTTCTCTTCAGATTATTCTCGATCAGTTCCACCCATTTGTCTTTTGACTGCAAGCGAACCGGAAATCTTCCACAAGTCTCCTATAATTGGTTGATTCTTTTAAACCAGTGACGTCCTTCAAAGTAATTCGTTTTTAATAAAATATACATATATTTTTTTAAGTACATTTTCAGGAAACTTTGTAGTACAATTTACTGCTGCAATTTTTACTGCGTGCAAGAAAACTTTTACTGTATCCAATTACCCGTAGGACTGAAATGACTTATTCTATGTTCTGCTAAACACCGCTGGACCGCTTTCATATAAAAAACTGAAAATATCACCTTCAGAAAAAAGTGCTAATCACAAAAACGGCATTTCGCAATTTGCATTCAGTCGGTCGTTTAATATAGCACAGCACCATAAAGAACATTTATTCACGAGCGGACTTATTCATAATATTTTTTTAAATTAGTTCATTTATTAATTAGCAGGTAAAAACATGAACCAGTACACCAAAAGGCCGACTTATCTCTACTCAATTTATTTTAGATAATTAAATTTTATTTAAATTTTTATAAAAAATTACATCAATAAAACCAAAAAAGTCAATATGAATAAGTTATGTTAAAAATAAAATATTTAATAACATTAAGTAAAATTTGATCACAAAGTTGATGCTTTAAATATTAATAATATTAATGAATAAGTATCCACCTACCCCGATTTTACCGGACCGAGTGGATTGGCGCGATTCGTGTGTAACGGACCCGTACATGACAGACGCAATCAATCATTTTTAGAATAAAGATGTTCAATACATAATGACACAACGTACACCAGAGTTTTACTGAGGCTGGCTGTTTTCTGCAAAATGCACATCGTAGGTTGTGTGGTCAGGCAGACTTTAAAATCATTAAACCTTGTCAAATACATATTTTTGTTTTACAAAAAAAAAAACGAACGTTTGCATTATTCATCATTTGTCAAAGTAAAAAGCATTACAACTCTTGTGGTGATTTGATTATATACTCTTTTCGCAAAAGTACTTTTATTTATTTATTTCGACGGCTTACGTCTTCAACAAAGTATAAAATAATAAAACACAATTGGTTTTATTGGTGTCATGAAGAGACGGGTATGTCTCGAAACCGGTATACATAGTAAAGTCAGTAAGTGGTTATATATAAATATTCAAAAACATTTAGTAAAACACAATTATAATGAAACAAAATACAAAACACCTATACACAAGTGAAGAAAATATAGATACTTAAAATAAAATCAGCAGAAAATAAAGAAATAACAAAGAAAATTTAAGCAAGAAATTATAGCGTAGGTATGCAGCAAATGCACAGAAAATAAAGAGTTTAAATATAAAACGTATTGAAGTAACAGAGGCGATGTATCATAGTATAAACAGTAAAACAAGTGTAATGCTTAGTACGTTTTTATAATTTAGAAAATAAGTGATTAAAAAGTAATGATTTTAATTTGTATAAAGATAAATGAAATAAATCTAAGTTTCCATGTTTGTTCGCTAACACGTGGAGCCGTGGAAAAGGTGAGTATTTAGCATAGTTTGAACTACGCAAATCAACAGCAAAATAAGTATTTTGTCTCGTCCCACGCTGTCTCACATAAAAATTCACACAATTAAAAAGTTCGGGACTGTTAAGAACATTATTTAATAACTTTAAAAGCAGCACTAAATCTGAAATTTCCCTTATCTCAGCTTTACTTTTCCATGGGTGGCCGCTTTCTGCATAACTACGTCCATTTGCACGGCAACTGTAAAAAACAAAACATTTTTCATTCGTAAGTCAGTTATATTTATAAAATATATTTTTTAATCTTTACAAATGCCAATTAGTGTCGTTTTTATGGTAATGAGTTGCAGAAATAAAAATTAAACTAAAAAAATGGTATATCTTATTTTTACATGAATGATTCTATTGGTATCGTAATATTCTGTCTATTTTTAAAAATTGTTGAGGGCAACGCAATACATAATATGTTTATCTTAAATATAAATAAGGTGCCAATTGAATTATAACACTGTCTATACATCATTAAAGAGATGTTGTATATTTTTTCATTCCCAAGTACTAACATACATATATATTATATAATGATAAAGATGGGTTGGCATGGATTAGCTCAAAGTCTTATATGTTGATCGTGTTTAAAATGTATTACGTACCACTATTTTATCGCCCGTGTTTGCCTTTTCTACATAGTTTCATGTTCTTTTTGTTTAGTTTCTTGTATGTATATTTTTTCAAATAACCGTTGTAATTGGCTTAGGCCGCACATTAATAAATAAATAAATACAACGTGCCATATAATATTTAAATTTCAATAAAAAATGTAGTTGTTGCCGTTAAAAAAAAGAAATTTATGTTCAAAAACCTTTATACAATTATTCTGTTTCACAAAAAAGAATTAACTTCTTTGACAGTTAAGTATTTATTTATCATTTTTTTTCTTTTTTTTTAAATGCATGAATTGAAGTACTTTTAGAAATAACTTAAGTATTAATTCATTTAAATGGATGGCTAAAAAACATGTTTTTGATACCAGGAAAGGTAAACATTCCAAAAATAAAAATGTCGTAAATACGATTGTATTAGTTAGTCTACGCAAACATAGGCATAAATTGGCCAATTCGAATTGTTATTTCTAGAAGTAATAAATATTTTACACCCCTCCAAAATGATAAGTGGAATGCCCGGGTTGTGCTTAATTTAAAACGTGGAGAAGTAGGTGGAATGTTCTGATAAATTAAAGCTAACAAATGTCGATTCAACCTGAAGAGAAATGAAAGGGAAAGTCTTAGAATCCAAGCGATTGGAAAAAAAGAAAAAATGATACCTATAAAATATAACAATAAAATAATTAACAAGTTTCAAAAGAAAGATGAAGAAAAACAAACTGAATACCAATACACAGGTTCCTTAATAACACTAATAATTATTATATTAAAAAATACGAGATTTCTGTTTCTGTAAAAGTTTCAGAAATATCTCTACATGAGAGAGTGCGGGTATTATCCTTGGCTCTACCCAAACGAGTTTCTCCAGGGTCTTGGCTACAACAGTTTAGAGACTAGAAGGAATGTGTATTTGACTACACATTTTTATCGATTGTTGCGCGGTATGATCCATAATTCTGAGATTATGATGAGCATTGGTTTGTATGTTCCTGATAATTACCTAAGACAGCGTCAGCATATTCTGAGATTGTTTCATATTCCGATATACGGGATCAATCTGCCGATGGTTATGCCTGTTGGAAGGGCTAACGTTATGCTGAACAACATCACTCTGGATGTTGATCTGTTCCATGTATTCGAAGGGGTTCCACGGAGCAGCATGCTCCTACTATTTTGACAAGAGTCTCGTTATGTATTTTTTGTCTTTTTATAATATGTACGTCTTAAATTTTTAGTTTGCAACGTATGTATTATTTCAAATAAATTAATTGAATTGAATGACACTTGACTTATTCTCAAACGCTCAGTCATGTCCAACATGAATTAAGTCGTTTTTTGATAGCCAGCCAGGCGTGACGTTTAGAATCGAAACAAAAATGCCTACTTGTGTGATGAAAATGTGAAACAATCTTTCGTATAAACATCGTAAAGAGGATTGTGTAACTTTTCGTTGGAAAATATTTGGTCATGGGTGATTAATAAAGCTTAAAACAATTAATATTGAAATATGAATTTTATTTTTTGTAAACGACAAACTACGCCTAGCGACGCAATTGCGAAGATCTTTTCAATAAAAGTGATGCACTGAAAGAAAGAATACGTTTTTAAAACATAATCAACGTTAGTAAATGTTATTTTTTCGTTTCGTTGAAATTGTAAGGAATTTAAGGACAGAACCTGATTGGTACCCACCAAAAACGAATGTTGATTGTTAACGTTCAAATACAAACTTTTTTATGTACCAAAAATGAGTATCCTTCAATTTTTGGTAGCATAAAATAAATATTTGTATTGAAAATAAACTGTTTTTGAATATAAATAAATGTATCTGTATTACATTCACAAGGAAAAAAAAATTCTTAATTTTGATTACAAACTAAACAATAATGTACTAATGAAAAAGCACGAAATTAAAGATCTTGGGATTGTTTTAGACTCAAAACTACTTTTCTTGGTGGAACTGCATTTTAATTATAATAATAAAACTTTGTACGTATTTTTATTATTATAAACATTTTTTTTATAGTAGCAACGCTTTTACGGTTAGATGCTTTTATATGTTGATGGAGCAGTATCTAGCCAGTCTAGCCGTTTGGATTTAAAACTGATAGTTATTTCAGAATTTAATTCGACTTCAAAATGTACTTATTTTTCTCTCATATTTTAAATAGTCTTTAAAAAAAAAGCTAGCCACCTCAGAACGACAAAAAAATTAAATGAATTGTAATGAAAGCAAAAACTGCGAGGTAGAACAAAAAATTTGTTATTTTTAATGAGTACCGTGAGGTGCTTGACATGTCGTTACATATCGATATACCTACCTCAAAACTTGAAAGCGGGGTCGGTAATGTATCTTCGTAATCGCTCGGGAGAATTTATCTTCTACTATGATGTCATAATTAGGGTTTATTACTTTATTGCGTAGATGTGTGTACCGCAGTGGCAAGCCGTGATTTATTTTATAGGTAATCTATAAAAAAAACAACATTAATTTGTACTACGTATAAATACTTACATAACATGTAAGTAATGTAATTATAAATGACTATTTTTTGTGGTTCTGTGAAAATCAACTCAAACAACAATTATTATTAACCAGGCGATATACGTAACTTTATTCTACACTATTTTAATAGAATACTAAACTTGCACAAAAGTTTATTAACAAATACCACAATGACATTCAACAGATATTTCCATTATGATCTGTCATTGATAGTACTGTCAAGACTTGAGCACTGGCCGATTTCTTTTAAAATGAATAATGCCTAAAACGGCCACTGCGAACGCCACCTGTCCTATGTGATACATAATATGTCAACGGTATCCCATCAAAGAAAAGTAGTCCTTCGGAAATAATGTTCGAAATACTTGTTTCCAAATAGAGAATCTTCTAAAAATATTTGTAATCTGCAAGTTTGTTTTAGTACTAAAAAAGCCGACTTAGGTTAAAGACAAAAAATACAGTGTACTTTTTTGTATGGAAGAATAAGCTGAGGTAATCGGCTAGTTTCATCGTTCAGTAAAAATGGGCTGGGGGCTGGCGCTGGGCGCACTTCATAGATATTTTTTTAACGGTGATTTATAATTAATAACAATTCCTTTATTTATTTTCCCATAAACATGGTTACTATAAATTATTATTATTAAAAGTCAAATATAATGGTAAGCTGTGCATAATCGTTTACTTAGACGATTCGCCCTTGGTGTACCGTGACGTAAGCACTGTGCTTTTTTTACGTTGTTTTTGGCCAAATAATCGCGTAGAAGATGAAATAAATGAGATGTGAATAGAGAAATATCACATACTACGAATACCGATAAAAATATATTAAATGGATTGAGAATAATTAATTGTATTTTGAAAATCAATATTGATGTTGTGGAAAAATGTTTTCATACTTACTTTTTCTCGAGATGTAAAAACTAAAAGTTATCTTTCTAAAAATCGGCCTTTTTTGGACAAATATTCTCTACTTCTGAATAGTTTTATTTGTTGATCCTCTGGCTTGTTGAAAGGAACTCCGAGTGAACAACATCATGATAATCGAAGAAAACAGTCAACATCCTTTATTTTTGAGCGACTTTGGCTTGGTTCTTTGAGTTTTGGCTCAATTGGCCAGCGCCAATCAGAAGATTGTCGACTTTTTCCACGTCGCATTAATCCACACGCGTCTCATCACCTGTAATGATGCGCTGAACGGTGGTATCATCCATAAAAAGCACCTTTTCAGCAAAATATTTGCGTTGATTTTTGTAAGGAAAATTAAGCTTAATTCGCAGAAATACGCTCGTTTATACAGCTGCCATAAACAAACTACAAAACAGATCGTACTAAAAATTGACATGTGTGTCTATGACAGTCCTACCAACCTTAAGTAGTAAAAAAACAATATCTTGAGCGCTTTTATATTAAATTACAAATTCCGGGTCATATTTGAAAATAACCGCAAATATATACTATGTAAAAATAAAATAAGAGTTACCAAAGTATAACATAGGCAGAATGGTAAATATTGCACACTGGGTACTCGCAAAGTTAAACATGCAGATTGCAAAATCAAATGCAATTTTTCTCAAGTCCCGGGTGTTTTGTACCTCCGTAGTTGTAACCTGATGACGTATTGAGTAAATAAAATACAGAATACAAAATGACCGAAAAAAACACATTTATAAACAATATATTAACCAATACAGCCAATGACATCGTAAATCTCGTAAATTCTTTGACTTTTATACCCACTTTCCAAAGGTAATTTCTAGTTTTTTGTTGAGATATTTCTCGATCTTGATAGTATGAGGTATTTTTAAAGACAAATATGATATATTGTGTCTTGCCTCAATAAAAACATCCCAAAGATGGTTTAAGTACCAAAGGGATTTCCTTTAAAAATCTACTAAGTCATGAGATTTAGTTTCACGAAATCGGACCTCCAACGATTTCAGTTCACATTCCGTCATCTTGAAAAATGTTTTGAAAGACTTTGTCGAAGAATTTTACTACGCGATCAAAGGTAATAAAGCCGAGGAGAAATTCCGAATTTAGCAAAACGAATTTGTTTTGGTAAATTGTACTTGAGATGTTGCCTTGACAAAAGCGTACTTTCGCTAACGTTCATTCGTTTATTTGGCGAACTTGGTTGCTGCTACGAATTAACATTGCTATGGTAGTTCCTTGCTTGAAAGTAAATAATTTTAGCGCCATTAAAATGTTTAATGTTACTGAATAATTTAACGGCAACGTTTCATAGTAAGGTGTGCCCACGGTAATTAAAACAAATAATATATTTTATCACTTTTGGTCTGTTTTACAACAAAAAAATAAATCAACAATGTTTGAGTATGTCCAAATGCTTGCAGACTGGCTGGATCATCTTTTTAGGGAGTTATTCATATTTAAACTTATTTCAACAGAGAGAAGTAGGTGATTTGGTACAACCGGATGAATCTCACTCACGTGATAAAGGTTTCAGTTCTTTTACTTCACAAAAGTCAACATTGAGGGGAGACCCTTAAGCCCACCATCCACCCGCAGCTGTTATAGAGTCCTGAGGGACTCTCTGTCAGCTGCGCATAGAGGAAAGTTATTATAAATATTCCTAAGGAATACAAACTCTATGCAGATTAAGGAGGGGGGAGGAGGACGTATGGACAGAGGCCAACACGTCGTCCCCACCACGTCTGCATTATAAAATTATTAAATAATACATTTCCCGGAAATATTGAATTTCAATGAACCAATAAAATCAAAATTAACGTTTGTCCCACCAAGATTCGAGCCCAGGACCTCAAAAATTAAAAGCGAACGCGGTAACCTCTACCCGATGAGCAGACTTATATCCACTCGATTGACTTATTCAAGACTTTAAGCTAAGAGCAGCCACCGAGTCGAAAACACGATAACATAAAAAAATCATAAATTTATAAATATGTAAAACCAAAATCGTGGAGTTATGTTTATAAATTAACGGTTACTTTTAGGTTAAAATCCTATAAAATTAAATCGACTAGAAATTATTCTGTCTCGTAGTGTGGTTGTGGTAAGTGGTTGACGCGTTTGCCCACAAACTTGAGGTCCCAGATTAAATTCCTGGAAAAGTCTACATGAAATAATACTGGTTTTAAAATGGAATTTATTATATTCTCTGAACTGGCATCTGAATGAGAAAGTTTAATATTAAAAAAAAATAAAATATTAATAGACTATCAATCTAAGACAATTTTTTTTTTTTCTTCAGTTTTGTTATTTTGAAATTACTCCACCCGTGACGTCGCGAGTTGTAGTCGGTGAGTTGTGCTGACATTCAAAAATAGAACCCCGTAGCTAACAAAATACCCTGAACGTTGAAGAAATTGGCTACACAACACATAACAACGCTATAATTGTGTGGTTATTTTTCACATTTGTGACGTTTCAAAGTAGATACTTTTAACAAAAAAAAAAAAATATTATTTTTCTCATGCATTTTCGAGAAACTTCAACGTATTTTTAAATGGTCTTATTTTTATCGCGTGTCAGAAAATATTTTTTATATTTAATTTCCCATAGCACTGAACTTCTTCATTGTAAAACGTACTTACATATAACAGAAGATGTAAGATTTAATTTCCCAACGCAGTGCCCTAAGCATACATTTATATACATTTTAATATATAAATAGATACATTTAAAATTTTTTTTTTTATTTTCTTTTATCAAGACATTTTACAGTCTAGACATATTTTTTTCACGTTAAGGATTTTCAGAAAAAAATGGTTCTCTGAAAGCAAATATGTGCGCACAGTATTAAATTATGGTAAAAATCAATAAACGGGTATTTTCGACTTGGTTCGAAGAGTGGTTCGTTAAAAGTTATGAATAAAATATTAAATTGTCTAGAATGTGCTTTTCGCATTCGCATTGGAATTAATGTAAAGACTGGCAAAATATGAAATAATGCAGTCTAGACGCTGTAAGGCAATGCAATGGCACAGATGTATGAAATATCTATGCAGTGGGCAATTGCGTCTCCAGAATTAATTTAAATAATGTTTTTTAAGTAAGTTTCCATAAAAAAACGTACCTTGATATCTCGAACAGTAAAAATAAATAAATTATAAATAAATATTTAAATTTATTGCAACAGAGAGGGAAAACATTATTAAGAAGGGAATATGGAAGCCTTTTGGCATTTACAGGGCTTATGACCTGTCATTGGCTGGTTTAAGTGGCCACTTTACACACTGTGTAACATTAACCATTCTGCCCATGTTTAAACATCCACATTTCCCGAACTCTTCCATCTGTTAACATTTCTGAAGTAAAGGAGCTGAAACCTTTATTATGTGGGCAAGATTCATCCGGCTGAACTAAATCACCTACTAGGCAACGCCTAAAAACAATTTTCCTAATTCGGTACTTCTTCTTTTACCAGTTAGTTAATTTAACAATGTTTGATTGTGTCCAAATGCTTGCAAACTGGCTGGATTTTCTCCCCAGGGAGTTATTCATATTTAAATTTATTGCAACAGAGAGGAAAAACATTATTAAGAAGGGAATATGGAAATGTAAATGAGTCTGTAAATGCCTAGACTTCTTGATGTGATTTGATGCCATTGGATTATTTCCTATGGGATTACGTTAGGTTCAAATGAACCAATAACTCTTGAAGTTTTTCGGAAATGACGCTGGGTTTGTTGGAAAAAGCGGCCAAAAATAGGACCAACAGAATGCGTTACGCAACTGTTAGTTGCGGAGACTATTTGTCGGATATTATTTATTAAAAAAGTGTATTTTATTTTTTCGATAAAACAAACTCGTTTCAACAAATGTTTGCTTGTTTTATTTAAAATTGAAGTTACATCACAATTAAAAAACATCCTGTACCATATATTAAAACGATTGATCTTAAACCATTACGTACAATATTTTGAGTGTGTGCAAATGTTTGTAGGCAAAATACTGGATTTGACATCAAACATGGAGAACAATGTTTTGAGTTTGTCAAAATTTTTATAGACAAGGACTAGATTCAATTCCCTACGGAGAGATGAAAAACATTTTAGAAAAAGTAATGCAGAAGGGGCTTTTGACCTGTCGTCGGCTGGTTTGAACACTGTGTAACATTCACCATTCTGCCTATTTTTGAACATCTATATTCTTTCTTTTCTTCCATCTGTAGATGTTTGTGGAGTTAAAGAGCTGAAACCTTTATTGTTTAGGGTGAGATTTATATGATTGTATTATTTCACCCACTTACTAGGCAACGCCTGAAATTAAAAAAAATGTAGTTGTTTTCATTTTATAGAACAAAATGCAGTTTTTTACCTACAAACATTTGGACATACTCAAAATATTTTATTTAAGCTTAAACCAACTGGTTCTAGAAGACGTATAAAAATGTTTTTTTTAGGCGTTCTAATATCCATGCTATCCATCCATATTAATATCACAAATGCGAAAGGGTGTTTGTTTGTTAATGTTTCATTTATGCCTCAACGGAGTGACTGACAGATATGATTGTTTGCATAGGAATAGCCGAAGAGATAGGAAGAACATTTCAATGCTTATTTTTATCATGGACAAAAGAGAAAGTGCAATAAAAAATATGTAAAATTTCAACAATGAGCAACGTTCTTTAAAAATGAGTAGGCGGTAAAGTGGGATGTCAAAAATAATCGATTTGAAATTAATTATTTGAATTTCTATAATTGGTTTGCCTTTTCTATGGTAAGTTAAGTTTGCTTTTTGATTTCGTTTTGTCTTAGGATTTAAGACTTGTGAACAGAATAACGTTGCTACGATACTTTAGACTAACGCAGCGGTTGCGAAGTAAGCAAAGCTGCGGGTAAAAGCTTGTGTGATGAGGCAGATAAATGATCGGCGGCCTCCGTGGTATAGTGGTCAAGAAGCTTGACTCACGCATGGAAGGTTTCGGATTCGATTCCCGGTGAGAACACAAAAATAGAATGTGAGTTTTATCAAGTCTGGGCATTCTGTGTCGTGATTCACCATTGTAATTGGGTCTCCAGGCCTGTTGTGGTGCAAAAAAAAGTGTGTAATGAATAAATTCACAATAAAGAATTCTGCTCTTTCACTTCACTTAAATCAACAGATGAAAGAATTTAAGAAATATGGATGTTCAAACTTAGGTAAAACAGCGAATGTTATAGTATGTAAAGTGGCCACTGTAACCAGCCGATGCTGGGTTATAAGCCCTGAAAATGCCTAGACTTCCGCATTTTACTTTCTTAAATGTTCTCCATCTTTGTTGTCATTTGTAAAACCATTATTGTTTCTATTTTCATTTTTATTAAGATGAAAAAAAAAACTAATATATGACAACAGAGGTGACCCAAATTTCTACCGGACACGGAGCCATGAGAAGTTACCTATATAGGTTTAAATTAAGTAATGATGACTATTATCCATGCGATGATATTTCTTCACAGAGTATCGAACATCTGTTATTTCAGTGCCCATTTTTCAGTTTACAACGCCATAATCTTGAAGCAGAATGCAGGAAAGATGGGATATTTTTAACAGATATCCACACTGTCGTTAAAAGTAGTTATCATGCGCCATTGTTCTTAAACTTTGCAACAATGGTGATTGGACTCATAAAGGTAATAAACCAAAATCAGTGATCGAACATCCCATTTCCAAGATAAACAAAAACGATTTTTTCCGAGTACCTTGCCTTGTACATGACACGTAAGGCTACTAAATGTAGAGGTGAAGAATATTTTAGAGAAGGGATGTTAGATGGCTTATATTAACAGCTACCTAAGGGGTTGAATAAAGTCCTTGTCTACTAAAATTTTGACAAACTCAAAACATCGTTAAAAAAATACGTTTAGGAGTGGTAAAGCTAACGGGCTTAAACTATGATAGAAAGATTTGCTGTTCTGTGATGTGAGCATATTTGAAAGTATGCCTCTAAGGTTGTACCTAAATAGGTAGATTAGCAAGACTTCAAAGGGTATAAAAAAGGAGAGCTAGAAAAGAGTGCTGACAGGGGTAGAAAAAAACCACAAACCATTGAAGTTTATCAAGAGAAGGATATTTGAGTACAAAACAGGTCATATGCTGTATGAAAGGATTAAGCTAATCCTGAAAATAATGAGTGAAATAGGGGACGGATAGAGAATGCCACTAGGAAAAAATGGATTTACAAATATTTTGAAATACATTAAAAAAATATATGAAAATGGAAAAGAAGTCAGGAAATAAGACCTTAAGTCCGGGCTTCTAGGGTTTAAAAGATGCAATACTAAAACAATTTATTAAAAAAAACATTTTTCGCTTTGTGGTATTCCATTTTAGACAAATTTATTTATAAATTGAGTCTTACGTCGACCGGTTTCGAGATGACTTCCTCATCATCAGAACTTGAAATAACTTAGAATTACTTCCGTTGCTATTTATATAATAAATATTGTTAGGAAAAACCAGAAGAACGAAAGAAAAAGAGAGAAGA
This sequence comes from Micrasema longulum, assembly GCF_059751315.1. Lineage (NCBI taxonomy): Eukaryota > Metazoa > Arthropoda > Insecta > Trichoptera > Brachycentridae > Micrasema > Micrasema longulum. The sequence continues at coordinate 17,102 of NW_028278089.1, forward strand.
GGATAATATGAATCATTACGGGAATATTTTAAAAAGAGGACTCGAAGTTAAATTGAATTTACTATTTATTATTATTATAATTATGGGGAAGTGATTAATTGATTAATTCATGTAATGAATATTTAATGCGTTGCCTAGTATATGAAATAATTCAGTCAGATGAATCTCTTCACAACAATAAAAGTTTCAGCTCTATAACTTCAGTAAAATCAACAAGTGAAAGAGTTAAAGAAATATGGATATTTAAACATAGGCAAAATGGTTGAGATTGTACAAAGGGTAAAGTGGCTATTTAAACCAGCCAATGTCAGGTCGTAAGCCCTGTAAATGCCTAGACTTCCATATTCGGTATTCTCCATCCCAATTTGTTATATATTATGTTTTTTTATTGAAATAAAAATTGAGAAACCTACTGAAATAAATATTTGTATTAAAAACTGTAAAGCGTACCCCCTTTCATTACAAGAGTGTAAGTAATTTAAATAGTATATAATATATTTGTAAGTATGTAAAAAAAACCATAGCGTGTTGTGAACTAGCTCCTATTTTTAAAACCGCATAGTCAAATAATGTTATGTTTATAGGGGCTGAAACTTAAACCGCCCATACGCTCTGTAGCTGAAAGATGCGTTGTAAGCTAGCCGTTATATGCTATCAAACTTTACTAATATAATAATTGGAAACGGAGAACTAGAACCCTAACCGCGTATGCTCTCCGTAGCTGTAATAAATTCATGGTATTTAAAATCAATCTGAAAAAGCTCATGAGGACTACACTAACTAGATGAGATATAATACAACTGCACCTTAAAAAATAAATTGTGATAAATCAATAAATACAAAAAATTATAAAACTAATATAACTAATGAAATTAAAAGCCATTTTGACTTAAAGCACTTGACGAAAATTGCGACCATGTTTATTGTTCACATGTATTGGGTAAAAAAAAAGAACAATGACATAACAGTAACGAAAAATTCCGACATTTGTATGTAGTGAATGTTTTTCGCGTAAATATGATTATATGAAATTAACGTTACCAGGAGTTTTGTTGTGTAGGTTGCTTGTATTCAAGTAAAAGATTTACCCACATTAGGTGGGGTTTATAGTTCATTGGTCAATAACACACACGTGCAATCATTTCACCTGAAGTATAGATCGACAACCGATGAAGCAAGTCATCATTTTACATTGAATGCAATACAACATAGTATGCAAGTCTAACAGAATGCATATAACGACGAAAACATCGTCTTGCAGTACATTAACATAGTTGCTACCATGGAGATATGAAAAACAAAGGAACGTGGGCTGTAAAGAGACCATAAGGCGCGGTTACGTAATTTAAATATCTTACTTAGCTGTAACAGGTATTCGAATATGGTAGTATGAAATATAGACAATACTGAATGAATTAAGCCGTTTTGGTACTATGAGTTGAATTTACGAAACTGCTGAATGACAGTCGTGACATTGTGCTTGACGTCTAGTACCAGCGCTGAACAGAGAAAGACTTGCTTGGCTTATTTCCGTTTTATAACGGCCGGTGAGGTGTTTCTTTGGCAATTGTGGACAGGCTGTGTTTAGTTTGGTCAGTATACATACTTAAATATAATGCCAGACAACAACATTAAAAAAACAAGGACAAACGGAAGACGGTCAAAAATACTGTACAATAGACTTCAGAGTGCTAAAATTACTTACTCGGCTACATAATAAAATATATTAGTGACAAATTTAAATCAACATTAAAAAACTGCATGATGACTTTTCTAACCGGATGAAACATAACGTGACTTGGCCGTATACGTTTATAAATATAATCTTTTCGGGTGTTTAAAAATTACAAATAAATTTAAAACAGACAACAAAGACAACAAAATAAAATATCAAAATTAGTATATGACCTTCCCTATCTAACTGCAACAAGAAAACTTTTTAAACAAACTAAGCAATTAAATATAACTAAACTCTTTCAACTTGAATCATTAAAATTTATCCATAAATTAGCCACTGATGTAATTGTAGACGAAGAACTAAAACTTGTAAAAAAATGTAGTCAATATGGACGTACGAGAATATAATACGAGAATACGAGAATATCAGAAAAATATCATACACAACTTTCTAAAACAAGACAAGGACAATCAAGACTAATAAACCAGGGACTGAAATTATACTATAGACTACCAGACAAAATTAAACAAAAGACTCAGCTAAATTTTTCAAAAGATGTAAAAAATATTATTTTGAACAACAGAGAATGAATAAAAAATGTTTATATTATTTTTGTAAAATGAATGTAATATTTTGAAAGGGTTTATAAATAAATTTTCAAATAAAAAAAATAAATAAATTTAAAAAATATGAAATCGGATTTTTAGTTACGATAAAACAGTTTTAATTTATAAGTCTGTTAAAATGCTCCGAACTAGAATGAATCAATATTGAAAAAATATAATTATTTCTTAAGTAAAGAATTAACAGTAATTTTAGTAAAGTTGGAAATGTTTTTCAACGAAACGAGTTCGAAGGCTAAAAGTTTTCCGCGCATTAACATATCAGAGTTATCATTGTGAGAAGAGAATAACAAATAATATTTCTCTACCTTTCTGGAAATTCAAGCCTTAAAAACAACATTTTCTTCATGAACACATAAATAACTCGGTTTTGTACCAAGGATCCGGTTTCTACTCGTGTCGGGATTACCCACGCAGCAAGATGACTATGATATATTATTACGATTAAATCGAATATGTTATATATTTATGTTTTTATAAATATGTTTCAGAATAATATACTCATGCATGAACTGTTAAGAATACGGTATATTAAAATGATTATTTTTTGATAAAAAAAAAAAAATCCCTACGACGAGACGTTGGAAAAATTTTCTACAGTGGTTAAAAAGGCAGCCTCCGTGGTGTGGTGGTCAAGACGCTTGAATCACTCGCGGAAGGTTCCGGGTTCGATTCCCGGTGAGAACACAAAAAATAAATGTGATTTTTCTCAAGCCTGGGTGTTCTGTGATGAAATTCACCACTGTAATTGGGCCTCTTGGCCTGTTGTGGTACAAAAAAATTAATAGTAAAAAATACGCATATTTTTAATTATCTGAAAACGAGACGAGATTTTGAGCCGAACAACAGGCTTTATATATAGATTGACATTAATGACATAAAAAACCATAGAATTAAGAACAGTCCAGAAGGAGCGTAGAATCATATTTGAATACATCGGACTGTGCCCAATAATTCCCCCATTATGTCCACTTTCGCCGCGCGTATTCGTGATGCCGCCGCGTAATGTTGCACGATGGAAAAAAACATAATTATAACACAAATGTAAGGTAAAAAATAGCAATCTGTTAATTTCTCTAACATTTTATTGTGCACCCGGAAATATTGATTGACACAACAGAGTAGATAAGTAAAGGGTCATTTAATAAGAGTAATTTGAATTAATGAACTTTCAACTAAAAATATAAAACAAATTTTATTTAACATAAAACGGATATTTTAATATCATGTTAAATAATATTTGATGTTTTAAAGATAATGTCGGTCAAATGTTCACGATAGAGTTGTTCAATCCGAGATCCAATTTTCATTAGTTCTCTTATTAGATGAGCAAAGCAGGGTAAAAAAAAATACTACCCTGGCAACACTAACGAAATGTTCGTTTTGTTTTGATAATCTGACAGATGGAAAAATAATTCAATTTTTAAGTAATGCATTTGTTACATACACATTCATTTGCTAATTATACATAAATTGTGATTGCATCATGTTTCTTTAAGATCCTAGCATTATTTATACACTTTAAAAGGACACAACACGGCATTGTTGAATTTAAATCAGGAGTTGCGTACTGAATGACGTCTACAGAGAAACTAATGGGTCAAAACGTAAACCTATTTATTTATGAGTAGTTTAGTCGCCTTCTGTTTGATATGCGTGTGCGGTTTCTGGACTATTCTTAATTCTATGTAAAATACATTGAATAAATATAACCTAAACAATCTTAGAATCTATTTAAATGTACAATTGGTATAGTCGTGGTATGATCTAGGGAGACATGGCAAATGTGTCATCTCAAGTTAGGAGTGATAACACCGCAAATGCTTGCCTTTACTGTGAGGACACAACGACAGTACTGTTTACAGAGATTTCGTTCACTGTTCTGAGGATCCTTGGCAGAGGGGAAAAAAAATCCGAAGTTGATTCTAAAATTCTCACAGCAAAGACAGCATTGTTACGTTTTTACCACCTGTTTTTTTTATTTTTCATAAAACAGGCTATTTTAAGTTTCAGTCAGTCCACCTGAAAACGTCTCCCATCTTGTTTGATGCTTGTTAATGTCCTTTAACACATCACTTGAGGCTAGGCCATTTTTTGGCTTGTAAATGAACATTAGTGTATTAAATATTTAGTAATTGTAGTAAATAAATATATTTATGTAAAAATATTTGTATATATTTATCTATATATTGGTTTTCGAGTTGGTCCTTAATGTACCTGGCTACCGCACCCGTCAAACGAATCAATCTCTTTTCCATGTACCTACAGTTTGCACCAACTATGCACAAAACTCTCCTCCGATTCGCTTGGCGCGTAATTATAATGTATTTTTCAATAACAAAGACATATTAAACTGCAGTAAACTCACTTTTAAAACAAGAATAAAAAAATATTATACTAAACAAATTATGTTTCTTTATAAAAAAAAAATATTTTTTTTAAATGTTTCTATTCACTCATATTAAACACAAACTTACCATGTCTATAAACCCACCCTCACACCCATTTACACACACACACATATTCACATACCTACCAAAACCACATTCCACTCACTTACACACGCATCCTCATAAAAAAACTTTGCACACATGCACTTCTAAGAATTAATATCAAATTAAACTGGATTTTTATAATTGTATATTTTATAAAAAATAAATTTTGTCATTAAAATTTAATAAAATAATACGTTTAAAATGACGAAGAAACAAGAATGTTCAATTTCCCAAAATAATTCTTAAGACGTGTTTGACCGCAAAATCGCGACCTTTGAATAACAACTCATTTGTTTGGAAAGGCTATTATAAAAAGCGCTAAATCACTTCTCAATAGAAGGAAATTAAATTGAGAAAAATGTTATTTTTATAAAATATTCAATGGATGGTTTAACGCAGAAACACCGCGGCACGCCGCACTATGATGCGAACCGGTGAATATCATTGTAAAATAATAGGATTAAAATACCCTAAGAGTTTTATCAATAAAACGTGTTTTTTATAGTTGATTAAAAAAAACCTTTAGTTTTGAAACAGATTTATTGCTAATTTTGAAGTGAAACTTTGAACCTAAATCAAATGCATTTTAGGTATTAAATTTTTACTTTTAAAATTCTATTAACTAATTGTAAAATATTGGCCACTTAAACCAGCCCTGTAAATGCCTCGACTTCCATATTCCTCTATTTAAGGTATTCTCCATCCCTGTTGTAATTTGTTAATCTTTTGATTATTTAACAATAATCAAAATATTTAAACAAAAATAAGCAAAAATGCATTTTCTTCACAAATTTGGCAACCGTCAAGGAGGAAACCATTTTAATCCAAAACCATTAATCACTAATCTGACTATGACTCCTTTTTTCATTCGAAAATTCCCATTAGATTTAATGTGATGTTTATTTACGACTTTCATTACTATGTTATGTGATAAATGTAATTTTGTAAAAAATAATAAAAAAATGTTATTGAATTTTAGGAAAATAAACACCTGTTTTGTTCCATAGTGCGCCGTACGGTTTCGAACGATCAATTTTTTTTTCTTACGAACATTAAATTAAGAATTAAATGAAATTTTAAGATCGATTGCTAATTAAATTTGGTTAGTTTGAAATAATAAAATAAGCAAGTTATGAATTATTTTGACATGTGATTGAATATGTGTGAGGGTCACAGCTCATTGATCGATGACACACACACGCGTCAAATAATTTTACAAAAAATCTGGAGCAACGACATAAGAAGCAACTTAGCGTCTATATATTATATTCTAGAAGACCAACAGTATTGCACCTAAGACATCCGTTTACATAAGCGCAGCGTCTAGGAGTACATTAACTTCGTTCCTGCCATAGAGATATGAAGAAGAAAAAACCGCGGCCTATAAAGAGGCCTATAAAGAGGGTGACGTCAGTCAGTCCAACCAATTTAGCTTTAGTATGCAGCCTAAGCGCCCTCAGTTCAATTCATCATCCCCGTTACGGTCACGCTCCATTACAAAAATGTTTTATTTGGATAAATACACCTTGGATCATCAACCTCGTTTTTTTCTCAACCTTCAACTGGGATAAGAGCTCCCACCACCCCTAGCAACCTACACGTGTAATATAATATTAGAGACAAACTTAAATTTCCGCAAGATAAACAAGAAAATTCACGTTGCTAGAAACCGATAGACGTAAAATTAAAAATAAATGTGATTTATATAAAAACATAAGCAAATAAAAATAATATTCTTACGTTTTAATGTAAAAAGACACGAACATAATATATTTAAATACGATTATTCCACCAAAATAAATTCGAGTTACTCGTTATGTTGACATTGATTATAATTAATCTCGAATAAAATTATTGAGCTTGGATAAATAACGGTTTGTTTTCTTAGAAGAAACATTAACTTTGTAGAATTACGTATTACAAAATGAAGAAAATAAAGCATGATCACGATTTAATATAACAGTTTTTCAGAAAGGGTGAAACTTAAATAAAATCCGAAGTAATTTTTCTTTTGCCTCCGTGGTTACCGGAAAATAAATATTTACATTAAATATATTTAAATCTATCTTATGACGTGTTTCTTTAAGGAAAAGCAGAAGACTAGCGACCACGCGTGAGTTAGGTATTTTACGCTATTTACAAAAACATGTTTTTCGTAACCAACAATACCTCAAGCGATGCAACGTTTGTCCGGGTTCAATGCTTATTTCAAACTTATTGAAATGACCTATCTGTTTTTTGGTTGGCTGGAAGATATTGCTTTTAGCAATAAGTCCGCCAAAGTACTTATTATTTGTACTTGACGTTTAAAAATAGAAATATATATATATATATATTATTATTAGAAATTGCCATATTATATTTTATTTGTTGTCTTACTGTGACCAATCCAATTTCCTTGTGCATGATTTCTTCATTGGAATATATATTTTTATTTTGTTTGTCAAATAAATACACAGACATAAAACCAAACCGTATTAGTTTTATTACGTTTTTCAAACAGTTTTATAATGTCGTACCATGAAATTTGAATTAAAAAACTGTTTGTTTTACGACATTTAATCAGCAGTGTGGTCATATATGAAGCAAAGCGTAGTCGCAGGCAAAAAATAAAATCCAAAATTAACCACTGTTTAGGGGATAGAAAATAGTACCCCAGGTGTATTATTATATTGGTTCGTTAAAACGTCTCTTTTTTGGATATATAAGTTATTCTTTGTCTAATTGCCACAAGAACGATCGTGATTGAAATTCTTCATAGTCCATAAATATTTGTCATTCATCGAATAACTTTTTGTAAGATATTTAATAAGTGACGGCTACAAATCGAATCAAATCCTCAATGTGGTTTTATGAGTTATCTTAACCGCTTTAAGCTCTCAAAAATCAATGGCTGTCCATGTGACGACGAGATACGACGATCCCTTGTTTGTTGACGCATTTATTTATTTTATTTATTCATTCATTCAAAATTACAAAATTAAATATTTATGAACTTATTAAGGCTTTTTAGGCTATGCCCGTGTCAAGCCACAATAAAAATACATATTAAAATTAATTAGATCAAATTATAATGACAGAATCACAATCTAGAAAAAAAGGTAAATGTAATAAATAATCAAATTCCAAAGAATACAATGCAAAAAAGATAATCAGAAATAATTTTTAGCATGCTTTCCTATTTCGAGATAACTGACACTATCATTAATACTACTCTCGACTCAATGCACAGTAACATAAAGCCAGCTTTCATTGGAGACATCCATCGGTACAGTACTCGATCAAAAAACAATATATATATTGGATCTGTGAAGTCTACGAAGTTTGGTACTAGATCTTTACAATACATAGGTTTCAAGGAATTTAATAAATTGCCACAAAAATTTAAAGTACCTATTTCAAAATATAGAAACAGGACGTGCGAATTGAAGAATTATTTTTTCCAGAAGTACTTTGAATAAATAATGTTAGTTTATAGAGAATGCGCATCTTGAACACCTTACCTTGAATACCTTTTAATATTTCACCGTTTTTGCTTGTATATGTAATTTTTTAATACTATTTAAATGTTATTTGTGTTTTTTTCTTTTTATATACTTTTTTTGGCTTGTATACATAATTTCAATTTTTTCAACGTTTTTGATAAAAAAAATTAACCTGTATTGGGTGTGCGCATATTTTGTTAATTAAAAAAAAAAGATTTTATTTTGTACTAGTTCAGTATGTATATATACATCCATGTAATTTTTAAACTTTTTCAATTTTCTTTCCCAGATTGCATAATGTAAACATTATTTTGAATTTATTTCCATGGCTAGTATTCTGTTTATTCTGTTATTTTCAAGTATTTTTCATACCCTTTTTAATTTGTAGTATATCATAATTTTAATTTTTCTGCTTTTGTTAAATAATATTATAGTTTAAAATTTAAAAACGTCTCTAAAAAAATTATTATCTGTATGTCCCTAAATGAGTTTTTTTAAAAAAAAACTCCTTGGGAATATTGTATATAATTATGTATAATATGTTTTCAATATAATAAAAAAAATAAAAAAAAAAATTTAAATATAAATTATACAAATTAAGAATCACACATAATTAAATTTACAAAATAGTGGTATCATTAAAATCAACAAAATAATAGTAAAATATAGTTGTATAAAATACAGAAAAAGAATATACATATATAAAAGCATAATTGAAATGACAATTGAGGCATGTTTTCTAGAAATTCACTCAATTATAGTAAGAAATATAAGGAATAGGAGCAATAATTGAGCCATTCATGAGGTTATATCATACATGGTAAAAAAAAAGTAATTGTCAAAATAAATAAAAATAGGACATAAAATTCCAAACACTGTCAAAGTAAAACGGAAGTTTTGTTGCTGTCTGTCAATAGTCCGGCTTCTCTCGAATGAGTTTTCTGTGTTTTCGTTTTCAATAATCAAATTCGGAGAAGTTTTTTAACAAGGCCGCAGCTACCTATCCCGCCAGATTCTCACACAATAGTCAGAGCAGTTAGAAAGTACCTACCTATTGCACTAAAAAAAACCTTATTCACGATAAACAATGCAAAAAATTTAACTCTCATTTGAAAAACAAAAAAATGTGAAGATGTTTATAAAATATTAAAAACAAACATATTTAGTTTACGTGTTCAATTACAAAACCGTCCTTAGCTTATAAAAGAAGACAATGAAAAATTTCCCATAGTAATGTTGAATTTCAGGCCCTACCTGCGTTGAGTTTATATAACTATTGTAACAGTGAAATTTCAGAGAGACTCCATACAAATTTTCATCCTAAGTGCTTCTAATATATCCAACATTCCCCTAAATACGCTACTTTGGCGTTTGACAAGCGAATAATATGGAGCTCGAGAGATAAAGGAACCAAAATGCGCCCATTTTGGTCGCCCGTACTCTCAAATTTGATGGACTTAAAGCTAATTACCCGTTAAAATTACTCACAAATCCTAGATAAAATGTTTTAACGATCTTTGCCCAAATCGCAAACACTAAAAAATATTAAAAGCCATAAATTCTTTTAACTATTTGTACCCAAACGTCCGAACAATTTGGCCACAGAATAAGATTGTAATTTAGACCAAATTCCTTATTTCAATTAAACAATGTAGACTAACCTTGTGATATGTTTAAAACATAATAAAATAATTACTATAATTTTCTGATACCGACTCATTGGTGCGTAGGGCACTGCATTGATGCTCCCATTGCAGCGAAGGTGGTTTATCCATGTAACATGAAAAGTATGGTGATCAGTCGTACGTTTAATGTGCCAGTGCAGGAACAATGAAGTATTGTAGTGTAAAACTACATTTAAAACTAATATTCCATACCCACCCTGCTAGAAATTGACAGCAGAACCTCAATCATAGAAAGTGAATATGGCGACCATTGCCCTAAGGGTTTTTATCTATGTGTATAAAAGACAATGTTGTATGTGTGTCCTCGACAGACTAAAATCTACTGGACCGATTTACGTGCGGTTTTCAGCAAAATGTAGATCTTTGTCACGAGCGTCTTTATAATTATAAAAAATTTCATTTTATCAAGTAAAAAAAAAATAGCAGGGTAATTGTTTTTTTTATCCATCACCAGGGTGATTCGGCGAGAATGCATAAAATAAAAAAAATGGAAAACGTTATTTTTTAGCGTAAAAAAAAGTTTGTTTTTGAATATTTAAATAGTTTATTGTGATAATTTTTGCATTTTTAATTTTTTTTTTTTTAAGTTCACTGTGGTTTATTTTTTATGTGCCTGGACTGGCATTTAAAGCGTAAGACTAATCACCTTACCTTCTTGTAACAAAAATAATTAAAAAACGCTGCGGTGGGTGTACCAATGCAGTGCCCTTTACACTTTTATTAGATACAAATAAGAGAATGTATTTTAAATAGTTTCACATAAATATGTGTTTTTAAACAATGTTTTGAGTATGTTCAAACGTTTACAGACCGGCTGGACCGTTTGCACACACGCAAAACATTGTTGGATTAAATAACTGGTAAAAGAGGAATTATAAAAATTGGAAAATTATTTTTAGGCGTTGCCAAGTAAGTGAATTAGTTCAGCCGGATGAATCTCACCCACATGTAAAGGGTTTAAGCTCTATTACTTCAAAAAAGTCAACGGATTGAAAAATTGAGGAAATGTGGATTTTACAAGCTACAGAAAGTGGCTTGGTGGGATTTTGGTTTTAGTAAAAATATGAAAATTAAATTTTTAAAAACTGTAAAAAGGTAAAATTAAATTTGAAAAAAACTAGAATAAAAAAACCATGGGCAGAATGGTAAATGTTACACAGTGTGTAAAGTGGCCACTTAAACCAGTCAATGAGAGTAAATGCCTATAATTTCATATCCCTTCTCAAAAATGTTTTCCCTCTTCGTTGCAACAAATTTAGATGTATTTTTTTCATTTCAGTTATACTTTGTCGGCCTCGTGATCGTGTAGTGCTCAGAGCGTTTACATACCAAGCAAGAGGTTTCGAAATCAATTCCCGGTATGATGGACATGATTTTTTTTAATGTGTCTTAACACTATAATATTTCATAGTCTCTGGACTGGCACCTGAAGCGTAAGTCTGATCATCTTATCTTCCTGTAAAAAAAAAAAACGAAATACGCTGCGATTGGTGTATCAATGCAGTGCCTTATGAACCGTTAGGCGTGGAAAAGAAATAATGATGATAGTGATATTGGTGATTCTTGAAACAAATTTACAAATCATAACTCAATGAAAAATGGGTAAATTTATTACACGAAAAAGACGAAATATTACAGGATACACAACCACCTAACAATGAGCTTTATTTAAAAACAGATATCGACATGTTTATGTTTTAAAGTATTATAGAAAATAATGTGGCCTTAAAAAACGGACTGAAAATTAATGGCCTGGTTAGGGTGTGAAAAGGCTTAACCTCCAATAGGTACACAAAACGATTTACGCGAAGTGTTAAACCCTTAAATTCCCCCTCCCACAAATATTCAAGGACGACTACGGGGGTCACCGTTTTGTGCCATTAACCCAACCGCCCCATGTATAAAATAGTGCGATTATTCAAAATACCTCGGCCCTTTATTTGAGCCTTTTATAGCATAAAATATAAATTCAATTATTAGGCGACGAAAATCAATCGGGGATGGTTGTTAACTATCTTGAATCAATAAGTGCATAAATAATCAGATCACGTAATTATTTTAGTTTTATTATTTTTGTCTTAAATAGTACAAATATAATAAATGAATGTCGTAATATTAACTTATATCTAATAATTATTAAAACATGTACTAATTATTAACATTTCTAAACAATATACGTACACTTAAAAAGAAAACTTCTATAAAGATAACACGAATAAGATTACTTTTTAAAAACTTACTTATCTGTTAAACGCATGTTTTTGTAACTGACATTTAAATGAAATAATTTTTTTTTGCTCTCTTATTTCTAATAGTATTTCCGTATAATATAACTGTTCAGTTCGGTGCATCAACGAGTTCTGTGTATTTGTTTTCCTACGAAATGATAGTCTTACTTCATGTTTATTTCTTGTTTAATATACACGAGTCAACTCTTTTGGGGTATAACCATTAATCATTTTATGAACAAAAAACAAAACATTTAAATATATTAGTTGACGTACTGTCATAATTTTATTTCAGCAATTAATTAATTAATTCAATTCATAATAATATAACTGATAACTATTCATTCTAAACCACTAAAGAAAATGCTATGGCCGTATTGCAAATAATAATTATAATTTGATCTAACAGTATTAAACAAACTTAACATGTTGTTTTTTTTCGTATGCTTTCATATTATATTTATTTTCACTAGTTTAAATGAAGAAAAGGCTAATTTGGGGTCATTCCGTGTGAATCCGTTGACGAAAAGATTTTCTTAAGACCGAGTTAACAACAAAAAACTTTTTGAATTTTTTGATTACTATTTAGCTTGTATGGGAGTAGAATATAAATATTTAGTTTGGGTTTTTGTTTTTAAGTTAACCAACCTAAACAATGGAGGCGGGCTTTTTTTTATAAATATTTATCCAATTCTCTACCGTCAAACATAAAACCGGCATTTTACAGAACTAATAATAAAGAGAAATTGTTAAAAGTCACAAATACAAAGTCCATAATAATAAATTTCGGCATATACAAATTTGATTGTAATAATTCAAATAACAATTCAATTAACATTGGAAAAACCAAAATAAACTTGAACATTGGAGTGAACACTTAAGGTGACTAAATAATAATATTTTTTCAGAATTCGAAAACCATCTGATAAAAAATAATTATAATTTTAATACAGACACTGGATTAAAAGTTCTTCATGCTGAAAAATAATAAGAAAATAATAATAAATAATAAATACAGTTTTGTTCAACCAAAATAATTATCTTCAACTATCTAAAATAAAACAATTAAAAATACAAAATTAGAATGACGTGTTTCTACGAATGAATGTTTTTAATTTTGAAAACGAATAAAAAAGTAAGTTTAAATAAAATTAATAGTATGTAATAATACCGATACATTAATTGCGGGTTGATAGGCAAATTCGTTTTGTTTGGCTGATTAAATTACAGTACTAAAGTAGTGTTCAAACGAGACAATACAATATTATCCTGTTCCAGCATTGGACCTAATATTCTCGTGTGAACAGAAATTTGGAAGACAGGACAATGGACCAAGATATTGTCTCAGATAAACTGCACCACTGCGCGCGACGGCATTGTTCTTGCTCAGCGCGTACGTATCGTTCGTGCGAACTTTTTCTGCAAAAAATATCGTCAGAAAAAATGAAGTTTTTTTTGTTTGTCCTCCAACAATTCCAATACATCTTAATTTAAAATAAATAATATTTATTGCGAACTCGCTTGTAACGCACGTGGTCGTTACAAGCGAGTACTACGACCGAATTGTTCCATTGTCCAGTTCTGAACTGGGATAAGAGGATATTATCCGGTCTGTTGTATTGTCCCTGTGTGAACCCAGCAAAATGAAAGTGATACAGCACTTAATCAAACGACGTTTGTTTTAATCTTAAATTATTTTTAAAACCGTAAGTTCCATTGGATTATAATAATAATTAATTAAAAAGCATTCACTGTACATAAAAAATGCTTCCTAAAAATAAGTTCGCAGGTAAAAAAGAAGTTTATGAACAAGAAATAAAAATCTGATGGAAGCAGGTTTAGAATATTTTTTTATTTTTTTATTGGGGATATCAACAGTAATAAACCGGGTGGGTGAGTGGGTGTTATAATGGAGTAAGGGTGGACATGTGTGTAAATATTATTGCGCAAGTGTCAAAAATATATAAAATATTAAGAATTCGAGATAAAGTAAGATTTTATTACAGAAACTAAGTATAAGATAAAAAGGTGTGTTTTAAAACGCGCATTTTAAATGTTAATTTGTTACAATAAAATGGATTGATAAAATAATCGGATAAATAAAACTAAATTAATTGACATGTGAATAAAGACAAAATAATTGAACACCGTTCAATCCTCCCTAGAATTGGTTATTCTAGAAACTATTAAAAATAATTTGAAACACTTTTTATACTTTGTTACTTTTATAATGATTTGGTAGCTTTGAAATTGCATATTAATGTGTATGCAGACTCGTTTGATTTGCTTTTCATGCTTATCAATTTTTTATATATTTTTTTCATTTAACGAACCCTTTCATTTCTTTACTATGATTCTTCATTGTATTTGAATTTTAATGCCTACATATTCCTTTGAAAAAAAGTATTACGAAAAAAAAACATGTCCGCCTTTTTATGTTGAGACCATAAACTAGGTCAACATCAAATGACAAAAGACCCAAGCGTTTGTTAAAAATGTATGCCGTTTTTTAATAGATTGTTATCGATTCCGACCCTTTACTTTGGTTTAAAAGTGTACTCGTATTTATATGGAATATGTTTTAATGTCGCCATTACTTAAAACATATTTTTGAAAAAGGTACTAAAGATTATTTTTCCAAAAAACAGGAAATTATATGACATATTATAAATAACTTTACTGAAAACACTATTGTATAATTTAAATAACCAAAATTTACTAATTTATTTAAAGGTTTATTATGTGATATTACTCAATATATGTAACAAATAAAGGTTGTTTTAAAGAATTTGCTTTTGGGTAAACAATAATAATTTGAAAATATGTAATTAAACTATCGTTAACTGACACATAAAATTATTTATTAATATGTTTACTAAATTATTAAACTAGAACCTTATTAATGTTATATATTTATAATTATATTAAATATTTTTTATTAAGAAAACTAATTATTTATTTGAATTATGAAATACTTGAATAAATAAACTACATATTTTAGGTACGCGATCAAAGTTAACAACACTTTTTGTTATTAAATAACTTAAGGTTAATATATTTTTGATACGTATTTTTTTTAAATATGTATTTTGTACATTAATGAATGTTATAATAAAAATGTTCAAAAAAAAAAACATGATGCGTGTTGTCTGCAACTCTAGTCTATACTCAGTCAAAACGAAATGCCGATTATTCAACTCTTGTATAATGCCAGTCCTCCAATATGGGTGTGAATCTTGGCACCATACCAAAGCTCGAAACACCAAACTTCTAAGTTTTGAGAGTAAGTGCTTGAGAAGAATATTAGGTATAAGATGGTTCGTTTTTATAACTAACATTGAAATCCAAGAACGGACGCAGCAGCCTCGTATAACGGGCGTCTTGAGGATGCGGTGGTGGACCTGGCTTGGACACGTGCTGCGCATGCCCCAGGAGAACCTAAACCCTAGTTGCCTCTTCTTTAAACCTGCGGGATCACGCCGTCCTGGAAGGCCATCAATGACGATCTTTAGACTTTATTCGGCGGAATTAAGGGGCGCTGGATTGACATGGAAAGAAGCGAGAGTGTTGACTGGCGATAGGGTCTCCTGGAGGCAACTGGTGATGTCCACATGCTCCACTTGGAGCGGATGTGGAAAAGAAGAATAAAAAAAGATAATATAAATATTAATATCCATAAATTGATTGAGTATAAAAGATTTTCGATTATCACCGAAGTTTCTATCAATGAAATTGATAGTTGGGTTTATTAAAAAATCATAATAAATAAATTTAATACTTTTTTTAAGGCATAACCCGCTAAGCCTCTACTTTGAGGCTTGTTAACAGGTGGGATAGAAGAGATATGGAAGGAGAAAACGAAAAATACACTACAAAACCCAGACGAATTGAGAAAAAAATCTTTCTTGGATTTTTTCCTTGCAACTGGTGGGAATCGAACCCACGACGCCAGTTTCACAGTTGGCAGTCTAACCAACTGCGTCATGGTGCCTGTAAAGGAAAACTGTTTTTTATAAATCAGGTTTATGTTATCTTTTATCGATTTCCACACAAGATCCACTAAAACTAGCTAATTGCAGGTTTTATAAGTCCTGTAAATGCCTAGAATTCCATTTTCTTCTCTAAAACTCCTTAGGGGATGAAATCCAGTCCCTGACGACAAAATTTTGGTCTAACTGAAAACATTGTTTAAAATAAATATCAAATAGAATAGCAAATATAACCCGTTACAACAGGTGTAATGTTTTTTTCTATGTTATCTTTGTTTATCACGCAATCGAATAACAACAATTTACGCAATCTCCTTAATGACCGCACTTCTACAGTATTAAATTTACTTTTCCCCATTACTTTCAGCTGTGAGGCTTTAAAGATTCACACTTATTATCAAGGCACGAGAGAAAGGATTTGCCGATCCTTAATTACACATTAATTTGCAAACGAATAAAATAGTTTTGACGAAAAGTTACAGGAGACAAGGAAAAAGATGTATGAATCTAATTTTTTAAAAAGGGTTAAGTATTTCTCTCATTATCTGAGATTCGTCATACAATCGAAACTAACAAAATTATTTTAAGACGATTTAATTTACATACATCGTGTATCAAATGATTTAATTATTATTTTTTACTATTATTGGTCTTCCAAACGTCAAAAAAATTTACGTACCTCTTGCATTTATCATGTAAATGTATTAAAGAATATAAATTAGGTATTATATAAATTGTGAAAATAGTTCATAAGAATTTTTCGGGTTGCAATGATTGTAAAGTTTAAGTGAAAACCTTACGTATAATGTGACTTGTATAAAACAAATTAAATAACCCCGAAACCCTACATTTGGCATTTTATTGTCCATCGTAACAGAGGAAATTACAAAGCTTTTTAATTATATTATTATCATCAGTAAAAAATAATGGTGAATTTTACGAAATTAGAATTTGGCATAGCCGTAAAATTCGATTTCGGCTCAAACGTTACATAAATTGTTCGTTTATTTATTTATTTATTTAAAAGAAAAAGAAATACTAGAGTTCTTATAATTTACTCAAAAATTTCAATTTTCAGACTGTTTCCTAAAAGTCGTAAAAAACATCTGCCAGAAAAATGAAAATCGAGTTGTGGTAGAGTGGCATTTGAGCCTCGGACCTTTGGCCTGTGAGTCCACAATACTACCACGGGACTTAAATTAAAAATTAAATAAACACATGAAATACGAACAGATATTAAGACTGATTTAAGCTGTGAGCAACTCGATAAACTTGAACGACTTCAGAATACATGCATAAGGTACATTTTTGGTCTTAGGAAATATGACCACATTTCTGATTATCGTAGGCAACTAAAATGGCTCAAAATTAGACAGCGGAAAGACTATCACTCCCTCTCACTTCTGTTCAATGTACTTCATAGTCCTAACGCTCCTATATACCTTCGTGAAAATTTTTAACGCTTATCAGTTTATGGTTTACCTCTTTGTTCTAATTCTCAAGGCACTCTCTTAATACCCATCAACAATTCCTCTTTCTTCTCTAACTCATCTAGTGTCCATGCGGCTCGACTGTGGAATCATCTCCCATCCACCATCAAAGATGTTACTTTATTATCTCTGTTTAAATCACGTCTGACGAAACATCTCCTTTCTCTTCCTTAACCTCTCCCCTTTCCTTTTTCTTCTTTCCTCTTTTTTCCTTTTTCCTATTGAGTAATAGTTTTGATTTAAGGTCATTTATAAACAAATACGTTTGTTTCTATTTTTTATATCTTTAGCTTTTTAATGGTTTTTTATATTGAATATGTTCTGTAACTTGAATTATAAAAATAAAACTTTTATTTTATTGGTTGGTTGGAAGAAATTGCCATTTGGCACTAAGCCCGCGAATGTACAAATAACATTACGTACAAAAAGTTAAATAAAAAAAATATTATTAAAAAAATTTATATATCGTGTTTGTTATGTAAGTTATTGTGGTATTACAACAAACTTATTGGAAATAATTGAGAAAAAAATAAATTGCTTAGATCTTGTGAATATATTCAGACTAAAGTTACTCACAGCCATAACTTGTATTGCATGTAAACATTATATGGGGTAGTATAAGAACACGCCTTGTACCAAGTGTAAAACACTTTTCCCTTCGGGACGTTACGTTATACGATCCGTCAAAAGTTTCAATTACAGATAGTACCTACGTAAGGCGTCATTTATTTCCAAGAAATATTAACATAGAGTAAAAAATCTTGGCAAAATACCACATACTATAGTAAATATTTATTAAGATAATACTGTTTGCCTTAGCACGGTTCTTCTACTACTAAAAAAAAAGAATAAAGACATAAAAAAGTTTTTTTTTTGTTTTATTCGATAAAGCGTATTGTGTGCTAATTAATTTATTTATGATATTAAATACATCAATAGGTATTTTTTTGGATGGTTGTTGTGTACGTTGGATAAGTTCCTATTGTCCAGGGTTCGGGACGTGAACGCTAAAAAGTTGGACTAGACAGTAGTGTTGCCGGTGAAATGCAAATGGGCGTTCGCAGCATTCCAATAAAACACACGGTAAAGATTAATATAATTTTATTAAATATTTGGATAAAACCACTTACCGACTTTTCTATGTCTACCGGCTTCGAGACGTACCCGTCTCTTTGTTAGGATACCAATTAAACCAACATGCTAAACCCGCTATACACCTTCACTATAGTTGTTGCACAAAAATATAAAACCAACACGACATGCATTTTAATAAGCACATGCACTGTTAGGACAAACATGCACTATCATGAAAATATTATGTTGTTTGAGAATTAATGAAAAAAGTAGAGGGGACGAAGGGAGGGGGTAAGCTTAATAGATTTAATACATCTCCATCCCCTCTACTTTTTTCATTAATTATCAAACAACATAATATTTTCATAATTTAATCAGTGCATGTTTGTCCTTATCAGTGCATGTGCCTATTAAAATGCACGTCGTGTTGGTTTTACATTTTTGAGCAACAACTATGGTGAAGGTGTATAGTGGGTTGTGCATGTTTTTTTTTTTTAATGGAAAAATAAATATTTGCGTTCTCATGATTTACCCAATTATTAAATTTTAAGGGCCATTTTCAATGAGTTCAACAGGAGTGGAATTCGAACCACATACCTTTAGTCCGTGAGTCTGAGACACTAGCCGCATGACCACCACCCGATTACATGTTGGTTTAATTGGTATCCTGACGAAGAGACGGGTACGTCTCGAAACCGGTAGATATAGAAAAGTCGGTAAGTGGTTTTATACAAATATTTAATAACATTTATTACAATTTTTGACCACAATGTTAATGCTTTAAATATTAATAATATATTAATATATAATTTTATGAAAATGTACGAAAACAATATTTAAATTTTTTAAAATAAAAACAAACTACTTTGAACGACGTCACTAGTTCATATGAATCGATCAATGATAAAAGAGTTGTGGAAGATTTCTAGTTTACTTACCGTCAACAAAGCAATCGGCAAAACTAACCGAGAAGAAGCGAAAGAGATCTTGAGACGTCACACGCGGACTAATTTCAGAAATACAAAACTTAGCTTAATTTAATAGTCTTTTAACCAATACATTTTTTTTAAAGCACTGTATTTCCTCATTACATGTTGGTGGAGAGTAGCGACATATAATTTTTTTGGAAATAAATGGTTGGTAAATTCACGATACGTCCGCTTCCTCTGCCGATTTTATCCCTCCTGGTATTGCGCTGTCCTCTTCCATTGTCTTCTGGCAAACCGCCGAATGTCTGCCGAACATCTCATTGGTAGGCGTCTTTTGTGGCCTCGTATTTTTCGGTTCATTCGAGAGCACGCTTTGTTCATCTATCATCATCAGACATTCGAGCGATATGACCTGCCCATTTTTACTCCAACCGACCAATATTTTCCCCCACACTACACCTTGGTTATTTTTTGTGCCGCTATATGTAAGGCAACTATGAAATGTGTGTTTGATTTTGTGATTAAGATTGTTTGATATATTAATTTGTAAATTTGTCACCCTGTTTCACGATGTTTTATCAATGGTGTTTTTCTCTTTCACAGGGGAGCGTCCAGAAGCCATGCAGATGGGGTGCAGCCACCACGTCTCCAGTATTCTGGCTCTTTTTGCCATCATTATCACCTTCCTTCACAAAACTCTGGCCACAACAGCATACTCCATGAGATGATGATCAGGTCATAAATGATCGATGACGTGACTAGCTGTTAAATTATCCCATTTGTTGTGTTGGTAATTCGAATTATTATAATATATTTCCGTAAGTTTGTGCGATTTTAATCGTCTGTCGTAACTGATATAAACGACATTCATATTTTTGGCAATAAACGAATAAATATGAAAATGAGTTTTTTTTAATAATTGGGTTTTCAATTTATTTATTGAACAATACAAAATACATCTTTTATGCCAAACAATTTGAAAAGAATGTTATGTAATACTCAGTTATTATAATAAAAGGAAGGTATTTTCTCTGAACTTTTCAGTAACACGAAATACGTCGATATCCGATGAGATACGGCTGACTAAAGACATTGCTCTTCCTACTGGCATTACTAATGGAAGGTTGGTTTTGCAAGCGAGGAGATAAAAAGCGTAAGTCCCCGATGTCTAAGATAATCATTAGGAGCATACAGGAAAACACTCTCCATTACACCTATTTTGTTTGTAATAACACGTATCAATCGGAAAAAATACAGAAGCAAAAACTAATTTCTTTTTTTTCTTTAAACGACTATATATAACCATTCCCGGTATGAAGTCTGATTGGTACAACCACGGATAGAATCTGTACTCTCTTAAGTAAAGATGCCTAAAAACCTTCTTTCTGAAGAATTTATTCTGAACCATCTCTAGCATAACAGAGTATTACAACTCGTGGGGCGCGCAGATTAGAGATCCACATTTAAGTCTGCTGCGCGCCAATGAGTTATAAAGAAGTCTAAAAACAAAGTATTCAAAACACCTTAGTTGCTCGGACAGTTTTTATGTCAGTATAAAGTTTCTGTTTAGTTTGAGACATAACACATGTACGTTATTCATCGCTGATCGAGTTTGTGGTTAAAAAGTAACAAACCTTAAAACCTCAATGAACTAAAACATTATCGACTCATGAGAATCGGACATTGAAATTGACTTCGACCGTAAAGAAATAAACAAAAAAAAATTGAGAAATGTGTAATCAATTTTTTTTACCAAATTCTTTAAATAACGAATGATAATAAACTTGACTGTAGAGAACTTACAAGTTGTCTAGATGATATTGTGTATCATCATCATCGTTCCCTTTTCCGCACCTTATGGTGCATTGAATACTGCTTTTGCATACCAACCGCTGCACATTTTGGTCATTTTCATTAGACGAATAAGTCGTATGCTTCAGGTGCTAGTCCAGGGACTATGAAATTAGTACACTATTGTAAAAACACCCTTTAATTTTTTAATTTTTTTTTTAAAGGGATATTTCCGTTCTTACGATTTACCCAAATATTATTGGGGCCATTTTCAACTAGTTGTAAATAACTCACTATTAGAAAATGAGAATCAAATTGGGGTAGAGTGGGTCTCGAGCCTCGAACCTCTGATCCGCAAGTCAGCAACACTAGCCACGGGACCGCAACCCGATTCTAAAATTTCTTGTCAACCATATCGGAAAACGAACCAGAGACCTCTTGCAAGCTATTTTTTTTAATTTTTTTAATTTATTTTTTATTTTTGTATTTTATTTTTATTCCAGTAAAATGGCTTTATAGTGCATGGCCAACTAACTCTACCATATAAACATGAACATAATTATAAATATAAACAAAAATATAACAATAAACATAAATATAACAATAAACATAATTACAAACATAAAATAAAATTTTATATTGCAGCACTTACGGTGGTCTTAGCATATCGCGCCATCGCTCGAACAACGGTGAATGGATCCACCCTGCAGTGGCTAGGAGAATTTCGTTATTAGAGTTTTTCAGGCGTTCCCATAGGCTCCAGGCTCTTTGGCGAAGTAGGGCAGCGAAGGTGTTTATTTGTCCAGCTGTAAACATTTCAGAGGCACTGCAGTACCTAGGCAATCCGAATAATTGTCTGTATGAGTTGTTATACGTGACCCTTAATTTATTCCACGCTTCTTGCGTATAGTTGTTCCAAAGTTCCGCTGTATACATGGATGTCAAATACGAAGTAAATATGATTTTCTTCACTTCGTTACTGCATTGAAAGAAGCGTCTCGCTAGCATAGAGGCCCTGACTATTTCAACGCGGTGACTATTTTTTTGATATTTTGACCACGAGGTTAGCAGATGATATGCATAAGTATATTTAACATTTTTGAAGCCTGCATAAACACTTATAATAATAATTATTTGCGTTGTTTTTTATTATTAGAGCGAGACCCCCCCACGAGGGTCAGATGATATTAAGGAAACTGCTGGTGACTGCAGAAAGCGAAAGACAGGAATGTATGGAGAAATATGGGGGAAGCATATGTCCAGCTGTGGACAGAAATGACTGAATGATAAAGAAGATGCTGTTTATGACGTAAATTTTTACAATGGGGTTCTAGAAATCTAATTTTTATATCAATTTTATTGTGTATGTATGTTCAAACAACCAATCAAGTTACACTCAATATACCTTTATGACAATACATTTGTCTACAAAGCCAACAAATGTCTTTATAAAAAGAGTGACATAACAGCTAGCTGAGAAGCATTCCTTATCAAACAATTGTGCTCTCAAGCGTTCAAAGAGCTTTAATTTAACCAACCGCAATCAGCCAAATGTGAATATTTTTGGGTATATGGAAACTCAAGCTAGACTATTTAAAGTTTAAATTATTTTTAAATACTTCCTATTTGCACAAAAATGGAATGAAAAGTGTGTACAAAATACAAATTAGAAACATAATGGAGGTAATGCGCCTATTTTAGACTATATGCGAGGAGAATAATTTAAATCATATTAAAGAAAATATTGAAAAAAAAAAAGTTTTAAGAATACGTATCTCCTGGATGACATTTTTAAGAGAGCGGTTCTACCGTAGCTCCAAATCCTTATTCAGGGCGGTTGTGGACAATATTTAAATTGGAATGATGATACCATACGAAATTTGACAGGGAAGTAATACTATCAAAAGAATAAGATGATTTTTTTTTATTTTTATATACGTCTCCACTCGTTTGCGAGTGATTTAGGAAGAAGACGATTAGAGATCACCTTTATAATCAAACAAAGGTACGTATAAAAAACACGTTACTTTTGTATTTGTTTTTTTTTATATTTGTACAATAGTAATTTTTTGCTCATTTAATAATAATAATAAATAAAAAAAGGGGAAGAACCCTATTGATAATACATAAATTAAAATATACCCGAACTAGAAACCTGTTTCCGATTTTTCTTATGGAGCTCATAATGAATTAATGATTTTCGTTTTACCTTAATTTTCAATTGCGTAAATTTTAATACCATGGGCGTCCATTAGCTAGTATTATTGCGGAAAATTTCAGTCTCAAATCGTTTTAGTATGCCTTTAAAATACATTGTCTTTAGTTTTACGTCATCGTGGGAAGAAGATGACGTAGCTTCAAATTAAATAAATTCCCATATAATCCCACACCCTTGAAGCAATTTATATGTATGGATGTCTAATTTCAAAAAGTTTTAAATCAGGTCTCTACAAATTAATTAAGAATGACTTTTAAAGTAAAATATAACTAAAACGTTGACTTACGTATTGGATATCGGTGTTTTATGTTAACATTTTATTAAAATTTCAACTGCTCACAACTTAAAAAAATAAAATAAAGCAGTCTCTTAAATATCATATTATTGTTGCACGTCATGCGACATGCATAGTATTTATTTTTTCTGTTTATATCCTAATATAATTTCGATAAATGAATAATCTGTAGTATTGTCGTAATATATACACTAGTGGTATTAACAGTACAAATTGTAAGTTAAATTGTGAATTAATTGCGACAATCAGAGCCCAAACTTTAATTTTGTTATTTATTTTTTTGTAAAGGTTAAGTGATTATAAATAGAAACTATAAAAAATGCATTTGTAAAAATAGTAGGGCCTGCCATCAAATAATATATATAAACTTTATTTTACTTAAAATATAGCGACGACGGCTTAAACTATATAAAATAATAGGCGGCCTCCGTGGTGTAGTGGTAAGACGATTCCCGGTGAGAACACAAAAATATGATTTTTCTCAAGCCTGGGTGTTCTGTGATGTAATTCACCACTGTAATTGGGCCTCCTGGCCTGTTGTGGTGCAAAAATAAATAAAAAATAAATAAAATAATAAAATAAAATAATAATTATACTTTATACGAAAATAAAATAAATATGGACAAAACAAGTACACAGTGGGAAAGAAAAGAAGGAAATTGATGAGGAGTCGTGAAAGATGGACGAAGGAAAGTAGGAGTGGAAAATTGCATTCGATATAATGATAAACAGCAAAAAAAGAGACATAACTTCTATTCTCTGTTATTCTGAATCAAGCCTATGGGATCTCTTCTGTACCGATTATATGGACAGGCGCCGTGGCGCAGTTGGTAAGACAGCTAACTGTGAAACTAGCGTCGCGGGTTCGATTCCCGCCAGTTGCAAGAAATAAATTCAAGAAAGATTTTTTCTCAATTGGTCTGGGTGTTGTGATATATTTTTCGTAACTTCCTTCCATATCCTATTTCCCACCTGCTAACAAGCCTCTAAAAAGAGGCTTAGCGGGTAATACCTGTAAATGTAAAAAAAAGTATTAAATATAATTTTATCGATTTTATTAAAATTCTTGTTAAATGTTTCAAATAAACGAAGAATAATAAAATGTTTTCGATGAATAGTTTTAATGTTACGAGTATAGAAAATATCCGACAGTCTAGTTGGTCTGGTACATCGTTTGACTCGTTTGACATTGGGTAAAATGGTTGATTTCTAATATTTTGTCGTATATTCCTTAAACTTAATTACTGCTTTGATTAATCCAGATATTGAGCCCATCAAAACCCAAAAATCTTCGGGTGTAATAACCCATAAATCACGAGTAGATGATCGCCTCGATCAACCTTCTTTTGATGCTTGGGTTCCAAAGTGACACCTGCATTTTTAATTTCGACCGCATATTTTCGACGTACGTTATAACAGAGGAGAAAATTTTGACAAAGATATCAAATAAATTCCAATTTTACTTAATGTTTCCACTAGTTTATTTATATATATGTAAATATTTGTGGGATTTGGGATATCATGAGCTTGCTGTTGCAAAAGTGCGTGATATCCCGCAATAGTGGCTTGTTTCTCGGATCAATATCTCTTCAGTAGGATCTTATTACGCTAGTATATATTCAAAAAACTTTTTATATAGACATATCTATTAGTATTTGAATGCATTTATGTATGCATACATACATATGTATATGTTATTAGGGTACAAAGAATTGTAACTAGGAGCATAAAATGAAGAGCGTAAATTAATACCTCCACACGTCTTTTGCCCAGTTTTTATAAATATCAAGTATAGGTGTTTATATGTAAAAAAAAGTTTATAAAAAACATAAACGCATATATGGGAGAGAAATTTACCTATTTTTATTTTATTAAGTAAGTTCATAACATCTTAAGAACTAATATAAACATTTAATAATATTAGAATTTTTTATCAAAATTTCTCAATATCATATTTAAAAAAATATTTTTTAATATTTAGATTTTTTCTATTTCCTTTATTTCTTCAGGTAACTCACTGTACAGCTTCAATCTCTTGTACAATGAGTTTTGTGTTGTGGTTTAAAGTCGAAAATTCGTCGCTTGATAAAATTATTTGCCGGAAATGAATTTGGACGAATCGAAGGTGCGTTGAACTAGCCTAATATTGACGTGTGATTCGGGACTAACCAATAAGATGTTTTTGGATTCGTTCAAATCTTTGCAGAAAAATAATGCGTAAAAACAAAAAAACAGAAAAAACTTC
Organism: Micrasema longulum; assembly: GCF_059751315.1. NCBI lineage: Eukaryota > Metazoa > Arthropoda > Insecta > Trichoptera > Brachycentridae > Micrasema > Micrasema longulum. The sequence continues at coordinate 43,327 of NW_028278089.1, forward strand.
CGGACGGGATTAAAATCAATTGATGTTAAGAATATTGAAGTCTACGCATTTACAGAGCTTATGGTGTGTCATCGGCTGGGTTTAGTGCTCGCTTTAAAAACGATGTAAAATTCACCATTCTGTTTACAGGTAGTCGACTTTTATATTCTCATATAGTATCTTAAGATTCTTGCAAATACGAATAACGACTTACTCTTTTTTAACGAAAGATGTCGTCAGTTTTTCTTATACTTTCATTTTTTAAAATGAAACCAGCACATAGGTAAATGTTGTATCCAAATCAATCATATTCAGAGAATTTAAAAATACCAAATGTTCACGTGGAAGTCAACAAGGTATCTGGAGCAGAATGGTGAATGTCAAAATCAAATCATAAGTTTTGTAAATGCTTCGATTTCCATGTTCTCAATATGTTCATTTATTTATTTTTTTAATCCAATATTGTTACTTTTTGCTTAAAACTCACATAAATTTTTGATACAGAAAAAAATCGTAAATTAGTGAATTCAAGAATTGAAAACAATATTTTTATTTACAAGTATGAGTAGGATGATGTAAAAGTTTATTGTTTTCTCTTTGATGTTGAAAAAAACTAAAAAGAAACCGTAATATAAAGTACCTACCCCTTTTTTCTTATTTTCCCCAGTAACAGTTCATTGTGACCTACTTTTTAACGGAAACCAGAAAGACTTTGAAGTCACAAGAGAGTTGTTAATGAATATGCACGACTATCTGTCAAAGCAATAATTACAAATAAATATATGACAATATTTCGGACGATATAAAGGTTCGAAACCGCGGGAAAAACACAAGTCACATTCCTTTGTTTGAAGCTCTTCTCAATACAAACGGCGCTTTCTTTTATATGTAAATATTCCTCTCGGAACAGAGAGCAAAGATTAATAAAGGAAGGAAATGTGCTCATTGTTGATATCCATTGAAATCGGAATAAAGGGGGGCGTTACGTTTGCTAGAGACAGGGTTGCCACCCACAAGGGAGGGATATTGAAAATACAAGATTTGAATATAATAATTCGTTTATTAATTTTACGCTCTCTATACTTTCTGTATTTACATCCGTATAATTTCAAGGAGAGTGCTGAGTCAATATAATAATATAGTAAAAAAAACATGTTGAAGCTCTAGATGTATTTTTGAAAATATATTTTGAACTACGTAATTTACTACGTTTTTTACAACATTTATTGCCCTTTTCTATAAATATTGTTTTCAATAGATATTGCATATATTGATGGACTGCTGCGAGATATTGCATATATTCATAAACTATTAAGCGTGCTGTCCAGATGTTTATTAAAATATCGTAAATGTTTACGTAATCATTTTTTGTTTTGATATTTGCTATTTTTCAATAATACGCATGCTTCCACTTTCTATAAGGTTGTATCCTACATAGAACAAAGAACTCTTGGTCTCATAGAGTTAGGATACGTGTATGTTAAGTATGTGCTCCAGTATCACTTGTTGAAAGTGTAAACATCTGTAGTATGTGCCCCAGTATCACTAGTTGAAAGTGTAAACATCTGTAGTATGTGCCCCAGTATCACTAGTTGAAAGATTAAACATCTGTAGTATGTGCTTCAGTATCACTAGTTGAAAGTTTAAACATCTGTAGTATGTGCTCCAGTATCACTAGTTGAAAGTGTAAACATCTGTTGTATGTGTCCCAGTATCACTAGTTAAAAGTGTAAACATCTGTAGTATGTGCTCCAGTATCACTAGTTGAAAGTTTAAACATCTGTAGTATGTGCTCCAGTATCACTAGTTGAAAGTGTAAACATCTGTAGTATGTGCCCCAATATCACTAGTTGAAAGTTTAAACATCTGTAGTATGTGCTCCAGTATCACTAGTTAATAGTGTAAACATCTGTAGTATGTGTCCCAGTATCACTAGTTAAAAGTGTAATCATCTGTAGTATGTGCTCCAGTATCACTAAAGTCACGAAACCGGTAAGCAGGGAGTTGGGAGTAGGAATGTATGTTAAATCAAACTCTTGAAATTCGGATTTTTGTGGTATAAGCCACAGATATAAGTGTATTATCTATTCAGTGGTATAAGCTTATGCAAAAAAAATAAATCAATATGATGATGAATAAAAAAAGAATTTAATAAAATATGCTAACTGGGAGACCCTAGATACCTCCTTAGACCCGTGAGGGTTAATCTCTATTTTGAATTTTTGTTTGAAGTTTTAAAGTATAAAATATTGTATTGATTTCAGTTGATTTTATGTAATACGATCGACACCGACGTGACGTACGCGGTAAAACCGTATCATCTACGTTCTATAACTTTTACTACAATTTTTTTCACATGTTCACCAGACAATATTTTCACAAACGGCACAAAAAACAAAAATAAAATATGATGAAAAACAGATCTTTAAAACAATTTGAATAGTTAATGTTATATGAAAATCGAGATAATTTATTTTAAAAAATTCTTAAATTATCTATATTTTCATATTCCCCACTCGAGTAATTTCTCCATTTATCAAAGATTTTAGTGAAACTCAAATTTGCGAGTAAATTTAAAGATGAATTGACCCTTTAAATCTGTGTTAAATAGGCTAACCCTGATTGTACAGTATAAAGATCGCACAATGGATGAAGATAATACAAGATGCTTTATTATTCCGAGAGATAATCTGTGAATAATTGACTGGGCAGATGCCTCCCACTTCATCTTCATACCAAGTGGTCAGGGAACAGTAACAGAGTCGCAGGAAATAAAGGGATATGTATCGCACCAATGGGGTCCTAATTCGGTAGGACCTAAAGATATAATTAGTAAGTAAGGTAAAACCTTAAGATATAATAAAGAGATAACTTCACTCAAATTTAAATTTTCAATTTCACTAAATTATTATCGAAGAATCTCTGGATTCATTCTGAATGTCTTTTAATGAACTAACTTTAAGAACTACCTTTAAGAACTCCCTTTAAGAACTACCCTAATAAAATTCTTTTTAATTTTTTTTCACTGTTCGGATGAGTCAATCGCGGGTGTTAAAATTTTTAAAATGTATGAATTTGTTGCAACAGAGAAAGAAAACGTTTTTGAGGAAAAAATATGGAAGTCTAGCCATTTACAGGGTTTATGACCTGTCATTGGCTGGTTAAAGTGGCCACTTTACACACCGTGTAACATTCACCACTCTGCCCATGTTTTAACATCCGAATTTCCTTAACTCTTTCATCTGTTGAGTTTTGTGAAGTAAAGAAGCTGAAACCTTTATCATGTGAGTGAGATTTATTCGACTGGACCTTTTGCTTCTTATACCAGTTAGTTTAATCTACAATGTTTTAAGTATGTTCAAATGTTTGTCGACAGGCTGAATCTCGTCTCTAAGAGGTAATTTGGATCCAAACCAACCAATGGCAGGTCAAAAGCAAACCAACCAATGGCAGGCGGCCTCCGTGGTGTAGTGGTCAAGACGCTTGACTCACGCACGGAAGTTAATTAGTTAATAGTAAATTAAAATGTGATTTTTCTCAAGCCTGGGTGCTCTGTGATGTAATTCACCACTGTAATTAGGCCTTCTGGCCTGTTGTGGTGCAAAAAAAAAAATGTAAAAAAAAAAAAAAACTTCCATATTCCCTCCTCAAAAACGTTTTCTCTCTCTGTTGTAACAAATTTAGATCTAAATACTAATCTCCCTACGGAAAATATCCAGCTTGTCTACAAACATTTGGACATTTTTAAAACATTGTTATTTAAAAGGAATCGTGTGGTGATCCGTCTCCTTAAGGATGTCCCGGCTAGTGGATTTGTCTTCAGTGTTCAAGGTCTTCCACGTTATGCAAATATTGATTTAACAGACGTTTTTTAGAGCAACAGTTTGAAGTCCCTACATAAGAACCTTAAGTGGTAAGACTGATTACCTTGTCTCACATATTTTACATATATATATATAAATATATATATAATACCCTGTGATTGGAGTACCAATGCAATACCTTATGATCTATTAGACGCTCGGTTAGCAAGTTTGGATACAATGCACGATGCTTGTCTTGTGTTTTGTCAGTAAACAAGTAACTTTTCAAAATATCAATTGAATAAACCACGATTTTAAATTAATTTAAGTCCAGGGGTTTTATTGCCTCTTTCACTATTTAGCGAATTGTATGACGGACATTGCCAGTCTTCTTCATGACCATATTGCAATTACACGAATGATAAATATAATTAATTTGAAAAATGACTTAACTCCGACGCCCTTTATACAAGACGCCTGAATATTAATGCCGCAATCCTGCAATTAACACCGCTCATTTAAAGGTTATTAAGTGCTTCAATTTAACCAAGTCGCGGGGAAAAGATTGGTAGTTCTACGTAATATAACAATTACGTCACCAAGGGTTAGAAAGGCAAAACTACTTCCCTTTGATGAAAAAGGACAACTCAACATATTTATTATTAATATTTAAAGCATTAACTTTGTGGTCAAACGTTTTACTAAATGTTATTAAATATTTGTAAATAACCACTTTTCTATGTCTACCGGTTTTGAGACGTACTCGTTTTATTTTCAGGAAACTAATAAACCAACAAGCGAAACCCACAATACACCTTCATCATAGTTAACACATTACAACATATATGAAAAACATTTAAGAGAAGGTAATATAGAAGTCTAGGCGTCTACAGGGCTTATGACCTGTTATTGGCTGGTTGAAGTGGCCACTTTACACACTGTGTAACTTTTAGCATTATGCCCATATTTGAACATCTATACTCCTTAAATTCTTTCATCTGTTCATGTTTGTAAAGTTAAATACTGAAACATTTATTTATGCGGGTGAAATTAATCTTATTGAATTATTACACTTTCACACGAGGCAACGCCTGAAAATTTAAATTTTTTTCACAAACATCAACAGATGTAAGAGTTGAAGGAATATAGATGTTTAAATATGGGCAGAACGGTGAATGTTGCACAGTGTATAAAAGGGGCTACTTAAACCAGCCAATGACAGTACATAAGCCCCGTAGATGCCAAGACTTATATATTACCTCCCTTAATCTCTGTTGTAATATGTTAATGTTAACAGCTCCCGGGGAGTTGAATCCAGTCCTTGTCTACCAAAATTTGGACAAACTCAAAATATTGTTGATTCATCATAGTTGTTGCACAAAAATATAAAACCAACACGACAAGTATTTCAATAAGTACATGCACTGATAATATTATGAAAATATTTTATGTTGTTTGAGAAATAGTTGAAAAAAAAAAGACTGGATGAAAGGAGGAGCTTGAATTCAATAGGTTGAGGGTGAACATTATAATGGGACATCGTATAACAGGCTATATTGAACCACTGAACTGAACTATAGAAACTGGTAGACATAGAAAAGTTGATAAGTGGTTATATACAAATATTTTATAACATTTATTATAAACTGAATGAAAATAATCGGAGACGTCGGGCTACTTTGTCGAAATATAATTTAGCAACCATTCAACACATTCTCTAAAAGATTAATTTACTTTTTTGCATTATTTCATTTTAGTTGAGTACTATTAACTCAACAAATATTTCAGGTCAACTTTTCCATGAAATTGCTTCAGTCGGAGAACGGTTAAGGTACAAGTCCAGGGTTGCTATTCCAATCGCTCTCGCGGCCATAGAAAAGGTTTTATAACGCATATTTACATACTAAATACGCGCAATAAAAGTGTTTTCTACGAGCTCGAGAGTGTTTGGAATAGCAGCGCAGGAACGATCAAATATTGCAGTGTATAATCACCTTAAGCTAGGGTTTCCTAGGACAGCGGTGCCCGTATCTTAACGGCCGTACTGAACGGTGATGCGGTTGACAGCCGTCGTAACGGTGACTAGAGACTGGTTTCCTAGAAATACGGCGTTATCAACACCATTTAACACCCTTTTCATAAGAAACCGTTCTCTAGTCACCGTTACGACGGCTGTCCACCGCATCACCGTTCACTACGGCCGTTAAAATACGGGCACCGCTGTCCTAGGAAACCCTAGCTTTACAGATAAGGATTTCACTCATCCTCCCAGAAATCTTCATCATCAACCAGTGGACAAACTTTTCAACCATTTTTACCACGAGGCGGACTTATCTCAACCCAGTTTTCCCTATCTGGGTTATAAACTGAGAGTAGCCATTGAATTGTAAACATCCTATTCATCAAACAAAGAACTATTTTTTAACTCAACGAACTGTATTTTTCATTAGACTGAACATGACGAAATCGATTATTTAAAACAAATAAAATATCAAGAAGGTCTTCGCAAAAAGAGTAATTAATATTTATATCATAGAATTAAGAATAGTCCAGAAAGAGCGTAGAATCATATTTGAATACATCGGACTGTGTCCAATAATCCCCCCACTCCGGTTTACTTTCACCGCGCGTATTCGTGAAGTCGCCGGGTAATGTTGCTTGATGGGGAAAAAAATCATAACACAAATGTAAGGTAAAAAAAAAGTAATCTGTTAATTTCTCTAAAATTTTATTGTGCACGCGGAAACATTGATTTACACAACAGAGTAGATAAGTAAAGGGTCATTTAATAAGAGTAATTGAATTAATGAACTTTGAACTTAAAATATAAAACATTTGCAAAAACTGATCTTTTTTTATCGTGTTAAATAATATTTGATGTTTTAAAGATAATGTCGTTCAAATGTCCCCCACGGCGTTGTTTAATCCGAGGTCTTATTTTAATTACTTCTCTCATTAGATGAGCAAAGTATGGTAAAAAAAATTCTACCCTGGCAACACTAACGAAATTTCCATTTTGTTTCTTCGACAATCTGACAGATGGAAAAATAATTCAATTTTTAAGTAATGCATTTGTTATATACACATTCATTTGCAAATTACAGATGAAATGTAATTGAATCTTGTTTATTTAAAATCCTAGCAGTATTTCTAAACTTGAAAAGGACACAACACGGCATAGTTGAATTCAAATCAGGAGTTGCGTACTAAGCGACGTCTACAATGAAACTAATTGGTAAAAACGTAAACCTACTCATTTATGAGTAGTTGAGTCGCCTTCTGTTTGATGTGGGTATGTGGTTTCTGGACTATTCTTAATTCTATGCTTTATATATATAATTCCTTTGTACGTGTGATGTCACCGTACTCCTCCTAAACTGCTTAACCGATTTACGTGCGGTTTTTAGAGAAATAAAATTCTTTGCGCTGTGCGTGTTTATAGATATTAAAATCTTTCATCGAATATGTAAAAAAATAAGTTAGGAGCATAAATGCTTTATTCATCAATCTACCAGGGTTGCATTCTAGGAGAATGCATTTGCAAAAAAATGAAAAGATGGTTTTTTTTTGTGTATAAAAAAAGTTTGTTTTTGAATGTTTACAAACAGCATTTGTTTTTTGTAGATCTCAATCAGATTCTTTCCTTAAATTCTTTATAATTTCTACCCATTTTTTTATAAAATTAGATTTTTGGTAACACGAAAATAATATTAAATTCAACACATTTTCAAAAATCGTATTCCTAAATAAATACACCCCTTTGTTGGTGAGACGACCGGTATTTGACGTTTGCAAAAAGAATGGCATATTTAAAAAATAATAATTTTATGTTTTGGAATTCAACCATAAACAAGTACCTAGATACCTACTTAAATTAATTATTTAAAAATAAACAATCTTACGCTTAGGAATTTAATCAAAAACAAGTACCTAGGTACCTATTTATTATGAAAAGTTTTTTCCCAAGCAAATAGTAAGAAAACTAACGTTCGGGCACGACAACGTCTGTCGGGTCCGCTAGTTTGAAATAAATAGTGATATTTATTGAAAGACTCGCAACTGTATACAAAATCATAGAATTGCGTCACGCAAATTTATTTTCATAGTGTATGATCGTCATTAATACGAGTATTTTAATAATAATGTTAATAATTATAATATATGGGACCTAGCGTTTTCAAATTACGTCAAATGTTTGAAAAACATTGAAGAGAGATTTAATTGAAGGCCGTTGAAGTGATACGTAAGAGATTAATTATTAATGTGATTAATGTAATAAGGGTGGTGAAAGGGTGATGCTAGGGATAAGAGATTATTTTGGGATAAATAAATAAATAACAATGTAAAATAGTCTAAATTCAATCTTCATTACACTGCCAGTAACAAATATATCCTCGCTTAAGACTATGTCTATGTGGTTATGTATTTTGTTTTTTCATATTATGTTCCCTTTAATTTTTACCGTCAACCCACATTACACATGTGTACGAAATAAAATTTGTTAAAAAAAACTAAACGTTAACTATTGAGTTATTTTAAGGTAATGGCCATATTGATAGCCATTACCTAAAAATAACGTTAAATATAAAATAACATTTGTCTTGATACATACAATGAAATTTCTTAGAGTTTGTTTATCATACTTTATAATATTGTAATAAACAACTAACAATATTTTAGAACAGAAAAAACTTTTACAAAATGTAAATGTTTAAGTGTTTTTAAAATGGTTTTATAAAATCTTTACTCAAAAATATATTTATTTATTTATTTAACTTTTTGTACATAATTTTATTTGTACATTGGTGAATGTTACACAGTGGTAAAATGGCTACTTAAACCAGCAAATGACAGATCATAAGCCCTGTAAATGCCTAGACTTTCATATTCCCCAATTTAAGGTATTCTCCATCCCTGTAGTAATTTGTTAATCTTAATGACTCCCGAGGGGGTGAAATCCAGTCTTTTGTTTACAAACATTTGGACAAACTCAAATATTGTAATTATAAGAAAAGTTTTTTAATCTATTTTGTCGCGTTTTAATTAACTATTAAACGTCTTTGATAACACATATTATTTTAAAATATTACAAAGTGTGTGCATAAAATAGTTGAATATACAAGTTTTTTAATTGACATTAATCTTCTACAAAATGTTGGCAATAAAAAATGAAATCTGACATTGACCCTTCCCTACGGATCTATCCAAGACACACAAATAATGACGTACATACATCAAATAGACACGTTACAAGCGCGAAGTAAATGTGATTTTAACCTTATATAGAGCCTAACCAACGAAAACGATCTGCTACATATTGATAATCGGTGTAAAAAAGTGGTTAAAACATTTTTCTTATTCGGCGATCAGTGTATTATATTGTAAACATACTGGTTTTTACAATTTATTTCGGAAATCGACACCAGGGCAAAATTGCTTAATAAAATTTGAAACAAAAAGTCAGAGGGACAGGCTATGTCCACAGGACGATGGCTTGCCCAGCACTACCCTACACCAGCGCGCTCGTCGCCGTGTATCCGTTTTTGCGGCGTTTCGTGTTTGAACAACAGTCAAATTGTAGTATTGTCCCACTGTCCTACCCTTTGTGGTTGAGGCTGCGGAGCTGGGACAGGATGGTATTGTCCTCACGCGAACTCTGCTTAAAAACATGTGTTGAATAAAGGTGTGAGAATTATGCTTAAGTTCCGGTTGATGGAGATCTTATTCAATGATGCGTATTATTAAAAAAAAAAACGTAATTATTTAGAAAATTATGAGAAAAGATTATTGAATAGAAAAAATTATGTAAAAATCTTCTGAAAAATTGCATTATCCCTTTCGCTCTTGAGATATTTTTCAAAATTTTCTTTACTCTCCTTTTTTTTAACCATCTCTCCACTTTGGATACTGGAGCTATCATATAAAAAATATGTTATGTTCTAAGTGGTCAGTAACATAAACAATCGTTTCGAATCGAATATGGTAGGCAATTTTAATTTTTGTTTGGACCCACACAAACGTGTTGGCCAGAAGCGAAAGGGTTATGCAATTCAGCAGGACTTTAACACTCCGGGTCTAAGAGGTTATCTAGGGTCCTCTAGGTAAGATATTATTTTCAACAACATTTTTGGTTATGATCTTATTGGTTTTATTTTTTACATAATTCAATTTCATAATGTAATGAATGTGTCAAAGTTATTAAAAAAAAATTCTGCAAAATTATTTGAAAAATAAATTACATTTGTCTTTGTTTTTTCCTTGTGCAAACAGCAAACATTACAACCCATTCGCTCTAAAGTAAAAAAACTTTGATACGTTGGTCAGTTTGCACATGTGTTTCTTGCTATTTGGTAGCGTATTTTCAGCAATAACCACAAAAATCCGGAGTAAATGCGTAGGATTTTACATGCCCCCCCCCCCTTCCAACTTCCCAACTTTCCCGCTAACGGGTTGTGTGACTTTAGATCAGTGTTAAACAACACGTGGCAGCGAGAGGAGCGCGATTTCATATAGCATCCTCTCGCAAAAGTATTTCATTTAAAAAAAAATGAATGAAATAGAAAACTCGAAATATTATGAAACAGTTTTATAAACATTACCACGAGAATCATATTGAGATATGTTTATTTATTTTTAAGTCGTATTTAAAGCGTTTTAGCTAACGTGTAACCTGATACCCCTCTCCGAAACTCGCGAATTTTTTTCACGCTTAATCTTAAAGGTTAAATACGTGTTACTGTTTGTAAAAAATTTTGAACTTTTAGAAACCTTTATTGATTACGTATTTAAAAAAGTAAATCAAATTCACTTGAAATTAAATAGGATACGAAAAGTTCTAATACATTCGTAGTGTTTTCAAAGTAATGTTTGTAATAAACATGCTATGTATATTATATCCAATTTCCTTTAGCGCTACAAAGATCCAACATACTGCGTACTTTATTTGTGCTCCCGAGACTGTTTGTGACACATGTTGCAATTTTAAAAACCCTTGTCACATGAAATGTTTTCCGCTATGAATGGGAAATAGGAGGCTATGTCAGGTCAGCCAGCTTCGCTTTGTCCCTTCAGTAGTGTATCGAGTAGGAAACTACCTGGGAATAAAACGTATAAAACTCGGACAAGACGGGGAACCAGCATCGCGAATCAAACACAACTTGACCGGATCTAGTCACGGAAATAAAACTTTCTAGAGACGAATATGGATCACCTTATCTTTGAGATCTCATTTGAACAAATGAAACTCCGTTCAGAATGGAATTCCAAGCGGGTAAACGTATTTTGATGTCTTGCACTGTATTAAGGGCGCGAACTCGGCAACAAAATATACCATGGGCGTATAATTAAGAATTTAAATGTTCAAAACATACGTACAATAACAAAAAAATAAAGTTTACTTTAAATAGATTATTATTAATATATAAGTCATGAACGCAGATAATCGTGCCTAAATCTAGGCAACAACGCTAAAATCCCCGAGCTGTAGGCACAAAATGTCATTAATATATAAAGCATTAACATTGTAGTCAAACATTTTAATAAATGTTATTTAATATTTGTATAAAAACAACTTACCGACTTTTCTACGTCTACCGGTTTCGAGACGTACCTATCTCTTTGTCAGGATACCATATAAACCAACATGTAAACCAACATGTAAAACCCACTATACACCTTCACCAATAAAGTCCTTTATACGATGTTCCACTGTAATGGTCTACCTATAAAACCTATTAAGCTTACCCCCTCCCTCCATCCCCTCTACCTTTTTTATTCATTCTTAAACAACATAATTTAATCAGTGCATGTTTGTCCTAATCAGTGCGAGTGCTTATTAAAATGCATGTCGTGTTGGTTTTATATTTTTGTGCAACAATTATGGTGAAAGTGTTTAGTGGGTTTTGCATGTTGGTTTAATTGGTGTCCTGATGAAGAAACGGGTAAGTCTCGAAACCGTTAGACATAGAAAAGTCGGTAAGTGGTTATATACAAATATTTATCAACATTTAACAAAAGTAAAAGTCTTACAAGAAAATATATAATGTTTAACGTGAAATAAATAAATAAAAAAAATAAAAAAATAAAGCTACCCAGTAAAGTTCATTGGTAAATTAATTGTTTATTAATAAAATGTGTTCAACAATGTTTGAGTATGTCCAAATGCTTGCAGACTGGCTGGATTTCCTCCCTAGGGAGTTGTTCATATTTAAATTTATTTCAACAGAGAGTGTAATATTCACCATTCTGCCCATGTTTGGACAGCCACTTTGCCCCAACTCTTCCATCGGTTGACTGCTGTGAAATAGTGTAAAAACATAGTTTTTAATAAATATTTCATATCGTCCATGACGGGAATCGAATCCGAGACCTCTTGCATGATAAGCAAACGCGTTGACACCACGAGGCCGACAAATATAATAACGATTATAAATAACACTGTAAAAATACTAAAACTATCATGATTTAATAAATTTGTGATAAAAAATATAAAAGGAAATTATTTTTTGAACAAATCTTTCCCATTTCTGCGTCGTTGAAAAGGTGTCTTTCGAATAATTCCAGAAATATTTTACAAAAGAGGAATTTTCGTGTTGGTAAAATATCTGAATACAACACATTGAAAGGTTGAGTAACTCAATTATCGACGGGAACAACAAGGAGGAAAATATTTATAAGTTCTACGAAAAGGCGGAAGCACTAAGTGAATTAAGAAAAGGCGATTTTTCACAGATTCTTTGAGCACTCTGTTCCAAGCCAAAACAGAGGTTAACCTCGAGAGATACGCAGAATTTTTTTTCACAGAACAAATCTCTCAACAGTTTGTATTTTTAGGTATACAAATAAAGGTTTTATTTGTATTGGAAAACGCCACCGCGTTTTATGAGTACCAAAAAACGAGGTTGTCATTAAATTAAGGAAATTGCTTCTCCATGCTGACTTTTCACAAAACGTAGATCCTTTTTTTTTTGTTTATATGTTTATTACAATGTTTGACGTATGTGTACGATAATAAAAAAGGGTTTTTCGCACCGCAACAGGTCAAGGAGTTCAATTATAGTAGTACAAAGCACCCAAACTTGTGAAAAATCACATGACTGTGGTCTCACAGGAAAATAAATTAAGAATTATCTAAACGCGTGCGTGAGGCGAGGCTTTCAAAAAGTAGAAAGGAAGTGGGAAAAATTGAGCGTTTGCATTACGATCAAATATAGCACACATGATATAAGCCCTGAAAATGTGGACTCCACTGCTATTCGAATCGTCGCGTTACCAAACGTTGAAACACGCTTTAAAAACACCAAAGAGACGGCAAGTTTCATGAAACTGGTGAGATCAACAAAAAACTTTTCAGGTTTTGTGAGGTATGTGGATATACTGAATTATGTACCTACATCTGTGGCAATTGACTAACGATACTGTGCACCTTCCACCGCTCAGCCGCATCGGGCGAGGTTGTAGTTGAAATATCTATGACTTTGATACTTCTGAAGCAACAATCCGTAGTTTCGTCTCTCTTTCTCTATGCTTTAGGTTTCTTTTGAGCATTGGTTGTAGAAGACAGTGTTGAGTGTGCCGCGATCACGGTTGACATAAACATATATCAAATAACGAAAGTTAAAAATATTTTTCAAATCTGATAGAAAATAATTTAGGAGTACCCCAAGGTTCAGTGCTAGGGCCCATATTGTTTATCATATACATAAATGACATCGGTAAATCTCTAAAATATTGTGAAATCCAACTTTTTGCAGATGATGCACTAGTTTACATATCAGGAGATAATTATGATACAGTGATAAATAAAATTAATTACGATTTAGGAAATATATCAAAATGGTTAAAAGTAAATAAATTGAAATTAAATATATCAAAAACAAAATATATGAATATTGGGAAAAAAATAATACCCCAGGGCGACAAAATCAATATTGATAATTTGAATATAAATTATGTGGACGAAATAAAGTATCTCGGGGTCTACTTGGGTAGATATTCAAATTTTAAAAAACACACTCAATATGTAACAAAAAAATTCATTTATGGAAAGATTACGAAATGTAATAGATTTAAAAAGTAGTATTCTTATATATAAAACAATAATATGTCCACACATAAATTACTGTTCTTCCATTCTTTTTTTATGTAATGAAGGAGAAATTCAAAATATAAAAATTCTTCAAAATAAGGCAATGAGGATTTTACTCAAAAGAAATATATATTCTAATGTAGAAAAAATGCACAAAGAAATTGGCTTGCTCACAGTAAAGTAACAAATGAAATATAATATGACAATTTTTATAAAATAAAATAATTAAGGGGATGAATAAAATAAAAACAATAATAAAATTTAACCAACAATGTCATACATATAAAACAAGGGGTAAAAAAAAGATAAGATTACCAATGAGGAAAAAAACAGAATTCCAAAACTCATTGTACAAGGGATTGAAGCTGTATAATGAGTGACCTGAAGAAATAAAGGAAATATAAAAAATTTGAATATTTTAAATTAATTTGAAAAAATATGTTATTGAGAAATTTTGATAAAAAAAAGTAATATTATTAAAAGTTTACATTAGTTCTTACGATGTTATGAACTAACTTAATAAAGCATAAATAAATAAAATAAAGATCGAGCAGAGGAATTACCTCCCGAAATTCCCTATGAAATTTTAAAAATCGCCATCGGAATGTCCACAAATGTTGTGTTATGTACGTGAATTTTTAAATGCCATAAACAGTTTTCTGAAGGTCGGGAAGAGATGGAAGAAGCGCGAATGAGCAAGTTAAAATTGAAGAAAATACTGATTTACTTTTTCAATATCAAGGGTGTTATTATAGGTGACTGGGAGCCCGAGGTTCAAACAGTTAATGAGAAATACTGAAAAAAAATCTTAATCAAGCTATATCTAAATCAAGGAAAGAGTTAGAATGGAAATACTGGATTTGTGGAAGAACGAGTCATGCCCTAACTGTGAAACAGCTTTTAGCTGACAAGCGCATTCCTGTGCTATTCTCCGCCTTCGCTAGAAATCGCACCTTATGGCTCCCGCCTGTTAGCATGATTGAAAAGAGCGTGAGTCTGTTAAACATTTAAAATCAAAACAGCGGAGTTATTGAAAAGGCTGACAACTGGTGAAATATAGCATTTTGAGCAATGGAAGACAAGTATACAGCGGTGTATGGATAAGCGAGGAGAGTATGTTGAACAGGGAGTGAAATATAATTTTATTTACAACAAATTACATATCTCACATCAGTTTCAGAATTTATTTCAATGGTAATTTTACATTGCAATATGTCATAATCTGTACAATGACACCTGTCAACTTAATTGGTGTACAAATTCAGTTTCCCTTCCACTTGCAGAAATAATGATGATACAAAGAGTGAGCACTTTTGATAAATTAGAATGAACAATTGTTAAACTTTTTCAAACGTATTTTTTCCTTTCTATTTGCTTATTAAATCAAAATCAATATCACACTAGATTGATCAAATACAAACCCTTTGTTTGAATCTGCAAATAAAACTACGGTAGAGTTTCTAAAAATATAAATGTATTTCAGATAAAGCTATTTTAAAGTCATTAGAAAATACTGTTAAACCAAGCGAGAAAACGAACTTTTCTGTTCTTCAAGTTTCTAAAAATTGTATTGTTCATAATTTATTTAATTACTTATTTAAAAAGTGCATAATATAACATAAGGTCACAGAAACTAGACTTCAGGTGGACTAAAATAGTTCTGGAATGGCGACTCAGAACAGCCAGAAGAAGTATCGGCAGGTCTTAGGCAAGAAGGTCTGATGACATAAGATGGGTTGCAGAAAATGGTTGGGTGCAGTTGCCTCAGTATAGGAAGATGTGAAAATTTAAAGGGGAGGCCTATGTTTACTTTTGGACAAAAGAGGGTTGATGATAGTAATGATGAACACAAAATAGTACAGTATCCCAAGCTTCAAAATTTTCACAAGTGACAGGTTTTATTGTGACCGACATCTTTCGACTGGTGCGAGACAGCAAATTATTATTTCATATGTGGTTGCTAGCAGAGGTTGTTAGTCGTGATTTAATATAAGTACGGAAATTAATGAGAATGAATTAAAAGCATTTAAGTATTGAATAATAATTATATGAATCTGAGTATTGTTTGAATGAACGTAATAAAAACAAATGTAAAAGTATAATCTGATGAAGTTTTTTAGAAAATTTTGTGAAAACTATAACTGGGTCGCTGGTTGATAGCTCCTTTCAACGCTCGCTCCCTGTACGGGTAATTTTCTGACAACCAAAATCCCGGCAGTTAATCCTTATCGAAAGGTATCATTGTTCGTATTTCAATGGATACAATAATGGAGAAATAACGTGTATTACCTGATCGCTTAATATTATTTTATCTGGGCAATTCTTTAAGCGGTTTATTATCGAAATTCCGAGCTTACCGAATATTTTATTTACACTTGTAGCAATGGTCAATTTTTGAAATTATTATTATTGAAATACAGAAAGGAAGAAATGTCAGCACAAAAATCTGAATCTATGTTATTATTATAAACGGGGAAAACGCCATTCTTGCGAGGAATAGGAATTGCACCAAAGTGTGTTTTTAAGACTCTAATCGGGGTCCTTATCAAGACACCCACAGCGGAGGTGTTTGAACGAGTAGGCGTTCTGAACGTCAGAAAACTGTACACTAAGGCATCTCGTTCACACTTATAAAAATGGTAAGAATAAATATTATAATACTAGTTATGAAACGCGGCTTAAAAAGAAACAGCTATACATGGCAACATCATTTGGTCAAAGTAGTCATGTAAACCTAGCTCCAAGAATATAATATATAACAACATACCATTTGCTACAAAAGTTAGTAAAATATTGAGCCATTTAAATTATGTCTAAAAAATTACTACTTGATTTGGATCCCGAGAACTACCTTGAGATGGTCTCCCCACCAAACACGTCCTGTATTTATACCCACACAGAATTTTGACAAATATAATGTTATCTGTGATATTGTATATATATTTCGTATTTGTGCAGATGTTGGGCTACCAGGAACTTGCCGATGTACAGGTGCCACATAGCCCACGATGGTGGCTTGTTTCTCGTCTCAATATCTGCACGGTACTTATGTATGTGCTGTACTAATGATATCACTATGTTTTTTTGTGCTATAATTTACATCCTATATATGTATGTAAATATTCAAGTATGCCTAAAGATATATGTACTATTTTACATATATATTATTACAATCCTATAAGCATAATTTAAATTTAAATTTAAAATCAGAATGTGGTCCCGTGGCTAGTATCTCCGACTCACGGATCAAAGGTCCGTGGTTTGAATCCCACTCAACCCCAACTAGATTCCCATTTTCTAATAGTGTTTTATTTACAACTCATTGAAAATGGCCCTCAAAATGAAATATCTGGTCTAATTATAAGAACGCTAAAATTTCTTTTATTTAAACTAAATTTAAAAAATAATGTAACTGGCCTTGACTCGGGTTGTGCCCAGTGGGTTATTCATACCGATTTTTTTAAATATTAAAAACTTGAAAATAAGTAGATGAACAAATAAACATTTAAAATTCATTTCACAAAGGTCATAAATAACTTGTGTTACCGGAATGAATTTGTGGTTGAGTAGGGATCAAACCTCGGACTTTTGATCCGCGAGTCCACAAAACTACCACTAGATCAGAACCCAGTTCAGTAAATATAACGAGTGTTATTCTACTTATATTATATGTTAGATATCCACGTAAAATAACGTTAGCATCGTTGACTCCTAAAGGTTAGGGGGTGTTTTCTACCCTTTACCAAGGAAATCGATATTAGGCTTTCGAGAGAGACTTTGTAACCGTGCGTTTGTTATTTTCTAACAGCATCCCATACTCAAGTATTTTTTTATTTTGGTATTTACTTATTTTAAATTTAACTTTTTTTTATTTTCATGAACACCTAACTGGGCATAACCCGCGTCGAGGCATTCTACAGTAGTTAATATTTATACTTTTATATATGTGCATACATACACACACATAAATGTATTAATATACGTATACATAGATTTATAAATAAAATAAATAAATAATAATAATAATAGCAAAAAATAAATAAAAGTAGTAATATAATACACATAGGTACTGTGCAGATATTGAGCCGAGAAGCATGTCACCGTCGCGGGCTCTTTGGCTCCTCTTCACCGGCCGGCTGCCGGTTCCCCAACATCCACACAAATACCTTTATACGAACACATTTACGACAACGTTTTTTATGATAATCAAAACACTATTATATAAATTAAGAACAATTATAAATACCAGACATGAAAATCCCCGGACACTTATAAAGATCCGCTGGGAAGAGTGAGAAAATCCTTGTAACCTCTCTAGGATGATCTACTGGGCGCGAGAGATAAAATTTGTGAAATACCCGCAAGTGATTATCACCTTTTTAACTCTTTTACATAGATACTTAACTAATTTGAAAATATAATTTATAATAACCTGGAAGTAAAATAAACTAATAAACCATCACGCCATTTTCTCGTAGGGGTAGGCAGAGATGGAAGAACGCCATATCACTCTGTTTTTGCATACAGACCTCGTTTACTCCACATTTGTAAGTACATCTCTCATGCACGCACGACGATTATTCCAGCTATCGAAACGGGTTTCCTCGTTTTCTGCTTCCGTTAACATTCGCATCGTAAATCTTTTTAGCAATTTTTTCGCCGTATTTTCGCCATTTATTCGCCGTTTATTCGCTCCGCATGTTTTAACCAACGCAAAACTTCTTGACTTTGTCGATAATGCCTTAAATAATGCACGGATCTCGACATTTAAACTTTATTGCAATTTATAAATACTATATCAAATATTTTATTGGTATTCAATCGAAAAAATGAAAAACCACAAAATACATGCTAGGTACACATAAACGCTTAAATATTGCGTAATATTGAAAGGTTTTTGTTTAAAAAAGGTTTCTTTTGATGCCAACTTCCCAAAGAAATATTTTATTTGATACTTTTTAAAGTTTTGTTTTTCGATGTTACATATTAGTATTTAGACAAAATGTACGTATCTACATTAAAATAAACGAAATAAAATACTACACTGAAAAAAAGGCGAGCTTTTGTGCTTGGCGTGGGGATGATTGTATAATCATTCCCATTTGTATAGTATTATTAAAATTAAATTTATTAGGTATTAAAATACAATCAATTTGTAATAAACTAACATCATGGTACATTATATGTAGAACAGAGTGATCAGTAAAGTATTGTTTTTATTCATTCCTAGATTGATAACGAAAAAAAATTCAAAAAAATTCACCAAAACTTGGAACAAAAAAAAGTTGTAGGTACCTAATGTAATATTGAAATACGCTAAACGGGAGAGTTATTATTTAAGGTGATATTAATTTACATCAAATACAAATTTATGTTTCCATTTTCATACAACTTATTCTATAAAGCTGTAGAAAATAAAAAAAGGACACAACTGTTAAAGAACATTTTGAAAAGGTACTCGTTTAAAAGTTTTTTTATTTCAACAGAGATGGAAAGACTTATAAAAAACTCAGCATTTACAGATATTCAACCACAGGTAAAATAGTAAATGTTACAAAGTATTTAAAATTCATATTTATTACAATTTTGTATCATTTATGAAGCGTCATTTTTATGACAATCCCCTCAAGGGCAACAGCTACAGTTTCCCGACAATCTACCGCACACCGCATCTAACGACTTAAATCTCCTTGGCCCTGCCCACATACAAGAAAAAAAAACTTGTCGCCAAACAAGAGAAGCTGTCTTAAGTTCTCTGTAATCTGGTAGCCATAGCATCTTTATACTGAAATAAGATAATCCAGAAGAATCTTGAAGTCGCAATAGCACAGGCAGTAAAACGAGTCATAAGCTCTGTAAATGCTTGGACTTCCATATTCCTTTCTCTCCAATATTTCAAAAATATTTTTTGTCACTAAGTTAAACAATGCAATTTAAAATGAAAGCACAAAAATTTAAAACACTTTGTACGGTACACAAAGTTATATTATAATGGTAGAGACTTGGTGAGAACGATAAAAATAAGTTGGGTAGGAAAAGTATTTTAAAGGAGAAATCATAAAAGGACAGAACGTGGTAAAAACCGAATATATTCCAGGATGAGAGTAATGAATAGATGCGGAAAGAAAGAAAATCATATTCGCAGAAACTAGAATATAAAAATTATTTAAAGAGGCGTTGAAAAAAAAAACTTCATGATTTGTATTCGTTCATAGGAGACAAAAGAATCGATGTGAATTTTATAAATATATTTTTGGAACTTACAAAAATATCTAAAGTACCTAATTTCGTAGGTACTGTTTAAATAGTGATATAAAATGAAAGCGTCTGTTTATATAAATTACTAGCGGACCCAACAGACGTTGTCCTGCCCGAACGTCGGCTTGCCTGCTATAAGCTTGGAAAAAGACGTTTTATCGATAAGAAGGTTGGTACCTAGGTACTTGTTTGTGATTAATTTCCAAAACCAAAAATTGTTAATATTCAAATATTGGATTTAAGTAGGTACCTAGGTACTTGTTTATGGTTGAATTCTAAAACATAATAGAAATATTTTTTCAAACGTGGCATTCTTTTTGCAAACGTAAAACTCCGGTCTTTTCACCAACAAAGGAGTGTACTAATGTAGGAAAACGATTTTTAAAAATGTGTTGAAGTTAATGTTATTTAAAAATCCAGTAAATATAAATAAATGGGTATAAATTATTAGGAATTAAAGGTTCTCTGGTTCTCTGGTTCTCAGTTGAAAAAAGTAAAAAAGAGATATTTACTAGAGTGGACCGATGATATATAAAGTTTTTTTGGACATCAAAGTAAAAGGGGTCTAAAAAGTTGCATTTTGGATCTCATTGAACGTAAAAATTATTAAAAAAAATATTCAGACTGAATATTTTGTTAATTATCTATATTGTTAACATAGTTTTATTGTTAGTAAAGATATAACTTAATCACATTACAAATTCGAATAAATTTTAACACTACCGAAATGCAAAAAGTTCACACTCCGCGAAACTGATTCCGCTGAGCGCCTGGCTTATATTGACGAAAACAATAGCTCAATAAAACAATGCTACCCATTTATTACAAAATAAAGTGCAACTCACGCCCTAAAATATTTATTTAATAAGGTTTAATGCACACTATAAAATTTAAAAGCACTGATTTCCTTTATTAAATATGAAATGACAGCCGGTTTAGCGCAAAAAATTGACTTTTTGAAAACTTCAAGATCTAGTTGATGGCCAAAAGTAGTATCGAATATTTTTTTGATTATTTTTGCAATCCGAATAATCCAAAAGGCCATTTTTCGGAAACCTTCCATATAAAAATTCGTAAAAAACAATATCGGTCCACCCTAATGTATAAAAATGAAGAGTTTGAAAAACAAATTCAATTTAAACTCAAAAATAAAGAGATAAACAAGTCAAAACTGGTTATAATGCATTATTCATATATTTCATAAATTAAACGCCTAAAGGGTTTTAATTAAACAGAGTTGGTTACAAAATACAAAGTAAAGTTAACAAATAATAATGGGTATGCCTTGTACACAGTTAAGGATACAAAATATTTTTTTTTTAAAAAAATGTATTTACCCAATAATTGTTTATTATTAAAGTAGTAATAATAGAGTGTCTGCTTCATGGCGTAATGGTTAGCATGTTTGCCTACAATGCAAGAGGTTTAGGGTTCGATCTCCGACCTGGTTGACTTTTGAAAAAAAAAAATTACACTAAAATATTTAGCAGTCCCTGGACTGAAAGCCTGGGACCTGAAGCGTAAGACTGATCATCTTACCTTACAAGATACGCTGTGATTGAAGTACTATTACAATGTCCTATGCGCCATAAGGTGCGGAAAGGGAATTATGATGATGATAGTAAGGGTGTAAATAAATAATTGGACTAAATTAGAATTAAAACAAATTAGTAACTATGTAAATAACGATTAAAGAAAATGAGTCACTTAAACACAATATTAAATTATTACAAAAATGGAGGACATTTTAGAGAAGAAAATATGGAAGTCTAGGCACTTACAGGGCTTATGACCTGTCATCAGCTGATTTTAGTAAGCACTTTACGCACTGTTCTTTTTTTCGTAATTAACGATTTGTGAATCTTAATGACTCCCTGGGGGGTGAAATCCAGTCTTTCTTCAAACATTTGGACATCCTCAAAATATTATAATATACATCTGTAGTGCTATTTTTAAACCTGTAAATAAACGCAACATATTTAAATGTGTAAAAAGTAATGTTTATATTTAAAATATTTTAAAAGGAAATTTAAAGATTTATTGAAATAAAAACAAAGATTTTCTTTAAGAAATTAATTTTACCTTTTTATATGGGTAACAAAGTAACAAAGCTTGAAGGTTTGATAATAAAACACGTAAAATAACGTTTCATCAGAAATGTAACATACATAAGTACTCTCCTAGACTCTGTCAGTCAAATTCTTTTGATGCTTTTAGCAGAAAAGAGGCCCTTTCTTCTTTTGCGGAGTCAAAGGAATATTTTTTTATGTGAAACTTTTAAAATAATATTAGTATTTATGAAAAAATGTTTATTAAGTTTTTGAAGAATCTCTTAAGGCTTTTTTTATTAAAGCACTGTTGTCATCTTTACGTATCTAGTATACTTTACATATAATACCTTCTATCGACAAATACTACTTCGGGGAATTCGAAACCATTGAAAACTCTCAACAAAATTAGGTCTCTCTAAAAAAATCTGAAAGGAGCTTTGATTCATCTGTATTACTTAGATTGACTGATTTGCTGAAAGTATCCTTTATACTTTATAGAAAGCTATACTTTTAAACGATTGTTTCCAACCAGAATTAAATAGAAACGGAACTTGAATTTCTCAATTTATTTTTAATTAATGCTAATTTTAAATAAAATACAGCGTTAATGAGAATTGCGGTGAACGTTAATGCCCTTTATAAAATCAATGTTCCGTCTCCGTAGAAAGTAATAATATTTTTTTTCTCGTAATTAAAAGTTCAAAATAAAATAATCGATCTATTTTATTCAAATGATGATTGATTTGTTTAAAGCACAGGCACCGGCCAACTGTGAAACCACCAGGAATATGTAAAACTTGTATTACGTTTGTTCTTCTTCTTCTTCTTCTTCTGCAGCCCTATTCTCCACTGCTGGATAAAGGGCCCTTCCAAACGTCTCCATTCCTTTCTATCACCTGCTTTCATCATCCACGTTTTACCAGCAGTAGAGGCAATGTCGTCGACCCATCTTTTCTGTGGCCTTCCAAGACTTCTTTTGTTTGACCATGGTCTCCACTTTATTATTCTGGGTGTCCACCTGCCATCATTTTGTCTCGCCAAGTGCCCTGCCCACTGCCATTTCAATTTCGCTGCACGATCCATGATATCCACGACTCCGGTTCGGCGCCTTATTTCTTCATTTCTTATTCTGTCTCTTATACCCGTATGCAGAGACAAACCTTAAGGTGAGGAAAGTACATTCTATTGTCTTCACCTTCGGGTAATTCTCTGCATTTGAAATTAGAATGTACCTTCCTCACCTTAAGTTTTGTCTCTGCATACGGGTATTAGACACACATCGAGCATCTGTCTTTCAATGGATCGTTGCGTGCATTTTAATTTCTGGCTACTTTTTAATATTATCGACATGGTTTCTAGTCCATTTGTTGTCACCGGCAATATGCACGGTTCATAAACTTGTATTTTCAAAAATATAGGGACTTGTTAATTTTCATATATATATATAAGAGTTTTTCAAAGTTCTTTATTGTCAAGATTTTTGGATTTTAAAATTGAAAAAAAAAATGATAAGACTCTTTTTAACAATAATTTCTGATCACGATAAGTAAATGCTTTATGATATTTTCTAAAAGAATCTTCTATACAAATCGTTAAGTGGTTACATGTAACAGATATGCATACAAACTGTTTAAGTATTCTATAAAGATGAGCTGTGGTGTCGTGGGAAAACTCAACTGCCGAAGTCAAATCTTGTTTAAAAGAAGACTCACGTGTTCAGAAATCTCCGTTATTGCAAACTGGAAACCTAAACCTTATAAAAGATTTCTGACAACTTGCTGAACAGAATTTTCACCTGTTTGTCTTTCGTTTTAAGTTGCTTTTTGCGATGGAACATTGCCTCAGGGAAATAATTCTAAAGTTCTCCGAACATACCTGCTACTCCAAGGTTTCATCTCCATTCGGGAACATTGTTTTTGTTTAAGACGATGAGCAGAGCAGCGTTAATTCGTGAAAGCTTTATATTAGGTATTTTCCATACAGTTTACGTGGAGATTTTAATAATTCCAGTTTCCCGAGACAACCGAGAGACTAATTCGCCGAAAAGTTAAAAGTTGTGGGTTTGACTTTCGAGAATTGTTTCAACCGTAAATCATTATTTTATTAATGTTTTAGAAATTCTAAAGTTACTTGTTGTGCTTCATAATAATACTTAGTGTTGAAATTATTCTAATAGACGCAGGTGCTTTAAATTTGTTGGCTTTTAGTTACATAATTTCAAATTATGATAATTAACATTCATGTATTGTTGTACGTTCTTGCAGTATTTTTCAAGCCTCAGTCAAGCGGTTTCTAAATAATAATATAATGTAGGAATAAATCTAAATAATTAAGAAAATTTTTATCGAAACTTATTGAATTTATACCGGAGCACGAATTTTCGAAACTCTATAGGTAATCAAAATTATCGAAATCCAAACATACCAGCCTTTTTGGCATATCCACAAAAAATACAAATATTTTTTACTAATAATTATATGGTGTAACATAAAACGATTCAATAGGCTTTCAAATGATTCAAAGTAAAACTAAACTTGATAGCTTCACGATGTTATTAAATCGACATTATTTATTGCATTTTAAACCTGTATTTTTTATTTAAAGGAATTAACGTTTTATTGAGAAATGCTTACTAATTTTAACGATAGATTTCTTAAAATAATTTTACACATTGATTGTAAATATAAAACCAATATTTTATATTAAAACATAAATAAAGAAAAAAAAAGAACTATTCAGGTTGAACTTGCCAAAAAAAAAACATTTCATGTATTTGGCAAGTGTACAAAATAATATGAAATATCAACAAAAATTCAGACAAATAAAAAATATTAACAAATTACAACAGAGATGAAGAACGTTTTAGAAAAGGTTATATAGAAGTCTAGGCATCTACAGGGCTTATGACCTGTGGTTGGTTGGTTTACGTGGCCACTTAACACACTGTGTAACATTCACCATTCTGCCCATATTTGAACATCTATACTCCTTTAATTATTTCATCTGTTGATGTTTGTGAAGTTAAAGAGCTGAAACCTTTATTTATCCTCATAATGCAATCGTGCAATTAAATTTTTTCACCTACATACTAGGCAACGCATGAAAATTTTATTTTTTAAATTTCTATACTTCTTCATGGACCAGGTGAATTTATCAACAATATTTTGAGTTTGTCCAAATCAGACTTCTATATTACCTTTTCTGAAATGTTCTTCATCTCTGTTTTAATGTGTTAATGTTATCAGCTCCCCAGGGAGTTGAATCCAGTCCACGTGTACAAAAATTTGGACAAACTCAAAATATTGTTAAAAAATATTAAATAAATAAACAATTAAAAACAAAATAAATTAATATTCTCGGGCCCATTCATATGTACATAGCAGGGGCGAATGCTCCTTATAATCGATTACATGCAGCTTACCATATTTTTTTGACATAGTAAGTAATGTTTTATAATACTGTGGTATTATTAGGAAAAAACACATCACCAAAAAAATATATTACTTTTTTTGGGTAAGTAAATTTATATAATATTCCTTTATTCCATACAGCGACCAGTTGCGCCTTCATTGGCCAAAATTATTACTACTGGGAGATTACTCTGCTCACTTTAAAATCACTAATTCAAATACGTCTTTAACCTAAAACGTTAGAATCTCGTTCGAAAAATAACACTCACGATTACAGTAAAATCTTGCAGCTTTCATAAATGCAATTTAGTCTTTCAATACTTTTTCATAAGGGCTAGTATTCTTTAAAATACATCAATTTGACTTACGACAGTCTAAGGGAGGTAACAATATACGCACTCGTTATGTGTGAGAAAGAGATAACGAATACATTTTATATGTCTTAACACGGAAGTTACAATAATAAGTAAGTAATTGATCATACTTATTTTTCGGTGGTTTGAAAGTAAATTTGCTTGAAAATAAATAAATATTTTGATATTTTAATCGAAACGAATTGATATTTTAATCCACAATATAGAATAAATTATTTAGTGGGTTTTAAAAAACAAAGATTCGCTAATTGCTTTTTAATTGTAATTAGTTTTTTTTCCTCACGATGACAGTTGAATATTGTAGGTTATTCTTCAGTATCCGTTTAAACTTTTAAAATAAAGTTAGAGTTATGATAAAAACGTTACTAGTGTATAGTGTTAAGAATAAATATACATGAAGAATTATAATATGTATAACTTATGTTGTTTTGTGAATAATAATGTGATATAAAAGTCGATGAAACGATGATTCTTAAAACGTAATTTATGTTTTCTTTGGTGAACTATCGTACTCGGTAAGGAATACTTTTAAATTATTATGATATATTAAGAAATAGTGTTTTATTTCAAGACAAGTTATAATAGTCTGACTTAACCAAAGATGCACTGGTGCGCTAATGAATTATCCAGTTTATTAATGACTTTTTCGACGCTTAGCCCAAGACGCAAAATAGCTGCGCGGATGGGTCGTTGCTTTCTAATGACGTAGGCGGGGGTTCGAGTTATAAGGGTTCCAATTTTTTTTTTGCAATCATGCTTTTTTTAAATTGTATTTTTTAAATCAAATGTTTGTGCTACATTACAAAATATTTTAACTGAAACTATTAGCCGCTGGAGCCATTTGCTAGGAATTATTTATTAAATATAAAATAGACTTGTTTTTTATATGCCATACTACCACTATGGACATTTTATCAGAATTTTTAAAGCTTACCAATTTAAAAACTCACCGCTCGCCACTGGTACATAGATATATGGACATATACAATATATATATATACAATATATACATACACATACACATATACCTACGTATACAATTCATATATATTAATGTATAAAAATATATACCCGTATAACACATACGAGTGTGAGTTCTAAACATTATGTTTTTATTTCTGTATGTTCGTGCACACGTACGAGTAGATAACTACACGTATAATCATTATTGATTTCTGACAGCAATAATAGATGGCTAATTATTAAAAGGGGAGGTACACTTTTTATAGTAATTATCTGTAGTAGTCAAGAACTTTTGATTAGAGCAAAACATTAATATTATTGTATGTTAGTATCACAGATAAAAATATTTTATTTTTAACTGTACGAAAATATTAAATAATTAAGTAATGTTTAAAATTGAACAGTAAAGTATTTGAGACGATTTTTAGGTATGATAGTGGTACCATGAAAAGGTAGTGAGAGAATCATGACTAAATTGGGCGTATTTTTCTACGGCTAGTAAATTTTCATGCTAAATGTGTTTTCTTTCTCAAACAAACAATAATTTATAATAGATTACGTCGGCTGTACCAAGCAAAACATAATATGTATCTGTAATGAAAATATATATTATGGACAAATATAAAGGCACGCCATTAGCATAGAATCGTGCTCGCGGAGGCGTCAGCACACTCTAAGACCTGAATATTGGCAATTCAATGACCTTATTTAGTATCCCATTTACTTTTGCCACATAAGTAATAGGTGACAGCAACCTTACGTTTATTCATAGATATCACTATGCTTTATATTCTACCCCGTTATAACTACCGATGGTGGAAAAAGCAACCCACTATCTAAAATAACGAAAATTATTACGTTCGTATTTGTTTAAATGTTATCTTAAAAAAACGGGAACTTTTTTTAAATCATGAATATAAAAAGAAACTTGGTAGAAAAAAGCATGAAAATAAAATATGTTTAGTAAAATACTCTGGTAGATATAATATTGACGACAACCCTGAAATTATGCGGAGCATTTGTTTTCATGTTCCGGATAATTATTCTAGACAGCGACAACATATTATACTGTTCCTTATTCCAATATACAGGACCAACCTGTCAATGGTAATGTCTATCACTTCTTTACAATATTTTGAATAGTCTCACTTCGCCTGTTTATCTGAGAGAGCTCTTCCAACCTCTATCTTAACATGGACTACCTCTTCGCTCTAGTATTGAGAGAACCCTTTTAATACCCTTTCACCGCTCTAATTTTCTTGCCCCTTCTTTCATAGTTTTAGCTGCTTAATTGCGGAAAAATTTACCCACTCATGTTTTAGACACGCTTCTTCATTTGCATTTAAAGCAAAATTGAAATGTCACTATTTTAATGTTTGAGTTGTTGCTTTTTCCTTCTTCTTTCCTTTTTATCCCCTCTCCTCTCCTCTTTTCATAGTAAAGTGTAAGTTTTCAATTAATTTTTGTGTGAATTTTTTTAATAAGATTCTACATAATTACCTAGAATGCGTCCATGTACTTGTAATTTTCTTAAACTGAACGGTTTGTTTTAGGTAGGAAGAAATTGCCTTAAAGCAATATCCCCGCCCTTAATTTTTTATATATTGTATATGTAATAAATAAATAAATGAATAAAAAATTAAATTATTATTTCACAACTTGAGTCAGATCTTTCACAACTTGAACCGAAAAGTGTGAACTTGAAAGTGTTCAGTAGAATAAATTTTCAACTCAAGTGGTAGAAAAAAAAACATAACTAACTAACTAACTAACCATCACGCTATTTCCCCAGAGGGGTAGGCAGAGAGGATAGAACGCCACACCACTCTGTCCTGGCACACTTCCTTTGCTTCCTTCACATTCATACATCTTCTCATGCACGCACGTCGATTATTCCGACTTTTCACATGACCACTTTCAAGAATTTGTTGTACTTGATCATGCCATGTCTTTCTCGGCCTTCCTCGACTTCTACAACCAGACACATTCGCATCATAAATCTTTTTAGCCGTTCTTTCATCATTCATTCGCTCCACATGACCGAACCATCGCAAAAGACCTTTCTTAATTTTGTCGATAATGCTTAACTCAGCCTTGCATTCTGCTCTAATTTCGACATTATTACAAATTAATCAAGCTTGGGTATATGTTTGTAATATTAAAATTAGTTGAATTGTTTCACAGAAGGTACTTTTAAATAATATGTTTACTGTAAATACATATAATTTATTGAAAAATCACCTTTTCTAATGTATTTTAATTTCCATACACGTTTTTGTAAATTCAATTTTCATTTCACAAGCGGGCGTGTCTTTAAAAGTTTAATACAATCCTTGAAATTTATATTATGAAGAGGAAATTTATCAGAAATTGTATTTTGACATTTTTTCTTTGATAAACAATTGTGTTATATAAAAAGCATTTAATTGTACGGCGAAACTTTTCAAAAATGAAGAAATTGAATTATACATTTACAATACACGTCATCACTCACAAAAACGTTTGACAATCATAAATATCCGTACATAAATCTACAGGTTTCATAAATCATGAAAAAGAATCATCATCGTCATTCCCATTTCCGCATCCAATGGTGCATAGGGCAGTGAATTGGTACACCAATCGCAGCTTATCTTGATCATTTTTTGTTACATGAAGGTTAGATGATCGTCTTACGCTTCAGGGCCAGTCCAGGGACTATGAAAGATTGTAGTTTAAGAATACTTTTTTAAATAAATATTTCGTGTCAACCATGCCGGGAATCGAACCCGAGACCGTTGTAGGCAAACGCGCTAACCACTCGTAATACTCGTATATGAAGAAGAGTGGTGCCACAAAAAAAGGCGATTTAAAAATTAAGATTGTTAAAAAAATAACCTTACAATGGTAGGTATATAAACATTACATTAAAACTATGTCAAGGCGGATGAAGAAAACAGTTCTGTAAAATTTAATGTGTACTCACACATACAGGCCATGCTTTTACGAGTTTATTTTAGATTTAAATGTTATAGTTTTTTTGTATTTGTAACTTATGTATACATATAAAAAACCCAGTGGAGATAAGTCCGCTTCGTTGTGTAGTTATTGACGCGTTTGCCTTCTACTCTTGCGGTCATGTGTACGATTCCTGGCAAAAATAATGCGAAATATTAATTTTGAGGGTTGTTTAAACTCCAATATTTCGTTATTTTTGGACTGGCACCTGAAGCAAAAAACTGATTGATCACTTAATCTTAATGTCACAGATATTTTTTTTCTGTTACGTTTGGTTGACCAATGTATGCCCTTTACACCACTGCGTGTGAAATGGGGGATGATGATCATGATGAAGAATCATTAAAAAATAATAATAAGCTAATAAAAAAGGTTTTAGATTGCATTAGTAGAACATTATAAAAATAACGTCTGTACAATAGGTGCACGATCTGTACATTCTGGGTCTTATTTATTAGATTTCCTTATACCAGGTTTACATTAAGAAATAGCTCTACCCGGTTTAACTATTTTTAACCGATATAATGAAAGCTTACTTTTAAAAAATATTTATTACCTGGAATTACAATTCACAGGTTATTTCATGCTTATTTTTTTTTTAAAGTCAACATTGATATGTGCGCGAGCGCAGTAACTTTTATAACAACAACAAACAAACGTCAAATCTAGACTACTGTCAGTGTAATGGAAAACATGGCAAAACCCGTTAGAAAAAAAAAATTAAAATCGGGAATAAGAGGAAAACGCGAAAACAAGTTTAACTTTATTCGGGTATCTTTTTTTATCACAATTAATTAAAACAAATGATAAAAACTCACTTGAATCGATTTAAAAAGGCCGCAGGACTTCAAAAGTGTTTAAAGTTGAAATTATCCATTTTGATTACCGAAAAATATGAATTTCGACAGATTGCGTGTTTATTCCAGCGTTATACGACATAATGCCGAATGCAACACCAGATGAGAGAAGTGATTTTGGGAATACCACTAAAGAACGCCAAGGAGTTTGTCTACCTCGGGAGCAAAATAGCGTGGGACGGTCGGTCTAAGAGCGAGGTCGACAGCCGTATACATCAAGCTAGACTTGCATTTAATAAAAGGTCAAAAATAATAGAATCAAATAATATAGACCTAAAACTAAGAATACTCCTAATCAAGACCTATGTATGGAGTATCTTGATGTATGGCTGCGAGATATGGTGCCTATCCGAAAGAGATAAACGGAGACTAGAGGCTTTTGAGATGTGGTCCTATAGAAGACTACTAGGAATTTCCTGGAGAGATCACATTAAAAATAAGGAGGTTCTCCAAAGAAACGAAGGTGGAAGGCACCTGCTCAGGACCTTGTCCGAAAGGCGAGCGAGATGGATCGGCCATGTAATACGTCAAGAAGGCCTCCTGCATGTCATAATGGAGGGGATGACCGAGGGAACAAATTCTAGGAGACGCCCACGCCGAGAGTACCTGGAGGACCTATTAGAGGACGTGCGCTGCTCATCATTTGTTGACTTTAAAAGAGCCGCACAAGACAGGGAGGAATGGAGGAGAAGAATGAAAGTAATTGCTGCCAACCTATCCCAGGATGAGACCAGAGAAGAAGACTACATAATGTGCAGGAATAAGTTTCTATGGTCACTATCCCAGATTTAAACCGAGTTTAACTCTATGCGAGGTTTATAAGTAATACTTTTTGCTATACCGTCGTTATTCTACCACTATTCTTAAGCTTAAATTTATACTCGATTTATAAGTAAGGCCCTATGTCAGGCTAAGATAAGCATTATCAACAAAATCAAGAAAGAAGTTCACGTTAGATTTTTCATGTTGTAACGAATTTAATTTATCGGGTAGGTACTGTGCGTTAATTAGCAGTTATTTGTCGCGCACAGTTGTAATGTTTCCGCACCTGTCAAAGGGATCAGGATAGGCAACACAAAGTACCGGCTTTCTTTCTTTCGGTAAAGATTTGCTGGGAACGCGGTTGAAAAAAATATAAAAATGTGATCCCGAACTTGTGCAAAGCGTGCTTTCAGGCGTAAGTTTATATTCATCTATTAAACGATTGATCATTTGTTCCAAGCTTAGAATTTTCTGATATGAGCTAGTAATCTTTTTAGCCCTTAGTTTTTTGTATTTGGCAGACTAATCTCTTACCCCCATAGAATTAAGAATAGTCCAGAAACCGCATACGCACATTAAACAGAAGGCGACTAAACTTCTCATAAATGAGTAATTTTACATGTTGACCCATTAATTTCTTTGTAGACGTCGCTCAGTACGCAACTCCTGATTTGAATTCAACTATGCCGTGTTGTGTTATTTTAAAGTGTAGAAATACTGCTAGGAACTTAAAGAAGCAAGATGCAATCACATTTCATGTGTAATTAGCAAATTAATGTATTTGTAACAAATTAATTACTTAAAAATCGAATTACTTTTCCATCTGTCAGATTGTCGAAGAAACAAAATGAACATTTTGTTAGTGTTGCCAGGGTAGTAAATTTTTTTACCCTACTTTGCTCATCTAATAAGAGAACTTATGAAAATTGGATCTCGGATTAAACAGTCCTATCGTGGACATTTGACCGATATTATCTTTAAAACATCAAATATTATTTTACATGATTTAAAATTTGTTTTATATTTTATGTTTAAAGTTCATTAATTCAATTACTCTTATTAAATGACCTTTTACTTATCTATTCTGTTGTGTCAATCAATGTTTCTGCGTGAACAATAAAACTTTCGAGAAATTAACAGATCGCCTTTTTTCAATCTTACATTTGTGTTATAATTATATTTTTCCTCATCATGCAACATTACGCGCCGGCATCACGAATGCGCGCGGCGAAAGTGAGGCAAAGTGGGGGAATTATTGAATACAGTTCGATGTATTCAAATATGTTTCTACGCTCCTTCTGGACTATTCCTTATTATATGGTGGTGACAAATCTCCTCTTTGCAAGAAAAGGATGGGAATCAATGACTGACGTGACTATCCAAGAATTCTGACAAAGATTTTTAGCTCCCAATCCATTATCGACGCTGCGAACTTTCTAACTTTTTCCATTTTTGCTACTTTCTAGCATTGAGGTTTATGACTAGAGTAAACATGAGCGTTTGAAAAATGTTTCCTCAACCTGCGGCCAATTGGCATGTTTGATAGAACGGACTTAAGTATGTTGCGAGCATTCACCTGCTACTTTTCTCCTCGCAATTACTAAAATGCCCATATGTTCGCTATGACACTGCACATTTCGATCTGGAAAAGATGGTATAACCTTTCACCGGTAAGTTATTCATTTATCTTAGTCAATATTTGTTTAAATGAGCTATTTTAATGTTTTATTAATATTTTACCAGTTATCTCTCGTCTCTGTCCTGCGCAGTTAGTAGGACGTGTAATGAAACGATAAACAAAGGTGACGTGGATGCAAAAGGGAGTGACATACTGAATAGAACTTACAGTAGACCGATGTAAACAGTGCGTGCTTTTTACTGTACTACTTATTTTGCTTGTCAAAGTCGACGTGATATGACGTGACGATACTTGCTCCCTCCGCTGGTAATTCCTTTCCTTTGGGGCTGACTTTTTAGCTCGGATTTGTATGGAGTGTTATCTCTTTACATTAAATTTTAATGCTTGCTAGAGAGTAAACTCAATACTATGATTGGAATATTTTTTATATTTAATCTAGTTTAAACATGATTTTCGATTTGAATTTAACTTGGTTACGATTGCAGACAAACATTTATTGCATTCAAATTATTCTTTAAAAAAAATTCAGTGTTTGTATAAAAATAAAATAAAACTCAATTTTAACATATTTTGAATAAGGTAGTATATTTTCATAATAATGAAAATATTGTGTTGTGCAATTCACTAGTATGATTTGATGTAAATTCCTCTTTTGTTCAAAGATTATTTAGTATTAAAGAAGTGTCATTCTAGATTTTCAGATCATGCTTGTATATGCTATTGTATTATAATTATTAACCGTATTTACAAAAAGACATAATTTTATTTTTTGTTCTGTTTGCCATGAATTTCATCTGTAATTGATCATTTGAGACATTTTCTTGTATTTTTAATTAGAGTTATTTTAGTCATTCTATTTATTAATCTGCTTAATTCTAGACAATTTATCTTTTGGTGGGGTCTTATTTGCGTTCAATTGAGCTAGACGATAAACACAAAGGCATATATTTAGTTCATTTTTTATTTCATTTTATTTTATTCAGAAAACATATAGTCATACATTATAAGAATTAAAAACAAAGCTTTTCAAACATAAAGAGACAAATTAAGTTTTCATTAATTATGTATAATTATCAGCTATAGTATTCTACTGTTGTTTTATTAGTATTTTATCTGACATTCCAGCCACACAACATTTGTATTATTTATATTTCACGTTCTTTCTTATAATCTCCCCTTATTGAGATTAAATGCACATTTAGTTTATTTATGGTATCCCATTTCTGGCATTTGTTAAATATGTTAACGAAAAGGCGGACTGTAAATGAAAATCGAATTTCATTCGGTTTTGTGAATTGGGAAATATTTGAGAAAGAAATAGGTACATGGAGTGGATACCTACCTTTAATATAATCTGAATGTTCTTCAATTTCTGGCACTGGATCACAAAATGAACTATAAAATGAGACAATGTTTTCCACGACGCGCGACGATTCCAACCACTTTTTATCCGATTTTATGTCAAGTCCAAAATGTTGTTTGGTTTTTGTTCTAAATTCGAATCTTTTAATTTTGAATATCTTCTATCTTGATGCTAGGTAGATACCGTAAGGATGGGTCAAAGGAAGGATGGGAACGAAAGGTAATCGGCCAGGAATAATATTGATAAATGCTGTTATTTACTTAACAAAATATATATATTTTATTGTCCGCTAGAAGACAACTTTTCAATTGTATGGGATCAATTTTGTATGTATGGGCTATGGTTGGAAGAGAAGATTTTTTATGGTTGATGCTTGCTCAGCTAGCAATACATACCATGTTTGTGATCCTATGAGCATTTACATGCGTAAGGAAGGCTAGCACTCTTTGTGTTACAATGTATGGCAAATGAACAGTGAAAAAACGGCTAAAAAGATCAACGGTGCGACTGTTGATGGGTGCAGAAAACGAGAACGACCGAGAAAGACATGACATTACTAAACGTAGCAAATACTTGAAGATGGTCAGGTTAAAAGTCGGAATAATCGGCGTGCGTGCATGATAATATATATGAATGTGGATGAAGCGATGTATGTATGCAAAGACAGAGTGATATGGCGTTCTATC
The DNA here is from genome assembly GCF_059751315.1 of Micrasema longulum. Lineage (NCBI taxonomy): Eukaryota > Metazoa > Arthropoda > Insecta > Trichoptera > Brachycentridae > Micrasema > Micrasema longulum. The sequence goes on from NW_028278089.1 coordinate 78,556, forward strand.
TCTTGGCTGCCTTTACGGCGTGATGGTTTATTTTTGTGGAACTTTCTCATTGTGACAAACAGATTGCGTATTAACAAAAAAATAAAAGTACGGTGCGTTGAATGTTTATTTACCATAATATGTTAGTGATAGAACGTTTTCAAACAAAAGGTTCTAACAAACGAAATTCGTATGTTTGTTTACTCGGTTCACCGACCGGTACTTACGCAGTAACTGATTAAGGCTGTAGTTTGGTAAAACGAACGCAAAATTAGGAAATCGTACGATTTGCCATTTTAAAACTAATGTTTTTTTTAATCGCGCAGTGATAAAAAAATAAAAAAACATAAATTAGATAAAAACAATATTTTTTAAAGGTATTTCCGTAAAAAAATATACTTAAAAGTTTTATGTAACCAAAATATAATTACTTTTAGACGGGCAGATTACGCCATTTTAAATTTAGACTGAACTTAGGTATCTGGGATCTAAATAAAGACTAAGTATTGAAATAACACTTTTAAAAATAATTTAAATATAATAAATTGAACATGGAAGTGGCAGAAGCCAAATTTTATTTTTTTTATTTTGAAAAGAAATAAAAGCATTTTAAATCACATACATGTTTGTGACATTTTCCTTTATTTCTACGTAAAATTATGCATTCGGTAATACTTAAAAAAATAAATATTTTAGTTGAAATTTTTTTTTATACAATTGTATTTAAAAAAAAATGAAGACAATTATTTTTGTAATGTTTAATTTAAAACATCTTATTTACGTTTTTATGACCTTCAAACCTGCTGTTACCGAAAACGATAAAAGCAGGTCTGAAGGTTATAAAAACGTAAATAAGATGTAATAAATTAAATATTACAACCAGATTAATCTTTTTTTTTTTTTAAAAAGATGATACAATTCTATACAAAAACGTTTCAATTAAAGTTTTTTTTTTTTTTTTTATAAGTGTTACCGAAGGCATGATTTTACGTAGAAATAAAAGAAAATGTCACAGAAATGTATGTGATTTAAAATACTTGTATTTGTTTTCAAAATCAAAAAATTACGATTTGGTTTCTACCACTTTCATATTCAATTTATTATCTTTAAATTATTATTACAAATTTTAGTTCAATGTTTTTATTGTGATTCCAGATACCTAAGTTCAGTCTAAATTTTAAATGGCGTAATCTGGTGGTCTAAAAGTAATTATATTTTAGTTACATTAAATGTATTTTTTAACAGAGATACCTTTAAAAAATATTGCGTTTATCTAATTTATGTTTTTTTTATAATTGCGCGATTAAAAAAAAACATACAGCCTTAACATAAGGTTATTCAATATTCGAGCGCACTGCAGATACTTATTTGGAATTAAATACTCGCGAATATCACATTATGATATGTACTCGGTGGTTTATTCTACAACAAAACGAAACATGCAACAAAGTAGTTGAACAAAATGTCTCAAATCATAAATATGAAAACGTCAGCTACGCTTACAACCGGGTTAGCATATTTTAAGCAGAACGTGGAGAGTGGCAGTATGGACAATGCGTTTTGAAGGAAAATTACCGTGTTGATCCCTAGAACGTTTGCGGGAACTTAGTCCGCTAGCGCCTTACTGGCCATTATACCTCGCTGGGGATAATTATGGTAATGAGAAACGAAATTAACATTCGCTTATCAGTTTTGAAATTTTGTAAGTTCATTCCAGGGAAAGCATAAAGAAGTTAACTACACGGCGAAAATTGCTAAGTCGTGTCGTTTTAGGATAAAGCGAACAGGAAAAAAACAGACTAGGAAAATAATTAATTTGCTTAGAAAATAAATAAAAATAAAAATTATGTGTATTTAAAAATTTTTTTTTTTAACTTTTAAAAAATATTTTTTTAAATTGCGAACAGGCTGCTTTCAGCATAACTACATTTAAAAGTACTCCTAGTTTTTTTTTATTAACTTATTTTAAATGCTTAGTTTTTTACACAAATATTTCTCATTATATACAAAGACTGTTTGCGCTTCTTTAAGTGTGACTTTAGTGAAAATCTCCACTTAAAAATTTCATTTTCAACGTGATCTCTTACACGAAGTGCCCTTAAATGAAGTTAGCTTTTCCATTTTACTTTGATGAAATGGACTATGATCTTTCCCTTATTCTTCAAATGCCTCGCATAAGAAGATAAAAATTTATATTCTTCAATCAAATTGTACGTCATTATAATTCTACCATCTGTACGTGAGTTGTTTTTCGATTAAATCAAATTTGTTAGAATACTACTTAGCCCGAGGCTTATTTTACGCTGGCGGGCGCTTGGTTTGTTTCTAAAGAGATTGAGTTTGTTCAACACGTGGAAATAATGCTGAGTTGAAGGGTTTAGATGATGATCGAGTACTTTTCACTAAAAGTATGAAGGTTTCACGTACTCCTTTTTGTAACTACTGAGTAATTTATACCCAAATTGAGGACGTGTTAATGTAAATCGATTTAGAAAAAGGTTTAAAAGCGATACAACGTAATCAGTTCTTATTTCCTTACACTGAAAAAAAACACGTTCTTACGTATAATGATTTTTTTATTTATTAAATTGTAATTACAAAAATATATGCACTTGGCTGGTATAATTACTTAAAGCAATATTTTTCAGCTAACACAAAAACAAAATGGCAATATTTTAAATCAAAATAAAAATAAAAAAAAGTTTAGGTATATTTAAAGTCAAAAGTTGTTAGCCATTAAAAATTGATTTTATTTACTAAAAATTCTGCATCCAATTATAAAAAATGCTACATTGATCGATCTATCAACGACAGTAAAACGGTTTTCATAAAAAAAAGAAGCTTTTACATTATAATATTTTTTTCCAAATAATAGTATTATTATGATTAAAGGCGTATAATGCGTAAAATTTTTACACGCGAGTCATTAATTAGTCACTCTGTGTGACGTATTTTATTTTATTTTATATTAAAATACATTGATTTATTTATAATTTTAAATATTAGGTTAGTAATAAATAAATTAATTAAGTTAGTATAATAAATGAAAAAAAGTTTTGTGTGAATACGATTAATTTTAATTGTTTTTTTATCCGATTCCTTATTGCTTTCAGGAATAACAGTATCCTTGATAGAAAGGATGCTAGCATATCAATTTTGACTTTTCATATTTCCCAAATGGATTTATATATTATATTAAATTGACCTATCTCGGAAAATAATTCGGCTTGTAGTGTAGAGATGACTCAGCGCATTTTTGTAGATTGCAGAGCATATGTCGATCCTCATCATTAAGTAAAAACAGCAAAATTTTGACTTTTGCATAACAGTTGTTTTTTGATAGGTAGAGCTTGAACAAAAAGGTTTATTTAAAAAAAAAATGTTTAAATATATATTTTTTTAACATATTTGTTGGTCATTTACCAAAAAACCGCTTGTCAAAAAAGTTTTTGATTTTTTTTTTAATTCAGAAAAACCATTTATTTTAAAATCAAAAGTTTTCTGAGCTCTCCTTGTTCAGCAGTTGACAGAAGCTTTGTAAACAATACCGAGTAAAGCTCGTTATTTCCATAGCTTCGGGACATATAAACCTAACAAGTGCGTGCCATACACTAAGTATGCATAATATATTATGGCCAATTATTTTAAGAGAGCTGGTCTCGATTGCGTCTCTTGTATACAAAGGAAAGCAATTCGCCGAGAGTTTCAACAACTCTCAGTTTATCTTGGGGAATAATCACTTGAAAAATTTAATCCCCCCTAAAAGCGGTAAGATAATTTTACCATCTACGTATTTATTTTGTAGGAAATCATAAAAATTGAAATTTAGTTGGTATTAAAAAATTGTTTATTTAGTTTTCTTATGAACAATTTAAATATTATTTACAGCATTTTGAGTCAATACAAATTTATGTAGACAAAAGCAAGATTCAACCCGCTTGGAAGTTATAGATATTAATATAGTACAAAAGAGATGACTTATATTTTATGAAAGAGAAAATAGAAATCTAAGCATTTACAGGCCCTATGACCTGTCACTAGCTTGTTTTTACTAACTGTGTAATATTCATCATTATGTTTATAATTAAACATCATTATTCCTTCAATTCTTCAATCTGTTTATCTAATAAAGGTTTCAGCTCTTTAACTTCACATAGATCAACAGATGCAAGAATTGACGTGATAAAGATAACATAGGCAGAATGGAAAATTTTCCACATCGAGAAAAGTGGTTACTTAGACCTGGCCAATGATAGATCATAAGCCCTGTGCCTTAACTTCTATATTCTCTTCCATAAAATGTTCTTCGTCCGTCTTGTAATATATTGATACAAATATTATCATTTTATGAGATATAACATTAAAAGACTACTTCTTTCATTTCCACATCCAGTTCTAAGTGGAACATGTGGACATCACTAGTTGCTTTCAGGAGACCCTATCGCCAGTTAACACCCTCGCCTCCTCCCGCGTCATTCCAGCGCCTCTTAGTTCCACCGAATAAAGTTGAAAGATCGTCATCGACGGCCTTCCATCTAAAATAGTATAGGCTATTTACATTCAGCGATTTCCTTCCTATTTGTACGTTTATTTTAATGTCCATGAGGTTTGAACAACATTGATTCTTGATAACAAAAATCATCGATGCATGCAAGGGAAGCGATTTGCTGATGAATGTCGACAAATCTAATGTGATGGTTTTTAAAAGAAATTAATAATATTCATATTACAAAAATACAAGGTGTTCTTTTAAACCCTGTCGCATCCGAAACCACGATGATCAGTATGGGCAAGAAGACATATTAGCATATTTAAAAAAATATTTAGGACAAAGAAAATTTAAAAAAAAAAATTGATAAAAACAAATGGTTGCTTTCTTCTGCAGGGAAGAAGTGAGGAGAGTGCGGCGCAGTATCAGACTCCCCCCTCCCCCCCTCCTCGTTTTTCCACTGCAGAAGCAAGCAAACAATTAGCTTTTTTTGATATTTTATTAGTTCTAAAAATATGTGCCAATATGTCTTCTTGCTCATTCTGGTCATCGTGGTTTCGGAAATGAGTTTAATGAACACCCTGTATATTACATTATTATGCCATAATTAATTTTATTTATTTACTCTCATACGAGGTGTGTTCAGAAAATATTGGGAATTTTAAAATTTAGCTGGTTTGGAGAGTCCGATTGCCATTTTTTATTATTATTATGTTAGTATACATGGCCATGAAGTATGTTAAATTTTCAGGTATATTCATTATTTGCTTTGTCTGTGGTAGCCGTTTAAAAAAAATACAATCGGACTCTCCAAACCCGGGAAATTTAAAAATTCCCATTGAAATCTGAACACACCTCGTACATACATAAAATTATACAAAATTGCTTTGAATGTCTAACTAGAGTTATTTATCGCGTTCTAAGACAGTCGAAATAATATATAAAAACGGTTTTTAATAAATAAATAAAAACAGCATTTCTGGAAAAAGGAAGTACATAAAAAAAAAATAAAGCAAAATACCTAGAATAAAACGTGCTAAAAATACAGTAAAAAATATTTTAAAACATTTAAATAATATGGTAAAAGACAGGGAATAAGATTATTTAAAGAAACATGGATCTCCAAAATGAAATTAATTTTATAAAAAATGCTGTTAAAATAAGAACACGTATTAGCCATCTAACAGCTACCATCAATCCCTCAGACTCTCGGCGACCAATTAATGAATTGAAAGTAGTAAGCAATTTCTTTAGTTTGCGGCTCGTACAATACTTCCATGATTCTGGCATTATATTATACAGCGGTAGTCAGGTGGCAGAAAAGACTTTCTGCAATTTTCAAAAATATTCAGAGGAGCTGAAATAAGACTTAATTTCAAGACTTTTTAAATCCATAAATTAAAATACTTTAGTGGAACCTGATAATAATAAATTATCATTTTAAATGACGCTGTTTTTTTTTCTACGTGCATTTACTGAAATATTTATTGACACTTTAAAAAAATTAAAACACCGAAAAAACTACAAACGGTACCTTCTGCCATCTGACTACCGAATAAGCTTTCGCCATATGTAGGAGCATTGTCTCTGTGCTAAAGAAGTTCTAACCATTTGTGGGGAAATCAGATTGCTACTGGAACTCCCGAGTCTCAAAATGGTAAGAAACTGATGGGCGTCTAGTGTGTATCTCTGTTAGTGTGAGTGACCACCACTCCCCTTAGTTAATGTTGCTGTCTGATATATATTTACATTAAATGGGAAATATATGTATAAAATTAATGTAAAAAAATGTATTTAGTTGTAATATTGTATTTTTATTTGTTATCTGAATAAAAATATAAAAATAAAAAAATCAAACACTGCAAACTCCTTTAATAAAGAATCACTGTAATATCTGTAAGGCTTTTTCAGAATGGGTCTTATCATTGACTTATGTGATTTTGCTGCTGGGTCATGGCATTGTTTTATTATACACATTATTCTAGTATTCATTATTTGTACTTACTGAACCCAAAATTTTAGGCTAAAGGAGTTGTCTCAATAAATGTAAATTAATCAATTATTTGTAAATTAACAAATAACAACAGGGATGGAGAACATTTAAGAGGATCAATTATTTGTAAATCAACAAATAAAAACAGGGATGGAAAACATTTAAGAGGAGGAAATATGGAAGTCTAGTCATTTACAAGGCTAATGACCTGTCATTCGCTGGTTTAAGCGGCCATTTTACACACTAAGTTATATTCATCACTCTGCCCATGTTTTAACATCCAAATTTCCTCAACTCTTCCATCTGTTGAGTTTAGTAAATTAAAAGAGCTAAAACCTTTAACACGTGGGTGAGATTCATTCAGCTGAACCAATTCACCTATTAGGCAACACCTGATATTTTTTTTCAGTTTTTATGCTTCTTATACCAGTTTAATCAACAATGTTTTGCATATGCCCAAACGTTTGTAGACAAGCTGGATTTCCTCAAGTTTATAAGATCTAAATGTGTAAAGTGGCCACTCAAACTAGCCAACGACCGGACATAAGCCCTGTGAATTAGTAGACTCCCATATTCCCTTCTCAAAATGTTTTCCCTCTCAGTTGCAACAAATTTAGATTTTAAATTAAATTATTGAATATATTAAACTGCGTACGTTTCTGAATGAATTAAAAGCTTTAAAAGGATTCAAGGTGCCTTAAGACAGAATTTACAACTCAGGTTTCTATTAATTTCAACTTCTCAAGTGTTGAGCGTCTTTAAGATTGTATTGAGCTCAGTCGGTATGGTATTTTGGACAGAATAAGTAAATTTCAGCGCCTGAATTAGAATATATTATATTCTTTCAAAAGGCGACCCATCTACTTTCTATGCTAATTCTATTCAGGTATCCAAATCACGCGTCGTAAATAAAAGTTAGAAACTAAGGACAACGCGTTTTGTCACCTTAGTCTGGCAGATTTATAGACATGTTTTTCGCTTTGTTCTAATACTCAATCCAACGTATAATCTAGCAAACCATTTGATATAATATGTACTTAAAAAACGTACATATCCCGTATTAAAATTTGAAATACTGAAGAGGCAAACTCAACACTGCAGATATAATAAAAAACACTTTGATAAATGAATGAACGGTGTCAAGCACAAAGAGCTTGCATTTAATGGAAATTTTTTTAAACCACAACATATCAAAAGGTCTTATTACAATAGTAAGTAAGGCGGCCACCGTGGTGTAGTGATCAAGACGCTTGAATCACGCACGGTAGGTTCCGGGTCCGATTCCCGGTAGGAACACAAAAAAAGTGTTATTTCTCAAACCTGGGTGTTCTGTGATGTAATTCACCACTGTAATTGGGCCTGTGGTGGTGCAAACAAACAATAAAAATAAAAAAAAAGCACAAACATCCAGGCTTGAGAAAAATATATTTGTATTTGAAGTTTTGTATTTTCTCAGAGTCGAATACGGTACCTCCGGTGCGTGAATCAAATGTCTCAGCCATTTGCCACGAAGGCTGCACTGCAGGAGCAACTTTTAACATGCTGCGTGCTGTCTGGAATTCTAGTCTATACCACCTAGGTCAAAGCGAAATGCCGATTATTCAACTCTTGTATAATGCCAGTATTACGGGATGAATCTTAGGATAGTGAGGTTGGCAGGTCCGAATCGGGTTGTGGCCCCAAAGCTAGTGTCGCGGACTCACGGCTCAAAGGTCCGTGGTTTGGTTGTTGTGGTTCCCACTCTACCCCAACTTGATTCCCAATTTCTAATAGTGAGTTACTTACAACTCGTTGAAAATGGCCATTAAAATGAAATATTTGGGTATGTCATAAGAACGCAATTTTTTTTATTATTATTTGAAATTTTTAAGCATCATTGAATGAAAAAAATAGCACATGTAAAAAAGAAGGTCCTGCTTAAAAACAGGAAATTCCTAGCTAGTCAGCACCTGTAATAAAGAACTTCTGTGCGTTTTAAAACTGAGAAATAAATAAATAAAAGCAATACGCCTAAGGTTTACGTAGAATAACCTAATTAATCGTCAGTGACCGACCAAAACAGAATTTTGGCTTCTGTTATAGTTTTGGTCGAAACCGAAAATAATTTAAATATATTAAAAGTCACTCTTAAACGCTAAAATTTAGGCGTTTTCATGGTTAAATTTTACGAGTTTGTTAAAATAAGCGTTCAATAAAATACACAATGAAATAAATGGGAAAAATTTAATGAGTAAACCTCTTTACTTTTAGCCGTTTTGGTTCGTTGTTATATAAATATTATATATTTAATAGTTCTTCATTGTTCGCTATAGTAAATTTAACTTAGAACTCACGAAAACTTGAGTCACAAGCCATAAGATACACCTGAGTACAACCGAATGTAATCTGACACATGCCGACCACAGGTTTTGGCAGGACCGAAGTTTTGGCCAATTTTTGGTTGTAACCGGAATCGCGGCCCATTCTCCTTTGATTGGCTGAAGCTGGTTGCAACTGAAACCGAAACTTCGGTCAGTCACTATTAATTGATATTAAACTTAGGCGAGCTTTATTATCTAAGTTGACTTAATAAGTATTATAACAGAGCATATTATTACGAAGGGAAATTCTTATTAGATTAGCAACGACACGAGACGCGCTATTTAAATAAACTTACTAAATTTCTGTAGCCACAAATTTTATACCTAATTATAATTTCCAAAACACTGCGATACCCAAAATTAAAAATTAAAACTTAATCGAATCACTGGTCTGAATGAAAAAAAAAAGAACAAAATTTTCACTTTATTAAGGCGTTTTCAGTAAGACTTAAAAAAACCCATTTATTATGATAAAACAGACAGGTTTTTATATACGGTTATATTATAAATCTACGTACTTAAATAAAAAAAATATCGTATCATGCTGGACGTGTTCATACATACAACATACATAGATTATAATTATAAGAAACTTCAATGGTTAAGAGAAAGGCATGATAGTTACAGATTTGAAATTTTCTTGGGTATATTTGTATTTTAAAAATATTTTAAGATAAGGATTCATTAATCAATTGTTAAAATCATTAATTAGATTTTGGAACCCGGGCGGATGTTTTTATCCGTATGTGCTGTGTTTTTGCACAGTTTCGTGTTGAAAATAGACTCAGAATTCATGTTTAGTGTGTTTTCGACTCGATGATTCATTCAGGAAAAAAATCCAAATAAAAGAGTCGAATGGAGATACGTTTGCATTGTGCGTGTTTCTACCATACTTGTGTTCCTGGGTTTATTTCCTGGCAAATTAGACGTAAAAACTCAATTTGAAAAGTGTTTCCACGCTGCAACTGTCATTATTCCTAGACCGGCACCTTCAAGTGTAAGATTGATCACCTTACCTTCCATGTAACAAAGATGAACCTACAATTATACAAATTCGGTACATCAATCCAGTACCGTATACACCACCGAGTACAAATATGGGACAGATGAAATGATAGTGAAATGGGTTGTGGTCCCGTGGGTAGTGCCGCGGACTCCAGATGTGAGGTTTGAGGTTCGAATCAATCTAAATCCGCTTTATCACAACTCGTTTGTCATTTTCTAACACGGTTATTTAAGACTCAGAAAATGGCACTAAAATTGAAATATTATGGTATATCATAAAAACACAAATACTTTAATATATAAAAATAAAATAAAATCACTTTGTTTTTATGTACCACTTATATTTTTTACAATTTGACAACCAACTAGTTTCGGCAATACTATGCCTTCTTCAGGGTTAATTACAAACTAACATAACAAATATAAATTTTTCACAGTGAAGGTAGAGTGAGCGTGGCTACGGGGATAAAATAATAAATAATAATAAAAAATATAATAATAAATAATAATAATAATAAACAATAAAAAAAGTTAAAAATATAAGTGGTACATAAAAACAAAGTGATTTTATTTTATTTTTATATATTAAATAATAATGTTCCACAAAATAAGTGCTTCAAACATAAAAAATACACAAATACTTATTTAACTTTTAAAAGGGTTTAGCTTAAAATAAGTATCTACAGTTGTTTGCAACTACGAGTACATACGTAGCTACTAACTATGCACGACATTCTCCGATTCCGCGTTTACATTCCTTAGCCAACAAATTTACTTGTGAAATAGACATTTTTAATACGACAATTATCCATTTTAAAACGTTGTTAAATGCACTGTTTGAAACTAATTATTAATGTCGTAATAAAATTTTCTTTTTCATACAATTCTTTCTTTGTTTTAGATGTGTTTTATTATTTATTATTATCTTTTTCTGAAATTGATGTGTCAAATATTTTTGTGTACCAGATATTATGTTATTATCTTATATATATTTACTGTAAACTAATTTTTATTATTAGTTTTTTACAATAATTTGTTGATACCATTTTTTTATACTTATATGTATATGTAAATATATTTATTTTTTGTTTGAATTCTTTACCAGTTATTTACAATTTGCTTTTTAATTCAATTACTTTTCTTATATCCATTTTTTTTTCTTTGAAAAATGGATATAAGAAAAGTAATTGAATTAAAAAGCAAATTGTAAATAACTGGTAAAGAATTCAAACAAAAAAAAGTTTCACTTTTTATTTTGCATGGCAGTATGCTTTTTATTGTTTCTACATGTGTACAAAAAAGCGTTGTTTATCTTTTAAATTTTTACTCACTATGTTTGTACTTACCTGTATATTTTTTTTGTAAATGCCCCTTGGGCGTATTGTAAAATTAAATAATTAAAATATTAAAATTATTTCATAAAAATATTATTTTGTGTGTTGGTTTGGTAAAGGTATCAAGGTGTTGGGACGTATAAGTAATATGTATAATACCAACCGAAGCGAAGGCTGGTTTACACGTTACATAGCAAAATTTAGGTTGATAAATCCATCCCTGTCGGGTCAACTTACGATGCGTGTATTGAACTAAGGGTATTATCGAAACCCCGAGTTTTCATACAGGTATCGTTATTTATCTATTCGGAAGTGTTTCTCCAAACTTTGAATATTTGAATCACAACAGGGATAAACAAATAAGAACAGTTATTATGATAATATTACCTACGCGTAAAATAGATTTCAATTTTGAGACTTTGTGAAAAGGAGTACGGAGAAAACTCTCTGGATTCTGAATTTGATTAATTTGTAAGGCTTTAAGTAATACTTAAGTTTGCCTTATATGAAAATATTTTCTTTACTTCAAGTTTACTTTTGTCAAGTTATATTCATAGTCAATAAAACCAATAGAATTGGGAAATATCACGTTTTTAAAACAATTTTAAAGTAATAAGGGTCTATGAAATACCGTGGAGTTAAAAAATAAAGTTTTACGACTTATTAGTAGAATGAAAAATATTTTTTTATTTATAATTTTGAATTCGATTTATGTTCATTTGGAACGTTGTAATCATTTAATTTTTTGTAGAAAATTTTCACGAATATTGACGTCACAATTATCAATATCGCGTTTTTTTAGGCACGTGATTTTTTAATTTTTTTTTTTAAAGATATGCATGAAAACATTTCTCCACAATATCCATAATGATTTTGAAAATAAAATTTATGTTTCTAAATCCATTACATATATATCTATCAGTATTCGTAGTATGTGATATTTTTTTAGGAAATATTTTATTTTTAATGATTTGATATTGTCAATTCCGAATAAAAAAAATACAACTTGGAATTGATAATATTGATGTTTTTTGTTAATATTTCTTTATATAACTCCATGGTTAATAATTTCGATAAAATTATAAATAAAGTCATCAATTAAAATTCTAAGTTTAGTTTTACTTTTTTATTACTTTGACCAACGAGCGCTTTCACCTAAGTAGGCATCTTCGAGACTGATGAATTGTTTACAACGTTGACAGCTTTTGTACTATTTCTAAAATATTTTGGAGTTAAGAAGATCAAATAAATATTTTAACAGGGGACAGAAAACATATATATTTACAACTAGTTTTCTAAACAATTCATTTTTGGGAGTAATTGGACCGAAATTCGGATTAAGCATTTATTATTTAAAATATGGGAAAATAACACATGGCGAAATACAATAGAGTGGAAAATGCTCATTTTAATAGGTTAATTAGCACGATTTTAAACTTGAATATTTATGTTTTCTGTCCCCAGTAAGAATACTTATTTGATCTTCTTATCGTTGGTAAAGCGCTTGTTGGTCAAAACAATAAAAAAATAAAACCAAACCAAGAAGTTTTATTAATAACTTAATTTATAATTTGATCGAAATTATTAACTAAGAATTGTCGATTTTAGAAATTGCAGCGGACTTTTGCTAAATGAAAAGTCGTTTAAAATGATGCTACAATTTACTGAATTAAAAATACTTGTCATACTATTATCTAAAGCGCAATAAAAATTTTAAAAAACGCAGAAAAAATGTCATTATGAGTGCAAATAACCCAGTTGACTTTTTCTGTTTTACTTGCGGCTGCATTTTCTTTGCGCTGCTGTGGTGTAATAGAAAAAGAAAATTGTTTTGCAAAGATATTATTATAAAACAGTTTTTAAATAAACGAAAAAAAACCGTGGTGAAAGAACTTAAAATATTTGAAATTAAACTCTTGTTGCATAAACATATGAATACACATTCTCTGAGCTCTTAAAAATGAAGACACTTAACTCATGCCCAAACGCCCAGTTATGCTCAACGCGTATTTAGTCATTCTTCGACCGCCGGCCAGGTGTGACGTTTAGAATCGAAACCAAAATCCTTGCTTGTATCATGAAAACGTAATATAACTTTTCGGATAAATATTGCAAACATATTGTGTAGCTTTTCATTGGTGAACATTTGTTCGCGAGTGATCAACGAAGCATAAAAGAATTTATATTAATTTTTTATTTTTTTTTATCTAAACGTCAAACTACGCCCAGTAGCGCAATTGCTAAGCTCTTCTGACTTACAGTCATGCACTGATAGGAATACGTTTTGAAAATAAAATTAATGTGAGTTAATATATTATTTTTGCATTTCCGCAAATCCAGTGAAAAGTAATAAGTGGGTCTTAATTACAAAGAATTTAAGGAAAAAATCTTATTGGTATAAAAATAAAACTAATATTGATTGTTAATATTAATTTATTTTTTTGTATAGCATAAATGAGTATCTTCCAATTTTTAGTAATATATGTCGTTAAATGCAGCCCTGGTATAAAAAAAACGCTGTAACTATAGGTACGTTTTTGTGTCACATTTTTTTGAAACTATTTTTTTTTTTTAAAATATGATTTTGATTTTTCCATATATATATATATTTACATATAAATATAATTACAAAAATACACTTTTAAAAAATACATCTTAAAATTAATAGCGCACGTCAATGTATTACTATGTCAATGTCTAGTTGTAAAGAAAAAATATTTATTAATTTGTTTTTTTTCCAGTTTAATACCTAACAAGCAATAACTACGGTGTGGTCAAATGTCTAAAAATAATAAAAATTTCAAATTCAAGAGATTAGCATATTGCGACAGAATAACAAATTTTAGCGAATACCTTTAAACAAACATATTTAATGATATGCCCATTCATTATTTTTTAATTATTTATTTTTATTTTATTTATTTGAATAACCAACAGCTATAATTATCTTATATATATATATAACAAAACAAATAATAAATAAGTCAATTACAGGTTTTCACAAATAGCATCACAGTAAGTTAAAAAAGATTCTCGAACATAAAATGAATAGTAATTAAATGTAAATTCAAAAGAAAAGAAAAAATACTACGAATTATTTCGAAAGCAAACGCCGTACGTCATTAATATTATTTGCAAATAAATCAATGTTAAATGATTTATTTATTACATTAAAATTATTAAAAGTTCGCCATAAATATGACTTTATAATTTTTGCCTATAATTAGATGAAACAAGATTATATAGGTGGTTTTCAAACGGGACCTAAGCTTGCCAAAGCAAAGTAATAAACTCTTGAAAAACTAATATTGACTTTCTTACGATAGTTAAATGCCCTGTTTTATAATGGTCTTACTAATGAAAACTAAGTTCTTGATCATAGATAAGTTGACTACTGGGCAAAGTGTAGGATATTACGTAAACGGAAACAATTTCCGGGTTCTCAGTATTCAAATTGCCCCTTACATTCATAAAAAAAATGTTTGACGTAAAGGGGTAAGTTTTATTATTGGATTTTTTTTTACTACCGGTGATTACCGCCGACGAAATGATTCGCAATTCGTTTTTATTTTGAAAACTTCCACACAGAGTGCGATATCTGATGTACGATAAACGTTTTAAAGCGACTGAAACAAATATGATTACAGAACTGCGTTTTGTAACTGGAAACATAATGCTTATATGCGTACGAAAAAAGCTCCGTTCTGATGACTGTGTAAAAACAAATGTATATATTTAGATATATTAAAAGGGTCGATTGCCGAGTGTGAATATCTAATGTAATCAAAAAGCTCATAAACTCTTTATTTTTCAATTCATTTTTAAAATCTGTACATTTAAAAAAAATCTAGTTTTAGTTTTTTTTAGAAAATAGATTGATGGTTTATTTTTTATTAATTAGATGAGCAATTTTTAAAAACTTATTTTTGTGGTCTCAATTTGTTTTAAATAATAAATTCATATGATAAGCTTTAGAACATGTATTTATGTATCTAGTGAAGCTGCTACCGTTCATTCGCGGAGATTAGACCGCTGTGCACGTGCAAACCACGAGCCCACTGTGTGATATCACATAGTTGGTCCACTTCACAATACGGCAAAAATCTACACGGCATGATAAAATACGATAAAGTGGATCGATATTTATTGTTTTACAACTATTTATTTATTAAATGCCTTGCAAACGCAATAACCAGTACATCGTGAGACCGACTAATCTCCAGTTGATTTCTTTATGCAGGATTTTTACCTGAGAGTTATTATTTATTATTATATTAGTTATTATTCAAATCAGGTTGAGGTCCCGTAGCTAGTGTTACGGAATCACGGATCAGAGGTCCGAGGTTCGAACCCAACTGCATCCCAACTTGATATCCATTTTCAAATAGTGAGTTATTTATAATGAGTTGAAAATGGTCAGCTAAATTAAAATATATGGGCAGATTATAAGAAAGCTAATATTCTTTTTTTTTTAAAATAATCTAGTAACCAAGGCGTTTTTATTGCTATTTTTATTAAAGTCAATAACCATGGAGTTTTATGAAAAAAAAAAAACAAAAATACAAATATTATCAAATTAAAAAATAGGTACTAACGGTTCAGGTAAATATCAATTGGCTTTAATTTAAACGTGCCGTTTTGATTAAAATGCTATGTGTAAAATAGGCTATTCTCCGTCGGGGATCACGCGGCTGGTTTGTTTATTTGGAAATTTTGGTAAAAATGAACAGACTTTAGGAATATTTCCTTGCAATTTTACATGCCAAGAACATATTATTACTTTCTTTTTTTTCTAGAAGTATGTTTTTTTATGCTAATAAACGTCGTATTTTGGCACCAACACTTATTTATACCTACTACGTTTTTTTTATTATTTAAAAAAAATTTGCGTTCTTACGACGTACACAATATTTTAACGTTGGGGCCATTTTCAACGAGTTGTAAACAACTTACTATTTATAAATTAAAATCAAGTTAGGGTAGAGTGAGGACTTCTGATCCGTGAGTCAGCAAAACCAGCCAATTATTACAACCTGATCATGACGTTTATAACCTAAAGAGGAAACACGGTCTTACTTTTCTTGATACAAACATAGTTCTGTATTTTTTTCCCGGATAATGACACTAAAGTAATGATTTTTTGCACACTATAGATTCGGCATCACGGTGTAGTGGTCAGCGCTTTTGCCTATCATACAAGTGGTCTTAGGTTTGATTCCCGACATGGTTGACATGAAGCATTTATTAAAAAGGCGTTTTTGCATTGTACTATTTTATGGTACCTGGACTGGCATTTGAAGCGTAAGAATGATAATCTTACCTTCGTGTAACAAAAATTATCAACAAACACTGCAATTGGTGTACTAATGCAGCAGTGCATAGGACCATTAGGTGCGAAATATTTCTAACTGTCTTTTTTTACTAACTAACTAACTAACTAACCATCACGCCATTTCCCCGGAGGGGTAGGCAGAGAGGATAGAACGCCACACCACTCTGTCCTGGCACACTTCCTTTGCTTCCTTCACATTCATACATCTTCTCATGCACGCACGTCGATTATTCCGACTTTTCACATGACCACTTTCAAGAATTTGTTGTACTTGATCATGCCATGTCTTTTTTTATCTTTTGGTAAATTGTTTCTTGTAAGAGCTATGTCCATCAAAAACCAAAAAACCGCTTGGTTATATCTGCCGTCTTTAGACGTACGATAAAAAAATATGATACATATGGGTAAACATATGGGTAAACATATGGGTAAACATACGGGTAAATTTTTATTTTTTTTTACATTTTTTTTTTGCACCACATCAGGCCAGGAGGCCTCATTACAGTGGTGAATTACATTACAGAGCACCCAGGCTTGAGAAAAATCACATTTCAATTTTTGTGTTCTCACCGGGAATCGAACCCGGAACCTTCCGTGCGTGAGTCAAGCGTCTTGACCACTACACCACGGAGGCCGATAAATGATAAATATGTACACAAGAATTGTTTATTTCTTTTACGTAATGGGAAACGTTAATGTAAATATATATATATTTGATTAATGTAAAAAAATGTATTTAGTTGTAATATTGTATTTTCATTTGTTATTAATAAATAAATAAAATAAAATAATGATAATTTAGAAAAAATTAAAAAACAATTTGTGTAAAAAAAAAAACCTAAATATCTGTTTTTATTTGAGGTGCGGAAAACAGGACGATGGAACGTCGATTTTATTTATGAAAAATCAGTCTGTCATGTAGTTGTCTTTTCCGCTCAGTAGAAGTGAGAGAAAGGCAGTGTTTAAATACTTATTTGTCAAAATTCTTACCTACAGCATAATACTATTCTTATATCAGTCACACCCGGAAACCTTGCTCGAGAAGTGGCTATTTTATTTGATGTAAATGTCCGTGGATTTAAAAATTGACCCATCTCTAATGACGGGAAAAAGCACCATAAGGCGATTAAAAAAAAAAAGATTGTCGTCACGAATGTAAATTGTGAAAAAAAGTATATAAATTGACGCCATTATAAAAATGACCCGCCATAGTTTTAATTTTATTTTAAGTAATGAATTTAAAAGTAAAATAACACGTTTCACATGTCACGCATATTTCTTACATTGGGTATTTATTAGAAGCAAATTGGAATGAACATACAAGTCTCGTGACCTGTATAATATATGTATTTTATATGCATATTTTATTAATAAACCTTTCGTTTAACATATTTTATCAAAACCGTGTTTTTTTTGTGTTAACACATATTTAATGAAATTATTTTTATCAGAAGGTGGTGTTCTCAAAATAATCACCCCTGAACTAATTACTTAAACAAACTATCATGCCGTTTCCCCGTAAGGGTAGACCTATAGGATAGAACGCCATATTACTCATATAGGTTTTCCTTCCTCTACATTCATACATCTTCTCGTGCACGCCCGCCAATTATTTCAACTTTCGACATGTTCATCCCCAAGTATTTGTTGGATTTGGTCATGCCACGCTTTTCTCGGTCTTTCTCGTTTTCTGCATCTATTAAAATTCGCATTTAATTTTTTTCACATTTTTTTTCTGTCCATTCGCACAACGTGTCTAAACCAACGCAGAACTCTTTTATTGATTTTGTCAATGATGCTTATCTCATAATGTACGGATCTAGACTTTGTGCACCTATTGGACATAGTTTTACCACACATTCATCTAAGAGATCGCATTTCGGCAGCATTCCCTCTACCTGCGTCCTTGTTTTTTAAATTCTATACTTCGCTTCCATACATGAGGGTCGGCACCAGGACTCCATTGTCAACAGTTAATTTTGCCTCCTGTGACAAACATTTTTTTATCATGGTTGATTTAAGTGCACTGTTCTCTCTGTTCCCAAATGGTTGAAATGTGAGGATATTTATTTAAAAAAATATGTTTTATCATTCTCATAAAACATTTTTTGCTCACTTTGAGAAAACGTCCAAAAATAATTATTTCAAATCCAAAAATATTTATTTTTGTAGTAAATTAAAATAAACTATATATTGATTGTTTAAGTTTTTTTTTTAATGTTGTAGGTGTTCCGTTAAATTAAAAACATTAATCATCAGCTTTTTTAAAAATAAAAATGAGATATTTAATTTTTCATGATTTACCCAAACATTTCGATTTAGGCGCCATTCTAAAAGAGTTGTAAATGACTCACCATTAGAAAATGGGAAATTAGTTGTAGAGAGGGGTTCGATCCTCGAACCTCTGATTTCTGAATCCGCAACACTAGTCACGGGACCACGGCGGGCCTCTCTGTCATCTGCCAGCTCCTGTGCATCAGCTCCTGTGCATCTGTGCAGTAGTTCTGACATAACTGCTGACGAACGATCAGCAGCGGACATCCAAGACGTCGAGAACCGCCTTGTAAAGTAGGCAAGCGTGGTTAACGCTCTCGGAAGTATAAGTTGCTCCAGCTATCCGTGTCACCCCCGTTTGATAACAATTGCCACTGGAGTTTGCAACGTCTGACCTCTTAGTCAATAACAAAGTCAGTATTTCGAAATAATAATTCATTATTAATATTTAAAAGATTAACTTTGGGGTCGAACATTTTTTTTAATGTTAGTAAATATTAATTGTACTTATCTAATAATTGTACCTACTAATAATTGTACCCGTCCGTCTGTCGAAGAGACAAGGTCGCGTGGACGTCAACCAATAAGATGGAGCGGTACAGTCACTGAATTTTCAGAATCATCACTGACGAATGCCTATAGAAGAGCACAAGACCATTCCAGATGGAGGGAGACTGTTTACAGACGAGCCATGCCTGGAGTCAGGTGTAATCACCATCCTCAGACATGAGGCACGGATTGAAGAGAGAGAGATCCGTTTCGAGGCAGTACCTCCCAAAACCCGTTGACATAAAAAAGTCGGTAAGTGGTTATGTACGAGGCATTTCCAGAAAGTTAGAGTACTTTGTACTTTAAAAAATCTTTGTATTTAAAGCAAAATATATATTTAAAAAAATAATTCAGTACGTTGTTTGTATGAGAGTATATGTTACTTATTATTCCACGTAGTCGCCTTCCCGTCCTACGCAGGTTGTAAGTCGCAGCGCAAGCTTTTTGATGCGCTCCTCATAGAAATCTCCCGCCACGTTCAAACAGTGTGGGAAAAAAACACAGATTAGAAAACGCAGCTGACCTATAAAAACTTGCAGGAAGATTACACATATTGTTTTTTGTCTAAAAATATTATTTGAATAAATAACTTTTAATTTCGCTCATTCAATGAAAATTGGAAAAAAAGCAATTAAGTACCTACCTACATAATGTATGTAATAAATCTAATGACTAAGTATAAACTGTCACTTTTTATTGATTTTGTAGGAGAACAGTTTAAAGTTTCTAAAAAATCTGAATTTCAGTTTATTAGCCGTTACAATTCTAGTGTCAGAAGATGCGTTGAAAATTAGTTTCTTCACGGTTTTTTCCACCATAAGCGAACAAATAAAATAATGAAAGACAACTGGTCTTTTTAGACGGCAAAAAAAATATATTTAGCATACCATATTGAGCCACTATTCAACAGACATGACATCTTTAGAGAGGAGTGATGGTTGACTAAACAAGATGTGTTTGACATACCAGAAGTTGTCAACCACAACTCCATTTCTAAAGATGGTATGTCACGTCTGTTGTTATGTCGTGTTTGTTGTTAAGCGACACATCTCTGTTTGCCATATATGAAAATAGAAAAATAGACATATTATAAAGTGACACAGCAATAGAATTAAGAATAGTCTAGAAGGAGCGTAGAATCATATTTGAATACATCGGACTGTGTCCAATAATTCCCCCACTTAGACACATTTTCGCCGCGCGCATACTTGAAGTCACCGAGTAATATTGCCAGATCGCGAATAACACAAATGTAAGGTAAAAAAAAACAGTTTGTTAATTTTTCTAAAATGTTATTGTGCACTCGGAAAAATTGATTGACACAATAGAGTAGATAAGTAAAGGGTCATTTAATAAGAGTAATTGAATTAATGAACTTTGAACTTAAAATATAAAACAAATTTTATTTTACATAAAACGGACATTTTTATATCATGTTAAATAATATTTTATGTTTTAAAGATAATGTCGGTCAAATGTCCACCACGGCGTCGTTTAATCCGAAGTTCAATTTTCATTATTTCTCTTATTATATGAGCAAAGTAGGGTAAAAAAAATTTACTACCCTGGCAACACTAACGAAATTTACATTTTGTTTCTTTGACAATCTGACAGATGGAAAAATAATTCAATTTTTAAATAATGCATTTGCGACAAACACATTCATTTGATAATTACACATGAAATGTGATTGCATCCTGTTTCTTCAAGATCCTAGCAGTATTTTACACTTTAAAAGGACACAACACGGCATGGTTAAATTCGAGTTAGGAGTTGCGTACTGAGCGACGTCTACAAAAAAACTAATGGGTCAAAACGATAACCTACTTATTTATTAGTTGAGTCGCCTTCTGTTTGATGTGCGTATGCGGTTTCTGGACTATTCTTGATTCTATGGACACGGCTTATATTCTCTAAATTAATAAAATAAAGACATACTATATTTTGCCAGATATTAGATCTCATTGAGACGAATCTGTAAAACTCAATATGCCAAAAAAAGGACTTATCATACTTAAGACATCTTCTCACTGAAGTAAATGTTTTTGAAATGATTTGAAAATGTGTTTTTTATTATCAAATATAAATATTTTGTAATGTAGATTTATTTAATAAAATTATTCTGTAGGAAATAAAAAAAATGTGTCGAAAGAAATTAGAAATTTATTAAAATTTACCATTCAATTATAAAATTCTCTAGTTTAAATATAAAATAAACACAATTAGTACTGTTTCACGGAAGCAAATAATGAGAAAAATAAGGAATAATAATAAAGAAGCGACAATAATAAGAATAATACACTGTACTGATACGGTAAAGATAACGACTTTTATTCGAAGATCGAAATAATGTCCACCCTGGGTCGCAATCGTAATAAAAATAACGGTAGTTTACCAGATAATGGATTCCAGATTGGCTTTTGTTGATCTTAAATGAATCGCGTTTATGCCGCGCGAGAAGAACTTTTAGTAAACCTTAAGTTGGTTCTTGTAATCAAAACCTGCGGAATGTCCGGCATTTCGTACAATAAAGGCACTGCCGTCGAAATGCATTCTGCGCTCTCCCCGTCTGAAATAAAAACAATGTACACATAATTTACACAAACAGAAATTTAAGAAACCCGAATTTTTCTATTTTTTTTGTAATCAAAATATTATAATTTTTTAAAATCTTTACAAATCTACTTTTATACATCTAGTAAATATTGTAACTGTAACTCACCAAAAAAGATACTAACTCTTGTGCTTGGAGAGTAACTTACACTGTTATAGTTATTTATTTATAAGAAATTATATTATGTATGATTATATGATTAATTATATAAAGAATTATATATGATTTTAAATATACGAGTAAATGAGAAAAAAAGATATGCCCTATCAGGTATCCCCAACGTTGGCAATCACTCTGGCAAAAGTCTCCCTGTCCTATGCTACCCTGAAAATCTGCTCCACAGTCCTAAGGCCAGTCCAGTCTCGTACATTTCGCAGCCAGAACATTTGTCTTTTTCCAGCCCCTTTCAAAATTAAATGAAGCAAGTGGTACTTTTCTCCACGCAACCCCCTGATATGAAATTTCACAAACTTTTATGGTGGTTAAGAGTTCTCTGTTCGTTCTAGCTCGACTCAAGACTTCTGAGTTCGATATCAGGTCTGTCCAAGATATCTTAAGCATTCTGCGATGCAACCACATCTCAAAAGCCTCCACCTATTCATAGTGTTCGCTTTCAGAGTCCAAGTCTCACAGCCATACAACAATACAGACCACATATAACATTTTACCAATCTTTGCCTTATTTTCGAGTTGAGATTAGCATTGCAGAAGAGGGATTTCATTTTATTAAAAGCAACTCTTGCTGTCTCAATTCTGCATTAAATTTATATATCTGGGTCGAGGGTCTCTGTTAGAATGCTGCCAAGGTATTTAAATTTGTCCACCTTTTCAATGTCACTACCCTTTAATTTGAGAGCTATTAAATAAATATCAATATTTTAGCATTTTTAATCAGAGTTCATGGTTTCAAAAAAAAAACTCACGTTTAACAAATTCATTTTTATTCTATGTTACTCAGATTTTCCTTGGAAGCTATAGACTGCTTTTATTAGGGTAGGTATTTTTTATACGCCACTAATAAAAAAAATACTGCCGGACATTTTTATGTGTTCTGCCAATAGTATCAGTCTTAACGACATTTTTATTTTTTAATTTTCAAATTCATAATTTAATTCTTGAGGATTCATAAATAAAACAGTTTGAACATTAAATAAGGTTACGTTGTATATAATTATTTATTTTCATTTCAATTAATATTTATGTTCGTATAATTTAAGCATATATTTAGATTTCAGGGCCATTTTTTTAAACGTTAGAAAATAAGACTAAGTTAGAAAATGGGAAACAAGTTGTGGTAGGGCGAGATTTGAACCTCGGACTTCCTGAGTTTTAAGTGATTTAAATTATTGATGTAGTTATTTCATGCAAATCAAATATCTATTATTTATTGTTTTTTTTATATTAATATGCTATGTGGATGATATGATGACTTTCATATTTATTTTTAATATTTTTAATAATTTATAAGATCATTTGAAGTACGAATACCTACTCTATTCGTTCAACTCAACAGATGACTTAAGTCCAACTGATTTGGGAGTTGTGTCCTTATAATGTAAATAACTGGAGAATTTGAAAATAAATGTTTTAAAATAAAACAAAAAAATGGATGAAATTCACAAATTCGAATTAAAAATAGAATAAAGGTAATTAAAAACATTTTTGATATATAACTATTAACAAGGTTCACCAAGCCAATATATATCCAGACACCTATATACGTATAATGAGTTAGAAACTACCTTAAATATATCTTCTCTTCAAGACCGTCGAAATAAATCCGACCTTATATACCTATTTAAAATTTTTAACTCGCTCTTTGATGTGCCTGAACTACTGAGCTCAATACAATTAAATATCCCAACTAGAAACCTCCGACAAAACTTACTCTTTTATACCAATAACCATAGAACTAACTATGGTTTTCATTGCCCTATGCCCAGGATTCTCAGGTCTGCCAACAAACATACCAGTCTTGATTTCTTTTATAACAAGTTGTCTTCTTTCAAACGATCACTGAATCAAATTCAATTATAAACACCTCTCTCCCGCTTCCACTCCCACAAAGTCTACTATATACCATTGAGTCTTTCTACTTTTTAATAATAATTTTCTATGTCCATAAAAATGCCCGTTGGGCGTATAAATAAATAAATAAATATATGACCAGTAGGTGAAGATTTTTTTCAATAACACATGTACATGATTATACAAATTATTTAATACTAAATACCTGGGTAAACTATAGAAAGCGAAAAAAAACACGGTACATTCAAGAATAAGAAAAACAAGAAACAAAATGTAAATCTTTAAATACAACAAACAAAACAAGCGATCAAATTTTCACGCAATTTCTCCGCAGGGGTAGGCAGAGAACAAAGAACGCTATATAACTATGTCCTTACATACCAGACCTCGCTTCCTGTACATTCATACATTTTCTCTTGCACGCTCGCCGATTATTCGTCATGCCATATTTTTCTCGGTCTTCTTTGTCTTTTGCATCCGTCAACATTCGCATCGTAAATCCTTTCAGTCGTTCTTACGCCGTCCATTCGCTCTACATGTCAAAATCAACGCAGGACTTCTGTTTTGTTTTTTCGATGATGCTTGTATCAGCCTCATAAAATGCACGAATTCCAACATTTGTACACCTATCATACACTGTTTTTCTACACATTTGCCTGAGAGATACAATTTTTTTATAAAATCATTTGCTTGTGAATGATTTACCCAAATATTTTGTAACTAACAATGAGAAATTTCGAATCAAGTTTGGGAAGAGTGGAGTTAAAACATCGAACCACTGATCGAAAAGCAACTCTCTTATTTTGTCTTTGTCTATCATGATAGTGCCACTTCTGAGACTGGCTGATTTGAGTTAAACAATTTATTAAATCTTAACCATACCCTAGTTCGAAATAAACAGACTTTTTATTCAAAAGTGCATTTTTTTTATTTTTATTATTAATAAAACATATAATACAAAAAATTCATATTATACTCCCAGGAGTTATTAGAAACTCATTTGGGACCGTACATAAGAAAAAAACATTTTTTTGACAGTACATAATATCATACAAAACATAAAACACCATCATATATAAACTACATTTATAATTATCAATATCAAAAAGTTTAAAAAAATATTTTTTAATTGCGACACTTCTGGACTTTTTATTAAGTTTTTCGTGTCATAGCTCATCAGGCAGTTTATTATATTCGGAATGGCCAATATTTTCCAAGGACCTACTGCCAAACTTTGTTGAGCGAAACTTAGACACATGAAGATTCCTTGAATAACGCGTATTGTAATGATGAATATTATGACCAAATGTGTGTTTTAAATTTGAGTGAGCAGAAAAGTTGATGATATTTAAAATAGTATTGGTTATGTCATGCAGTGGCATTACCTTGAAAGGAAGTATCTTTGTTTGTCGGTAGATATCCTTGACATGGGAATCCCGTTTACATCCAAGAATGTTTCTTAGAGCTCTGTTCTGAAGAACTTGTATTTCCGAGATCTGATTTTTGCTGGCAAAACCCCATATGCATGATAAATAAGATAGGTGGGAATGAATCAAAGCGTAGTAGACGGCAAACAAAACGGAATGAGGAAGCAAGCCTCGAAGTCTATACAATACGCCAGTTACGGGTGCTATTTTTGATTTTACATGCTCAAATTGGTAGCTCTATGAAAGTTTGGAGTCAATAAATAGTCCCAAGTATTAAGTTACATTGGTCTTTTTAATAAAGCCAGTTCCGAGAGAAATATTGATATTTAAGTCCTGTTTGTTCCCAAAAATCATTAGTAAAATAGTGTCATTTAAACTAATATGCGCAAAACGTACCTGACGAAAAGGTGTTGACTTTGTCCGAGAGAAGCGGTACAGTGAATAAACGGACTAGTGATCGAGGCTGATCCAAATATCGGGCTGGTTCTCACCTGATATTTGTTATTATTTCTGTGAATTCTGGAAAAGTGTAAATTGAAAATCATTTTCATAATTATAGAAATACTACAGTAGTATTTTAGGAGGAAGTATTGCATTGTCTGAACCAACATGTCATTGATATTTTGATCATAAATCGTAATTACCTGACGAGTCCATCTGCCGTTTGACTTATCCGAATACTGTTAATGATCCAGTTATCCGTCCCATCTTCAGTCAACCAGTATTGCGCGTTTTGCAATAAGGATACAGCCTCTTCAATACACGATTGTCCGTGACGTGATTCACTGCACAAAAATCACAATTTTGAGTAAAACAACAGGAGTTGTTACCGGACATAATTAAGTATTTTTTGGTTCAATTTTAACAAAAAAAATCTAGCCTGTATGAGACATTATGACATAAAAAAAAACATTATTTTTCAAATTAACTGGTATAAGAAGAAGTATAAAAATAGGAAAATTATTTTCAAGCGTTGCCCAGGAGGTGGAATAGTTCAGCCGGATCTCAACCATATGATAAAAGGTTTCAACTCTTTTAATTCATAAAAGTCAACAGATTTTTAAAAATTTATTTATAAACGACATTCTGCCATTATCATATATGTGGTTCAAAGAGTGCTTAAAAATAAATTTTTAAAAAAATCGTGTATGATATATACATATACTCGTACTATACATATTATAAATTACTTGAAAAACATACATTTTTAAAGTAATTATACAATAACAAAATACAATATTCAATCAAATTATAACTATTTTAAACCAATCTCTTGAAGTTGATTTGCTTTTTTTGATAAAAATATGTTGGTAACTTTATTTTTTAAGTTAGGCAGAGATAAACTAAATATATCAAAATATGATGCATATTCATTCCCGGTATTCTGAAATCTAAAAATAGGTGAGTTATATTGAGTTACCGAGCTAGCGATGGAAGAGTTAAGAAAACAAGGACGTTTAAACATAGGTAGAATGATCAATATTACACAGTGTGTAAAATGGCCACTTAAACCCGAGACAATGATAGGTCATAAGCCATATCAATACTTAGAGTTCCACATTCCCTTCTTAAAAATGTCTTCTCTCTCTGTTGCAAAAAAATTATAAATATTACTTTCACGATATATAGAGTAAACTAATAGGTCTTACTAATAAAAGATATTCAGAGTAAAGTCCTGGCTCATGTCGAGGAAAATATCCGTGGTGGTTCTGGTACCAGCAGCATCTACCAAAAACACCGAAGCAGATTGTTCCGTAGTAAATGATATACCTTTGTACCACATTTTGGCGTACCTAAAATGGAGCAAAATCATTTTATTTATATGCCAATGTATTCTTAAAGAAATACCATGGTCTGTATGTATCGCTATTTAAAGTGTCATTTTATTTTTAAATTAGATTTTACTCAATCTCCTTTAGATACCAATACACAATGTTTTCTAACTTGTGTATATATACATGGTGTGTCCGGAAAGATATGTCAGTGAGTCGACTACAAAGCATTTATTGAACTTTTCGTTACAAAACATCAAAATTCTTTAAAATAGGCTCCTCCTGCGTTGATGCATCAGCTCCATCAATTTTCCCAGGTATCGAATGCGCCTCGGCAGGCCTTCTCCGGAATGCTCCTTGAGGCCGCGGTGCAAGCTGCGTGGACCCCCTTGATAGTCTCAAAATGCTTTATTTTTATGGGTTCTTTCAGGCGTGGAAAAAAAAAGTCGGGAGGAGCTAATTCCGGACTGGAGGGAAGCTGGCAAATCGTTGGAACCCCTGCTTTTGCCAGGTAGTTGGTGACAAGGAAGGCGCTGTAAACCGGCGCAATGTCGTGATGTAACCAGTCGTCTGCGATGTCCAGCCGGACGCGTTGAATCTTGTGTTTCATTTTATTAGCACTTCGATATTTAAACTAAGCGCCCACAGTTTTACCAGGTGGTACAAACTCGTAATGGTCTAGTTCTTTGATATAAAAAAACGCAATGAGCATCGTATTGATTTTAGATCTGCTCATCCTGGCATTCTCGGGACGAAGGGACGCCGAATTTTTATCGATCCGATAGAGCATCTTCTTTAAAGGCTGTCTTGATCATTTAAACAGTTTTCGCGGCAGTCTTGCCAAGTTTAATGCAAAACTTGATCACCATCCTTTGTTCTACCGAACGGTGCATTTTAAACTTGTACGAGGTCACAAAATACCTTCCGCGGAAACGCATGTCCTCACTCTCCGGATGGCCGGAGAAGGCTGAGCGACTCAGCGTTCGTAAGCTGACTTTCCCCAGTACCATTCCCGATAGGTCCGCACGCGATGCGACGCTGAAAATTCTTATTACTTTCCGGACACACCACGAACATTTCTTTTGTTATACTTAGGTTTTGTTTATTGGACATGCTTTCTGTTTTTATTTATTATATATTTCAACAGATTTCAAGTATTGAACTGCTGTAGACTAAATTTTAAAAAAAATGTTAAAGCCACAAAAAAAAAATGTAAATGAATATGTACGGTGATTATAATATTTTTATGTATTTGCTATAAGTTATCGCCAAAAAAAACAATATACAAAAGACCCGATAAATTAAAGATGCTCATAACTCCGTAAAGGAGAAATAATAACGTTATTGTTCTAAAAGTCTTTAAAAAATTATAAAACTCATTAAAGACTACAAGTTTTTTAACTTCATGCTTTGTACTTGCACATACTTGTAATTTAAAACAATGAAATTAATTGCCGTCCAATACATGCTTTAAATGTTACATACATTTATTTATTTTATTCCATTTTGTAAAAGATGCATTAATGTTGTAAAACTAATAAAGGTCTTAGGGCGATAATTGATCTGATGATGAACTAATAAATAAAATAAAAGCATGTTGTAATTTTATCATAACTGTAAATTATAAATGAATAAATGAAAACTAAGTGACAATGATGATAAAAACAGTATTATTGGGCAAGACATTACTTATTATGGCCTTGAGGGTGTTTAGCTTGTATTTCTACCCTTGATCCATAGTGGTAAACCCTTCCGATGGGGTGGATGAGAGCGGAGGCTGCGCCAGATTTGGACAAACCGAGAGTTATTTTATTTTTTGGATTCAGAACGCGAATAGCTCCATCGATAGTCATATCTACCCTGGAATAAATAACTATAATTTTATTTGTCAGAATGAAATCGGTTTGTGTTCGGTACCATTATTGAAAAAATAACAATAATACTTTTATCTAAGTAACTAAATTACATTTTTCAATTAAGGTATTTTGAAATAACAGTTATTTTATTTGCACTAGTTGTTTACGAACTAATTGAGTCCTTAATGAAATAGAGAGTTAACAGAGCAGTTGCCGATAATTGTCTAATAAAGTAAAATGGAAATTTCAGGACGAAATTATGGATATTCAAAAGGAACCCTGCGGTGTCTTCTTCTATTGTTTATAATAGAACATATTTCAAAAACATATATTACCCTTTTTTATATTGAAAACTCAATTTTACTTTTCATAAAATTAAAAATAAACGTTTTAACTTTAATTACTCGAAAAGTCAAGAAATCTTGGCAAACACTTTAGTATAATTAAATCCAGTGTTCGTCTCCAAAGACTTTGATATACCTAATCATTACTCATGTAGAACGTATAGGATATTACAAACTAAAAATTTTGACGCTCTTTCTTTTGTAGTGTGGTTTTTCAATTGACGATTATTCTTATACGATAGGTATATTATGTATGGTAAATAAAATAAAAATGTGACAGTAAATTCCATTAATTATAACTTACTTAACAGCTTCTCGTAACCTAAGACAGATAGTTCCCTGAGGAGTCACTGAAGCATTATATGCACCGCTACTAACGTCAGGAATCTATTGTAAAACATTTTAGACGATTAGTTTGCATTTATTTTCAAAATATTCATGTTTAATTGCTAGCTCTGTACAAAGTTTCTGGAAAACAAAAAACCAAAATTTTGAAATTTTGAAAAAGACTACGTAAATATTCATCATCATCATCATTTCCTTGCCGCAAATAATGGTGCATAGGGCACTGCATTGGAACAAAAATACGCTAGTATTACAAATTCAATATTTTCCAAATATCCTGTTTAGATTTGATGTACCTTTGTGGGTTAGTTCCAGTAAGGGCTTTCAGTCTCGAGACTGAGACGAGATGTAAAAATTTCAATACTTTTCGACTCTTTGAGACTTTTCGACATTAACGATAGTTTGTGCAAAAAATAATTTATATAGTAAATAAATCACGTCATGGCATTCCGTTAATTAATTTTTTTAATTAAAACAAATACAAAATATATCCTGTCCAATTTCACCAAACCAAAACTCAAATAGACCAGAAAAGATTAACTAAAATAATGTAACGGAAAAATTTTCTTCAATCAAAGGCTAGTTAAAGGTGAAATCGGCTAGCAACCACAGGTAAATTACGTGTTAGCAGCGCATTCTCTACCTGCTAGAGAGTATTCAGAATTGAACTGCTGGTCTTGAATTTTTGATACAAGCATCTCGAGAGTATAGTTATTAAAAATGTTTCAAAACCTTCAAAATTTTGAGTCTCTAGTGTCGAATAGAATACAGTGCATTTTGGTTTATATGTGGAGCCACCCACAGAGCCTATAAAAAGCAGTAAAACAGGCTATCTCCTTCTTTCTTGCTCTTGCCTTGTTGCCGAGCTCCCAAAACTCAATTTTTGCGGGTATCCGCACTACTAATTTTTTTTTGTACTCCCAGGAGGAGGAATAATATTTACATAATGGTAATAATAATATAGTAATAAGTAATAATATGCAAGTTAAGTATATAATACTAAGAAATTAAAACAAATCATAATACAAATTAAACATAAACAATTACATACAGTAAAAAATACATTTCCGAGGAAAAAGAAGACCTAAAAACTAAATTTCCCCCTTCACGTACCTCCTCAAGTAGTAATTTATGTATTTATTTAATGAATAAAGTAATTTTTTGGCGTTCTATAGGACTCCGGTAGCCTGCTGAACTCACTACAAGCAAGGTACAGCCCTCCAGGTTTCAATTGCAATATTCCAAGAATAAATATCCATAGAGAAACAACGCCTTTGATTTCATACCATAGATAGAGTAATGTAAAAAGAAACCTTTACTGAATTCCATTTATAATAAAATAACTTTTTTCTTGTGTGGCTATGATGTCACACGAGTTACATAAAATGTATTCCTCATTTTTTTAAAAACGAAGTCGTATATTAACAGGCCTTTTCATATATATATATATATATTATAAATAATGGAAATGACATTGAACAACAGTGTAAATATTATACCATATACGTAGATGTTTTTTTTTTAATACGCGTATTTTAAAATAGCTCGTCTTTTGCTTAGTAAAATATGACATTACAGGACCGTTTGCAGATAATTTTTTGTAAGTCTTTTAACAGTTAATAAGATATTAGTTTTCAGATGAAATTAAAAGATAGCTAATTTTAAAAAAAAATCGGGATGTTACTAAAAAATGGATATCACATACTCATGGCATGACTTGCTAAAACAGATCATTTTTTTTCCAGATTACCTTACTAATTTTTTAAAATCACACATTAATGATATTAACATAAATTGATAATTATTGAAAAATTTCAATACAATATCTTGAGTTTGTCCAAATATTGTAGACAAAAGACTGGATTTCATCCCCTAAGGATCAAATATTGTAATAAAACCAACTAGTCCAGAAAACTTTTTAACCTCACTTTGATTAACAGATGGAAGAATTAAAGAAATATAGATGTTCAAACATAAGCAAAATGGTGAATTTTACATAGTGTGTAAAGTGGCTACTCAAAGCACCCCGTGATAGGTCATAAGCCTTGTAAATGCTCAGACTTCCATATTCCCTTCTCTAAAATGTTCTCCATTCCTGTTGTAATTTGTTAATGAAAAATTTTTATTGAAAAAAAATTACTTCTTTTAAAGTCTTTGTAACCAGATCCGATAAATTAAAAACATTAAGACGCATAAAGCTGACAAAAAAACCATTAATGTTTTTTGTTGGTGTATAAAGAAAATACATAGTTAATGACGAATTTTAATGAAATTACCAAAAAAAACATAATTTAGTTTTAATATTTCGTTTATTGACCAACGAGCGCCTTTGGTTTAGTTAGCACCAGACTTGAAGCTGCAAAGCGAAAGCGCACGTTGGCGTTGGTCAGTAAATACCACGAAATAAATAAATATAATTGAAATTTTCACCGAAATCACTGTTGTAGATTTTTAAATGGCACGCTGCATCCAAATTATTCAATACAGCAGGCTTATTTTGTCACAATTTCGTTTCGTAAGTTCGTTCGTTCGCCATATATCATATACCATCTCATTCTAATGCAATCAAAACCATATTTCGCTCTCGTTTCCTCTCATACGATACGAATGAATTTAACGAACGAGTTACATACAGCATAAGGCTACATATCGTGTTTAGTATTCGTTATTATATTAAAGATTGTTAATTTAAAATTTAATTTAGTACATATCAATATGCATGAACGTGTGATATTATTAATAATTTAAAATCCTATACTCACGCAAACATTTTTTTTTTTAAAAATTAAAGTCCTGCTGAGTTGCATACATACAACTCGTCAGCAGGTTCTTATAAATTACATTACTTGAAAAACAATTACAGATTACATTTTGAAAAATTAAAAACTATCACTTATACAAAAAACTTTTTTCTAATAACCATAATTTGAGCAAACGTCGAACTCCTGTATTTAACTCAGTATTTTTAATATTGTTTGGTAACATATTAAATATTTTAGTTAAACTGTATTGCAGTGTCCTTTTGCCATATTTATTGCAGTATCTAGGAACAGCTAGCCCTTCCATACTAGTAAACCTGGTGTTGTAATCATGTACCAACTTGAGTTTATACTCGGAGTGCGACGCATGCTGACAAATTAATTTGTACCAAAGTAGAGCCCTAACAGATAATTTATTTACAGATTTATACATTAATGATATTGAAATATTGTGTCTCTGGCGGTAAACATCTTTATGTAGTAGCAATTTGATCATAGAATTTTGCAAGGTTTGAATAAAATTAATATTAGTTTCACTTGATAACCCCCAGGAAGTTATGGCGTATCGTATAATTGATTCAGAGAGAGATAAATAAATAATTCGTAAAGTATTAACAGGGACATAATATTTTAATATGTACATTCTATTACTTATTGCTCTTAATCGCTAACACAATTTTCTAATATGTACATCCCATTTAAAATTACAATCTATAGTTAAGCCTAAATAAACATACTGCTCAATACATTGTATTATTAAGGTATATTTTTACTCTTCAAATAAATATTTTCTTTGAAGTGATTACCTCTAGGTCCCGCCAAGTGTCCGCATGTCCGATTTCGTCCCCCGGGTAACAATGCCCGAAGCGTTGCGAAGACCCCCGCCGTAGAAGGGGCCAGGCGGCTCCGGTATGACGATAGGATTCCCCTCGGCCGAGCCCTCCTTCGAGGAACATAGTGTTATTACGGAATGTATCCACATTTTGATTATCCTAGAAGTGGGAAACACAAAAAATCAATATAAAAACACTAACGTGCTAGAAATTGTATTAGTTGGCGGGATACACAAAACAATATAATTAAGTCCTGTTAACAAATTAATAAGTTATTTTTATGTTCTGCTATTTTTTGAGCTATCCTATTTTTAATTATTGCGGTACGTAACACTTTTTCGTGTTTTCTTTGTTTTTGAAACGCGTTTATTAGCCATTAAAAAAAGCTTTGCACTATCTAATTTTTAAGTTCATAATTTAATTTAAAAAGCATCACTTGGAAGGCAATTATTTGTTAAACAATTGTTGCCTCCAAAACAGATTAAATATTTTTTTGCACAAAAAGAAGTCAATCGTTATTTATTTTTTGTACTGCAGGTTTTGTTGTCACGTAAAAATGTCGCGGACGCAAACATTAGAGCTACAAGGTTCGGACCCCGCTCTACAATAACTTGTTTTCCATTTGATAATACGGTTATTTACTATTAAAAGAAATAGGCCCAAATTTTAAAATAAAATAAGTTATTTTTTGTTTTGTACACCATTTTGTGAAAAGTCCGAAATTATATTGTTATGGTCTCTGTTACAATTAATATAGTGTAAAGTTTCCGCAAACCGAGTTTTGTAAAATTTCCATTGAAAATAATCGTGAAAATGACATTTTTCAATGAAAAATTATAAAAACGCCATCTATGAATAATTAGTTTCATATTTTCGTTTAGAATCACCATAATATAACCTCATTGGAAATTGAACTGAAGCCATGTAGATAAGTTAAGCGTCTTACCTACGACGAACGTTGTATGAACGAACGCACGAAAACTTTTAGATTTTTTTCTATTATTTTATTAAGAAAATAATCATGAAGATGACATGACATAAAATTCGAAACCTTTCACTGACCTGGGCATAGTAATGTGCTGTGTAAAGACTTCTAGGTACACTTCGGTTTCTATGTAATTCTGCATTCGCCATTTTCTAGAGCAAATAATTAAAACATTTAAATAATATTACTCAATTGAATGTGTAGAAAAATTTATGTTGCACGAAAAAATATAACACAATATCCGACTAAAATACAACAGAACGGTGTGATTCACAGCCACAACTCGCAATAATAATATACGTTTATATGAACACTTTCAATTGGTTTAGATAATTAAAAACACAATAATGTATCAAACAGTATGAAGGTTCTTGTAAAAACTATTTGGTATGCATAGATTTTTATGCAAGAAGCCAAAGATCAAAAATGTTTCAAGTTTTTAATTTCACAATTTTATGTACACACAAATATTTAAATCACAAAAAATCCCACGTCAAGAATTAAATCGCTAATGAAAAATGAGATTTTATAAAACAAATAAATAAATAAACTTACAATCACTACGCGCTCGACGGAAAACACTGCTAATTTTCCGTTAGTTCAAATCAGTTATAAATTGAACATAAAATGTGTTCAGTTGTTTTAAAGTTCGAAATTCGTGTGTTCTTTTTAAAATATTTTTTAAAAAGTAGGGTGGTTGGCGTAGGTACTTAAATGTTGTGTAGGATAAAAATGAATATTGTTTAAGATTTTGAAAATGTTTTTATTCATCAATTTTATGAACGATTTTTAAATAGTTATTTAACAACCTTTTTATAACTGTTAATTTGTTAAATGGATTTCAGGCGCATGTTTTGTGTTTCATAAATTCATAAAAACCCAAGCGTAAAATTATTGAAAACATTCTAGTATCGAAGTGAAAATTCTGGTAAATTTATTTATCAATTAATGTGGATTAGTGAGTTTAAGGTTTGATCCCTTTCGCGACATCTTCAAGACTATCCGTTTTTATTCATAAGTATTTTTTTTACCACAACAGGCCAGAAGGCCCAATAACAGTAGCAAATTACAGTGCAGAACACCCAGTTTAAAAAAAAAATCACATGTAACTTTTGTGTTCTCACCAGAAATCGAACCCGGTACTTTCCGTGCGTGAGGCAAGCGTCTTAACCACCACACCAGGGAGGCCGCCATTTTTTTTTGACCATATATAATTCATAGTTTTTACTATTCAATATTTGTTGTAGAAAAATAACTGTTTACGTACAAACTAAAACAAGAAAAAACATATTTTAATTTATTTTCCCTTCCATCTTATTCAAGGTTTGCAGCTTACAGCACTTTAAATTTTCGCCGACGATATACATATATTATTATAATGGTTTTGATGTTACGGGTTTTTGTGATGTGCTTTGGTCCCGTGGGTAGTATCGCAGACTGCAGATCAGGTCAGAAATTCAAGCTCCGCTTTAGCTCAACTTTATTTCCATTTTCTAACACGCTTATTTATAACTTAAAGAAAATGACCACAAAACTGAAATGTTTGGTTAAATCACCAGAACGCAAATATCACTTTTATGGAAAAAACGTATTCTTCCCCATCATCTTCCTTGCTATAGAGTTCTTCCTGTGAGGTAGATTCCCAGCAGTTCTTCTTTCTCCTACGAAGAGGAGTCCCGTGAGACAGATTTTAAAGTGCAATATAAGAGAGTCTGGTGATTTTCATTCTTTGGACATGATAGTACCAGTATCTCTTTCGCTGCCTACTCCTCGGCCGCACAAATCTATCTTGTTCTGGTATTGCTTTCCGATTTCTTAGAGTTTTGCCTGCTTTCATCATTAGTGTATCTTGGAAGGTCTAAATCGTTGTTTGGTCCTAACAGTGTCTGCCCTTGAAGTAAGAAAGAGAATAATGATGATACAAATCGAGATAAATTATTAAAATACCTATTTTTTTATGTAAATGCCGCAACTATTGATAAACACCAAATGCGGCACTAGACACCCGTCTTGTGTTCCATTCAAATGAGGTTTCAGAACTTATTTTTTATTTATTTATTTATGAGAAACAGTGTTTTAACAGTAAAACAGCGTAAAAGGGCCCGACGTAAAACTTTGAATTCACAGTACGCTGGTATAGACAGATTGTGTTTTTTGATCTACTACGCGTTTTGTATGTTGATGCGGCATGACGCGACAACCCCCATTTTTATAACATAATTTGAACCTATCGTTCTAAGACGCATTATCTCTATTATACCCCAGTATCCGCAACACAGCATTACAGTACCCGACATTAAATAAAGTACATCGGGCTTAAGAAAGAGAATGCCGGCCTTATCGGCTAACTTTGGCTTTGTAGAGCGTCGTCTTTGCCATTAATTCATGTTACAGATACCGGACTCGTGCGACAGAGACGACGCTCTACAAAGTTGGCAGTCTTTTTTTAAAGCATGATATACTTTATTAACTGCCGGGTTCTGTATGTACATGTGAAATTCTAGAAAAATAATAGTAATTTTAACTTTGAGAGATTCTAAATCTAGTTGAAATATCCATCAGCATGTTTGAACACGTGGGTAATATCGGATATTCCCAAAATGTCTAATTACGTATCTCACTTGCAGTGAGCTGAATGGCTAACTAGAGTACATCTAATTGCATTTCTCTGTCTATCCTATAACGTTCGAGGATTCCAATTATAGTCAAAATGATCACTTAATTTAAAGTGGGATCAATCGATTCCGATTCGATCATTTTAACATCTAAAGAATTCGATGAGAGCGGTAAGCGTTTTTATAAGTTGTTTGTTCCGATTTGCAGTAAATTGATTAAAAATAATATTGATTGGGTACTCGAATACGTCAAAAATGTGTATATATAAATTATAATTACCAATATTAGCGGATTCAGATCAAAGTTATTTTTCTTCGATGATAGTGAGTAATAAAAAGTGGTGGTTATTGTATAAAAAAAATACAAAATAATTACAATATATGAGTTTGTCCAAATGTTCGTAGACAAAAGGGATGGAGAATACCATATTCCCTTATTTAAGGTATTCTCCATCCCTGTTGTAATTTACAAAATAATTATTTTCTATTTTAGACCATTTTAACCTACTCTCCAAAATTAATCTTTATGTCCCCTTTCGCGTGACAAGAAATAAGTATTTATTTCATCTGCGAGTCTGTCGTACTAACTATGCATAATACGCTTTCCTCTAACGTTCTTGCTCTAACTATAGTGTTTTTTTTTCATCTACTGATATATTTAACACGCCCCTTGAATTAAGACTGATTATTTCTGGCTGCGATACGATCCTACTTGCTTTTTGATGATGCTCACACTTACACACACCTGAACACTTACTCCCACATACACACAAACACACCTATACACTTACTCTCATACAAATACACATAAACACACCCTTTTGTTGTACCACAATTTAATATGTATGATTTTTATTTAGAAACTTCGCTGGTCTGTTCTTAAACCGTTTTTTTTTAATGTTATTATATAATTGTCGACTGCTTGTTTCTTTAAAAAAAAAAAAATATTTCTTTTAGGAAATTTCAATGTGTTCTTAAATTTTTAAAATATTTTGATACAAACTAAACCTTTTTTACTGTATGATTAAATATTTGCTCTCTTTTTAAGTTTTTTTTTTTTTTTTTAATTTATCAATGATTTTTATTTGATCACTAGACATTTTAATGTATACATAATAAGTTAATTGATCATACTGCATTATTATGATTAGTTATTAATTTTGGCGAACGTGATAGTTGTATTTTTTGGAAATAGCTAGTTATTTTGGCTCACTGATTATTGAATAATTATCTGTTGTTCTCATGATACAGCATTTGTGAATTATTTGATAAATGAATTTGACAATTTATTCGCATCTTCAATGAAACGCGAATACCTGCTTGTTTTATAATTCAAGTACCAGTATAGAACCTACTAAACCCACTCCGCATCGCTGAAAACTTTTTATGGATGAATTTTAAAAGTTAAATGACGAAATTTAGAAACTTTATTAAATAAGGCATAAAAGTTTAATAAAAGAAAGAAATTCAGCTGCTGAAAGTAAGTTTAGTGATCTGTGGAAAGATATAAAGCATTGTCGAAACGATTATACAGACATTTTAAACTCGAATCAGATTCGATCGGACAAAAAGTTTATGACAAGAATTGATGCTGTCGAAAGAAACGGAGGGCTGACAAAGATAATAAAAAAGAAGTATTTTGAGATATTACTAATTGTGATCTTAATTTTTTTCTGGCTATTTTTCTACAAAAATACAGCTAGATAGGAATTAAGACAACTGTTTTGGAAATATTGAGAATTTGATGAATTATTCGAAACTTAGAGCGTTTATTTAAATTGAAAATCAAATAAAAATGTAAAACCTTTTTGTGAAATGCATATGAAAGCCTAGGCATTTATACTATTTATTTGTCACTATACTGCCTTAGTGTAGAGCTCATAGATTTCAAGCGATAGTGGGAAAAACAAGAAATCTAAATACTTATTCCCCAAATAAAGTTATTCAGCCCACCGTCCACATAGAGAGCCTTCCACAATTTGAAAATGTACCATCTGTTGTGCATCTTAAAAACAGCTGTTGCAAGTATTTTTTTTAAACTTGCCATATCTTATTTCTGAATTTAAACTTACATTTTGATGGAGCTTTTTTAATAAGAGCAATTAAATTGCATACTTAATCGTACCAAGAAGTATTTTTATTAAAATTAAAACCAAGCATTTTAATTCGAATCTAGTATGGAGAATAAACATGATAGACTTTTATGAGTTTGATAATATCATTAAATTTAATATAAACTTGTTAGAACTTAATTGCTATAAACACGGTACACAAGCCAAGATAGCCGTAATAAATAATTCCAAAACAGGGAAGAAATGAGAAATAAATTAATATGCGTTTAGAATATTAGGAAAACATAATTTTTTGTTTTTTAAAAAAAATCAACCATCGCCCTTCTAGACCACCTTAAGGCCACCTAATTTTTTATGGGCCTTTTACCGCTTCCCTATAGGCCTTCAGCGCCCATATGAGAGCGTTATTGCCCATTCTTAAAAAACTGCCTTAAACCATGACAAATTCACAATAGCGACATTATTTTCGCATCTAGGCGTTCGTTTTATTAAACTGACAGTTATGTCGGAATTTAATTCGACTTTAAAATTTATTTGTTTCTCTCACCTATTTCAAATTGGCTTTTAAGAAAAAAAGTGCTAACCTCAAAACAATTTAAAAAAAATGATAAAATCATAATAAAAGGTAATATTTCTCGGTGAATTGAATTGAAAAAAAAAATGTTCTAGACCCGTCGGTATAAACCGACGTACGTACATCATACTTTATGGTGGGAGTATCGGTAGTTTATCTTTGTAGTCGGCCGGCAGGCTTTTATCTTCAACTACGACGTCAAACTGAAGTTATGTCATTTAAGAGCGGAGATATGTGTACCGTGACGTACGTTTCCCTCTGTTTCATATCGATGTAATTACCCAAAACTTGAAGGTGGGGGGTCGGTAGTATATCTTTGTAATAGCGAGAGGGAATTTATCTTCAAATATACCGCCAAGGTGAAGGTATGACGTCTTTATCTTCCCATCTTAAGCTGAGTTGCCTCTTCTTAATATCTTCGGGCTTCCGCCGTCCTGGAAGACCGTCGATGACGGTCTTTCGGCTTTATATGGCGGAACTGAGGACCGCGAGATTAACGTGGGACGTGGCGAGAGTGCTGGCCAGTGACAAAGCCTCCAGAGGCGGCTGGCCATGTTCATATATAAGCCGATGTGGAAAAACAATCCAGTCCTAGTCTATAGACATTTGGACAAACTCATAATATTGTTGATATTTAGTTTTTATTGAACCATCAAATTTATTGATTGAAATAAAATACCCATTAATGCATACCGAATAGAGATTCAGAATAATTCCAAATGATTCCTCGGAATCTCTCTTATCTATATAATATCTTTATTAAGCAGTTCCAAGTACCACGAAACCGCAATGGCTCTACTCATGGAACTAAATTATTTTATGTTTGTTTAAATATATTTTGATAATGCAAATACACCCATCGTTTTATTATCGTTCGATCGACAGACAGAACAATTAAAACAAATAATATGAGCACCGAAGTCTAATATTTGCAACGCAAATAGACATTTTCGTCGCCAATCCAACCGGTTGCTATGTTTGAAGCGAATGCGGTTATTCGAATGGAATGAAATAAATCGTTGGATTCAGCGTTTGAATGTATAACCCGAACCCTTTATTTGAATGAGATCAGCCATTTTAATACGCGTGTTACGACATCCCTTTCCTTTTATTGGGAGATTTGATTTACCCCAATGAATTTCCCCTCATTAATACGATTAGCAAATTTATATAAAAAACTTGCCAACTTTAACTCCTAAAAATGTATTTCGGCAGAAACAGAAAAAAATATATCTTACAAAACAAACCGTCACGTCGTTTCCTCCTAGGAGTAGGCAAAGAGTATAAAATGATAATTGCCTTCAAATCACTGGAAAAGATAGCATAAAATATTTAGGCATTATAATTGATAAAAATATAAAATGGAAGGAGCAAATAAATAATATTGTAAATATAATGAGAAAACTTATATATGTATTTATTAGATTAAGAACAATTTTTAGTTTTGGAATTTAATCACGAACAAGTATCTAGGTACCAACTTATCAATGAAAAGTCTTTTGCCAACGTTCGGACAGGACAACGTCTGTCGTGTCCGCTAGTATATATATATATATACTAGCATATATATATTATATATATATATATATATTATATATATACATACAAATAGTTAAAAAGGTATTTTTAAAAACTAGCGTTCTTACGATGAATACAAATATTTCAATTTAGGGGTCATTTTAAACGAGTCGTACATAACTCACCATTGGAAAATGAGACAAACCTCGAACCTTTGATCCATGAGTCCGCAGCACTAGCGACTGGACTACAAAACCGTTTATAAAATAAATTATTAAGGATAAATGCTATCTGATACAAATTATCAAAAGTTCGCATCCTTACAAATATCTTATATTTTTGTTATCACTATTTGAAAACGACAGAGAAAAACTTAAGTATATTTGCAACGCTTCATCGACGCGCGACGCGCGACGTTTCAATTTCCATTACAGTGGACGTCTTTTACTAAGAAATCAAAGAACATAAATCCTGTTTTGATGCAATTTTGACAGATAACACAGATATTTTTTCGTTTATTTGTTTTTCATCAAGAAATCGAAAAATCTGGAATAGATTTTAGTAACACCATAAGTAGTATATAAAAACACCTCAACCGGTTCGCTGATCATCGTTGCCCTTGACTCAGCTCCACGTGGCTTTGCTGAATAAAAATAAACTTATTGAATTGAAATCTGAAATTTTTTGGTTAAATCTTTTCAGATATTTGAGTGAGTGCGAGCACAGAACGTCTTTCCCTTAAGATTTCTTTTGAAATATTTCTTAAGAAGAATTATCGCTCCAGAATGTCTTAAGGGATTTCAAATACCATCAATACAAACCTCCTAGAACTTAAGAAAAAGCAGATTAATGATGATTCGGTTTTGATAGATACTAAACATGTTTTTAACGTGATTTTTGTGTGATTTTATGAATCATTTACTAACACAGAATATTGTTTGAGCTGCATTGGAATACCTTGCAATCATCCAGATTAGTTTACAGGTCTGATGGCTTCTTTTTAGATCCGAACATTGTAAAACCACGTTTAATTTATAGTAAATGAATGGAATAGTGCAAAGGCGGACGAGGAATCCAGTTATGTGTGTGAATTAGAACTAGAACCCTGGACGAGCGTTTTTGAGTCGATGGCAATTTTCAAATAAAAATCCTAATAAAGTATATCTAGTGGGGATAAATATATAGTTGGAGCATTCGTATATCATTCTTGAGGTCCCGGGTTTGTTTCTTGGCAAAGTTGACGTAAAATACTTGTAATGGTGCTTTGATATCGAAATATTTTACAGCTCCTAGACTGGTTTTAAAAAAAATAAAATTATATGGGAGTTGTATTATTTTTTACCTTGCTTATAATATACAAGGTTTATATTTCAAAAAGAGGATTTTTCTGCTATTATATTAGATTTATTTATTTATGACAAAATACAAGGTTTTTAAACTTTACATATTACATTACATTACATATTTTATTTGTACGAAATATTCCCAATCAGCAAAATTTCTGGTATGAGGGGATATTATATATAATAACACAATATTTATTGTGTATGCAGACAATTGGTAGAATTACATATTTAATTTGGTAATGTTTCCAAAATAAAACAAGTTAATTGGATTATCATTCTACTTATTTTTTTTATAAAATATACAAAGGGTATATTGTGACGCGTTTTGTCTTGTTAGAACATTTTCAATCAAACTAACTTAAATATTTACAAAGTTTCCTTATATACTAAACATAATTGCTTTGTTATGTTTGTGGATTTCTATACAAGCCGAAATAAGTAGAGTAATTAAAATTCAATTAGCGTATACTGAGTATATTAGAGGAATATTTTGGTTATATTGGGGAAAAACCTTCCATTATTTAAAAATATTTTTAAATACTTTAGAATTAATATAATAATTATAAAAATATTGATTTCATTTGTACAGGTTTATTTTGAAAATCATTGTTGAAGCTCTACATAGGTGTTTCATTAATGTTTAATGTCAACTAAGGTAAAATATACTCAGATTTTATAATATTATTTCATTTAAATTTAATTGATTGGAAAATGTCCTAACAAGACAAAACGCGTCACAATATACAAACATACTCTTTGCATATTTTATAAAAAAATATAGTAGAATTATAATCCAATAAACTCGTTTTTTTTTTCATTACCAAATTAATAACACAGTAGTATAAATAAGGGAAGTGATAATGAAATTTATAAAACCTTATTTTTCTTTTAGTAAACGCGTTAGACGTTTGTTTTATGATAAAACAAATCAAACAACGTTGTTTTTAACCACTTATTTTATATTTTTTATACCGGCTGGTTTCAAAACTTAACAAGTTTTTTTTTCAAAGTTTCCTCAACTAATGAAATCTATCCAATTTTATTATATCAGTGAGTGTGTATGGAAGCAATAAATAAAGTTTTTTTGTCTGGTAATGTGAGATGGATTCGTTCAAAACAAGACAGGAGTGGACTGAAAGAAAAGTATTGTTTATTTAGTTATTTTCATTTTTTTATTATTATGAAGAGCTATTTTATTTCTAAGATTACCAAATTGTCTTATTTTAATATCATCCGGTGTCTTTATAAAAACTATGATTATATTATATTAGATGGATTGCGTATTCAGAAAAATTATTATTATTTAGGCACCTTAAGTGTTCTTTTACTCTTGTATTAAAATTTCTTTTAGTTTTTACATAAATATAATAAAATATGAATTCATTAGTTAAGTATACTTTGAAGAAGAACCTTGTGTGGTTTTGAAACCGGTGGGTAGAAAAAATAAAAAATTAGACGTTGTAAACAAAGTTCTTTCATTTATTTAATTACAATGAATAACCACAAAGTTTTTTTTTTCTTAGAAAAAATCAATATTTGCGTTCTTATAATTTACCCAAATATTTCAATTTTAGTGGCCATTTTTAACGATAAATCAAGTTGGAGTAGAGTGGGGTTCGAACCTCGGACCTCTGATCCTCTGAGTCCGCAACACTAGCCACGGGACTAGTTCTTTAAATACCAAATTCATGCTTGTTTTACGAATCAAATTTCTGTGTTCAATTTTTAGTTAAATAACAAGCATCGAATGTAATTTTTCTTTAGATTGAATATTTCTAGGTTATAATATT
Source organism: Micrasema longulum (assembly GCF_059751315.1). NCBI lineage: Eukaryota > Metazoa > Arthropoda > Insecta > Trichoptera > Brachycentridae > Micrasema > Micrasema longulum. The sequence goes on from NW_028278089.1 coordinate 122,749, forward strand.
CTCCCCGCTTATAAGGCCTCAGGGGTTATTAGAGTAGTGAATTATAACGTTTAAATACCATTAACTTTTTATTCAATAAATAAAAGACGAGTGATACTTTAATCCACAAATTTGGAATAACCAGTGACAGGTTTCATCGTTTTCGCGACATCTTCGAGACTGGTATCTTTATTAAGGAGTTCAGTGTATTTATACAAAACAGAGGTAAGGATAAAGAATTCAGAATTGTATGATAGTAAATTAAATAAAAATATTTTTATCTTTAGGATCATTGACAATTTTTTTTCGGGTTTACTAATGAGTTAATATAATGCTATTATAATGAGTTAAAGTCTCGTAAAACTCATTGAAATAGCATTATATCAACTCATTAGTAAACCCAAAAATTTTTGGTTGAAGTATTGTTTAATTAAGTTTCCTTAAACTCATAAAAAAAGCGTTATATCAACTCATTAATTAACCCGAAAACCCTTTGTTAATTACCCTTAAGTTAATAATATATTTTTTAAATTTACTTTCATAGAATTTTGACTTTTCTATCGTTACCTGTGTTTTGTAAAAATACACTAAACTCCTTAATACAGATACCAGTCTTGAAAATGTCACGGAAGCGATGAAACCGGTCACCGGATATACCAAATTTGTGGATTAAAGTATCACTCGTCTTTTGTTTCTATAATAAATTGCAATGAACTTCTATCAAGAATTTTCACTAACAAACTTAAATGTTTTAAATATCATTTACAATAAGAATGAAATTTATTTCGGAGGTTATCTCCAAGTCAGAAATTGATTTTGACGATACCATCAAAATCCTCGAATGGTTTAGTTCCCACAAAGTGGAAATAAGTATACCGGTTAGAGGAAAGTTTCGCGTAATCCAACCAAAAATAAATCTTCCGTAAACGACCAATAAAGGCCAGTTTCCCGCAGTGTTTACTTTGTTGATTTCACCGCCTTTTCCCGCAACTTCTCACGTGGGCAGAGAAACTAGAATTAAATTCAATTAGCTATAAAAACCAGTCTACCGCGTGAACTGGCTGATTTTAAACGATAGTGAACATTATCGTTTTCATAAGTCAAAAGAAAACGCTGTTTCATCAAGTTTTATTAGAATATTATTGATCACGGATATTTTAAAGAGATCAATTGTATAAAGTTTATGTTTGAAGCACTAACTTTGTGGTTATTCATTATAATAAAATAAATAAAACAACTTTGTTTTTAAACACTAATTTTTATTTTTCACCGACCGGTTTTAAAGCAAACAAGCTTCTTCGTCAAGGTTTACGTAATTAATGAATTGATTCCTTTTTTTTATTTCTATCATGTTCACTTAATACTACACGTGGACCCAATAAATCAAGTGGTTTTTTCCTTACACGGGTAGTAATTTGATATCATTATTTTCGAAGTAAGACAGGAGATGACTAAAAGAAATATTGTTTATTTGGTTATTAATTATTGTTTTCTTATTATGAATCGCTTTTTTAATTTCTAAATTGTCTAATTTTAATATTTTATTTTCAACATGAAGTACTTTTAATCCAGTGTCTTTATTGAAGTTGTGATTATTTTCTATCAGATGATTTGCGAATTCAGAAAAACTATTATTATTTAAGCATCTTAAGTGTTCTTTTACTCTAATATTAAAGTTTCTTTTAGTGTCAGTTTAATGTCACTAAACTTCTCCTAAATGGCTTTATCAATTTACGTGCGGTTTTCAGCGAAATGTAAATCTTTACGCTGCGCATGTTCGTAGATATTAAAATTTTCAATCGAATCTGTAAAGAAGAAGTTAGAAGCATAAATATTTTTTTCGTCGACCTACCAGGGTTGCATTCGACAAGAATGCAAATACAAAACAAAATGGAAGGATCATGTTTTTTTGTGTTTAAAAGAAGTTTGTTTTTGAATGTTTACAAATAACACTCGCTTTTTATGTATCCCAATCGGAATCTTTCCTTACAGTCCTTATTATTTCTTCCCATTTGTTTCATTTTATTGGATTTTTGGTAAAACTAAAACAATATTAACTCAACATTAAATAAATTTTTGAAAATCGCATTCATGAATGAAGTGCGTCCCTGTTGGTGAAAAGAGCCAAATTTGACATTTGCGAAAAAAATCTGTGTTTGAAAATTAACTATTTAATGTTTTGGAATTAAACTATAAACAAGTACCTCGATACCTACTTAATTTCAATATTTGAATATTAATATTTTTTGGTTTTTGAATTTGACTATGAACAAGTACCTAGGTACCTACTTATCAATGAAAAGTCTTTTTTTAAGGTAAAAGCAGGCAAGCCAACGTTCGGGCAGGACAAGGTCTGTCGGGTCCGATAGTTAAATATAAAAATAGATAATATTTTAAGTACATCGAAATGAAGATTCCATGATGTTTACGAATTCTGTTAATGCCCAGAAAATTACTGCCTACAAAATTATTTTCCAATTCTGTTGTAAAAAGTAAATTAACAATTTTAATTTAGGATACACACAAATCATTTGTTACACTATTATATTCAAACTGCAAAAACTCAATAAATCCAACTCTATATCTTTACAATTTTGAGCTTCTATAAGAAAGTTGGTCTCATATATTCTTAGCAATGCAGTTTGTTCATCACGGACAAATTATTATTGGCAAAGTTACCGGGTGTGTCATCGAGTTTATGGAATACGTGCCAACTTGATAACCAGAATCTACCAATCGGGTGGATGATATTATTGATACCTAACTCAGAACAATTTAATTAATTCTGTGGAATATTAAATTTTAAGTTTGTTTCAAAATTATGATCACTTAACGATATTCAGAAATCAGTTTTGTAACCACTAAAATGCATAATTACACAAATAATTACAATATGCATTTATTTCCCTGCATAATGAGGAAATATCACATACTACGAATACCGATAAATACATGTGAAACGGAGTTTTTTTTTGTATTTATTTTTATTTAAGAAGGTAAACATGAACATAAAATATAAAAGGAAAAATACTGAAACCCACTTAACCACGAAACCGTTTTGTCAGTAGGTTTGTTATTTTTACTTTACTATAAAAATTTTTGAAGAAATTATATCAATTTAAAAATTAATATAAGAATTATTAAGAACTAAAAGCATACGTAGTTTTTATACAAAATTTATTGACAAAAATTTAAATAGACGACTGTTAACATAAAATGATAATCAATATAAAGCCGTGTTACATATTAGCCATTTAATATTTTTTTTCACTAAAGTTTTGTCAACATTTTCTTTTAAGACCGGCTTAGGAATCTTATTAAAAAATGTTGAAATTGTATAATGAAGTGTTCTTTGGCCATACTTGTTTACAAACCTCGGTACTGACAAGCCTTCACGTTGTGCTATCCTTGTATTATGTGTTTGTATATGCCTTTTCTGGTAATTGCTGTAAAATCGATATCTAGTAACACATTTGAGCCAGAGAATAGCATTTACGGACAGGCACTCTTGCTTTTTGAAAAGTTTGGGTACCTCTTCTTTATCAATTCTAGCTGATCTGTTAATTAATTTAAGAGCCAAGTTTTGTAAAGATTTTTATAGTATAAATTTTTTTATTGTTGGTTACACAAGAAAGGCTTTTTAGAAAAGTTATTGTACTTTAGTGGAGAAATGTTTTCATCCATAACTTTTCAAATAAAATTGTTAAATAATATGTCTACAAAAACACGATATATTGTTTTTGATAATTGTCACGTCAAGATTTGTAACAATGTTGTATTTAAATTTAAACGTTCACAAACAATGTTCAAAATTTAACCAAATCGTCACGTATTAGAAGCGTAGCGTATCCAATGAATCGTTTTCACAGGAATCTAAAATTATAAATCCAAAATAAAAATATGTTATCTAAATATTTTTTTAAAAATTAAATTATGAATTTATTTCCAAAAATATATATTTTTCAGAACAGAAACAAAGAATGCAACATTAACCTTGATTCAAATTTATTTTTGTTAACATCAATACCTTTTTTAAAAGAACTTAAAACGACCCGGTGGAACTTGTTTTTTTTTAAAAAATAATGGTTTATATTGGACACTACATCATACTGATTAACAATAAATTTACAGGTATTAGATATTTTTATCATCTTAACCCACTTCCTCCATTTTGAAGAGTTGTGAGTAGGCGATATGACGAGCTCGTAAAATAGGTGCTTTAAAATTGATGACCCTAATCATTACCATTATGTTCTCGTAACTCAAGTAAACCTCCTATCCATCAAAAGTGAAAATAATCATACAAGCAGAAAATATAGCCCGAGACAAAGAAAGTCGATCCGTCAAGGGGTGGCAAATTGTATTGATTTATGTTATTTTATTTACAATCTCTATTTAATTATTTAAAAAAAACTGTTACATGTAAACAAATTTTTATTACCTGGGAATCTATATAACACTATGGCATTTTAACATGCATATATTTTTATATATTTTTTTTATATGGGAGTTACTTTATTATTTACCTTGCTTTACAAGGTTTATGTTTCAAAAAGTGGATTTTTCTGCAATTGAATATCTTTAAATTTATCTAAACTATTGGGATCAGGAGGGATTTATTAATGTGGGCTAATCAAGAACTTCTCAGCATTTGCTCACGTGGAGAGGAAACCACTTAAAACTCTTAAGGAGAAGCCGGCCTGTTGGCAGTAGTTAACAGGCCTTGCGTTCCACTAGAGGAGTGTGCGGCATTTTGTTCCCTACTTTGGTTTATTTTACCAATTTCCTGCGCTATATTTATCATGTATGATACAACCTCTCGTGTGAGTTCTTTATTACCTATCACCGATGGGATGTCGCATAGATCTTTACCCAGGCCTCTGCATCGCGCCTCCAGCTGTTGTCTTTGAAAGCTGAAAAAGGGGCAATGGATCAACAGGTGAGGGACATCTTGAGGAGTTTTATCGTCGCATGGGCAGCTGTCGATCTCTGAAAGCTTGAAGCGATGCAGGTAGCTCATGAAGCCACCATGACCCGTAAACATGCATATGGAGTGTCCTGGTTCGGTTAGTCTCTTATGTAAGTAGGCAGAAAGCAGCCAGTTTACGAATCCGGGAAAATGGGACATGGAAAAAACTGTAATAATCACTTTCTCAAAATAACATTTTTCAATTTGCAAAAAACACCCCCAGCACGCGATGGAAAAATTAATAGCTCCAGAAATCTAGTTCTGCTAATAATAAATTAAAATTGACAAATGCAAAAGTATCTTTTGGAATTTGAGATCTTAGATATAAAGCAATAATATATTTTTAGAATAAAAATGTTTGTGAAAGCTAATTATTCTACCAAATCCCAAAAGGAACACTCCCACACTACTAGAAGTCAAACTAGAGGATGGGTCATGGGGTCTACTACAAACTCTGAATTCAGGCAAAGAAATTTTAGGTTTCTGGGCCCCAAAATATTCAATATGTAATCCAAACATTGCAAAACCATGACACGGATTCAATTTAATACATTTGGACAAAATTGGTTACTGGTTTAAGGTCGAAAAAAATTGGAGAAATCCGGACAGTTTTTGTATGCTTTTACGACACAGTAATTTAACTTTTATAAATGTTTATTTATTGAAAGACTTATACAGTTAATTCCAACAATGGTAAATACATTTTCTCATACTTAATGCAGGTCTAAAGAATAAAAATACAACTAAATAAAATTAAAGGTAGGACAAAAAAAAACTACATCAAGAGAAGATCTGGTCTATCTTCGTTCTTTCTTTTCTTCTGGTTTCTAATTAAATGTCTAGGTCACGTCATAACTCAGCCGGCGGTGAAAGAATGACTAAATTAGCGTTGAGCATGAGTTGAGTGTCATAATTTTGAAATGCTCAGGGTAAAACGAGGTCTAACTTTTCTTTATTTACATGTATTTCTAGATTTTCTCCGTGGATTACGGTACTAGAATAGTGATTTTTGCATGAATTTAACTTAAACACGACGAGGCCTCTTAGCCAATCACCCGATGAGATAAAACGGAAAACTAACCGTTGTTACGAATATATAAACAGCTCAAAAAAGGCAGAAATAAATGACGTATGTCCTTTAAGTAAAACGGTTTGCTGAACTATCTTTAAGCATGCAAGCCAACGTTCGGGAATATTAACAATTTTCAGTTTTGGAATTTTATTTTCTCCTGAGAAGAGCGAAGCGAAAGACCATGATCAGAAAGGTTAATGAAAATCTCAGCAAGATATTTTGCTTATAAAATTTGTTTCACATTTTGATTTATTATAAAGAACCAATATTTTTATAGCCATTACATTGTATTGAATTTTAACGAAGGATTAGTAACGTCACGTGGGACCATTAAGTACAATATAACGTAGTTATGCAGAAAACAGCCAGTCCACAATTGTGAATAAAATGACATATTGGTGTTATTGAATTCAGGAAGGTCAAATCTATGTTCTGTTTAAAACACCAGGCCGGTTTCATACGAAAAAACTGTAATAATCACTTTCTGAAAATTTTATAATGTCAAAATGTCATGAAAATGGATGTCTCCTCATACATTCAGAGTTAGTATGAGGTTTCATTCAATATTAGATCTAGCTCTTATTTAAATCATTAATACGGTTCAATACATAATTAAATACTTTTTTGTTGTAAAAAAAACAAATGCATGCATTATCAATCATTTGCTAAAGTAAAAAAAACATTCCAATTGTTGAGTAGATTTGATTACTCACTATTTTCACAAAATTGCTAATCTCTCAGTTTTCCTTTTCTATGGTTGGTTGGTTTCTGCATAATTACATTAAATAAACTTTTAAAAACAATAAATATTTTTTTATTTTTTTTATTTTATTTTTTATTTTATTTTGTACATATTTATTACAAGTATATTACAAGTACATATTTATTAGCAATTTACAAGTAATTATTTATACAACAAATTAATTCAGTAGTAAAAGTAAACATACAAATTTTTTATTTTTGCTGTTGGCTCATCTAAACTGCCTAACTAGGGATAGCTTCCCCGTTGTAGGTACATCTAAAGTTTTCCCTCGCTACCTTTATTTACCTAGTCTAAAACAGTTTTAAATTGATTATTTTTTCATTCCAAGCTCCAATGTATCGAGAGTGGAAAGGCAAAAGTTCTTAAGTGACAGATAGCCAACTTTACAAAAAAGTCTATTAAAGTTTTTTTTTTTACTTAAAAAAAAATCTTGTTTTTATTCAAAATATGAAGGAATCAAGCCAAACAAAATGTGTATATGAGATTTTTTTATTAAAAAAAAACAAAGAACTTTAGTTAGCTCTTTTGAAATGCTGCTAAATGTCGCTTAGGAACGTTTACTTTCCAACCGTCGATATTGAACATTTTTGTTCCAAAATGATTATGGCTATTAACTAAATATTAGTGATTGGCAATTCAGTTGTTAGCAGTATTAGTTACCGTTTCACGAATCAAAAGGTTTCTAAATACCAGTTAAGAGCAGAGTGAGCAAACAATCTGATTCAAGGAACTACTGAAATAGTTTCACAAATATAAATTTAACTGTTACTTGTAACAAAAAACCTTTTGCCCACGCTTCTATGAACTTTGAAAAAAAAACCGTTTCTGGAAGCAGTTTAATTTGTGAATAAATTTAACTTTTAAAGTTTTTTTTTGTTTCGGATAAATAACTGTCAAAATAATTCTGTCAACCTCATAAAGGTATTTAATATGCCTAGTGAGAATAAATAGTGGTATATTTTAATTTTGCTTATTTGTATATTTTTTACCTTCTTCACTGCAAACAATCAATCAAACAAAAACTTTTTTTTTCCGAGTACCTTAGCCTTGTACATGACACGTAAGGCTACTAAATACAGGGGTCCAAATATATTTAAAAAAAAAAAAAAAAAAACAGATCAATACTATGCTTGACTTACATATAATAACTGAACTGAACGGTTTTAAAATAACTCTTATGTTTTTTTCCAACTCTACTAAGTATTACTTTGTGATTATTAATTAAGGATTTATTTTATTTAATCATTTTTAAAGATAATTAATACATTAACTAATTGTTAGATAATAGTATTTCATGAAAATCAATAATTTCATTTATTTATTTCGATATAAAAATGTTTTTACATTTCACCTCTTTATGTAAAAAAAATCCCCGTACTAAGTGGAAATGTTTGTCATAAGCAATAATAATTAAAAATGATACTATACTTATTATGAATCTATACTTAAAAAATACTCATAACGAAAATATCAAATAAATATAATTAAAATATATATATTTACATTCATCTTAAATAACCTTAAGTACAAATACATTTTTAAGATTTCTTTAGGCAAAGTTAAGGTTTAAATGAACAAATAATAGAAAAATAAAAAAATCGAATAGATATAATTTCTGCATCATTAATTTTTAAATGAAAAATTGTAAATAATAAAAACACATTTTAATATCGATAATACTTTAAAGCAAAACTGTGAATTTATTGAAAATTCAAAAAAACATTATAAAATTAAAAAAAATTAAAACAAAATTAAGTTATGTATATAATAATTGAAAACATTTTTAGATACTATTAAAATATGAAGGAATACATTAAGCAGTTTCTTAAGCATTTATATTAATCATGCTTAATGAATTCAATCAAATAACAAATAAATAGAAACCCCAGATCGATCGGTATTCATCACGCTATAGGGTGTTTAAGAACTGAAAGCCGGATTAAGGTTTCTTGTGTAAACAGCCCTTAGCGTATCTCACGGCCCACACGCCAGGGATGTGCACCTTAAAAAATATTCGAGTCTCCGCAAATATTGGTGTCCCTTGTAGCTCACGCCGTGGATTTCATTTGATTTTAAAATGATGTGAATTAAATATTTTTCTTATGATGAATCAATAAAGTAATTGCAAAATGCTCCTCCTAGATGAAAATTGTAAATTTATTTATTTGGTCATTATGTTTCTTTTTTGGGTGATACCGTGTGTGTTGGATTTGTTCCGACGTTTCGGCTACCATTGCAGAAGCCATCTTCAGGGTAATTTGAGAGTTTTGTAGAAAAAAGTATGTGTTTAAGTATTAGTAATTTGTACCGTGTCGCAATCGGCAGTAGGCACATTCCTATTCATTTTTGTAGTACATAGTGCTGAGAACCATGTTGAGTTTAATTTAAGCCCGTCGTCTTTGTTTATGTTATTTGGGTGTTTGTGTATTTCAATTGCCTCTTTTATTATTCGTGCTCTGTAATTACTGGGTTAGTGCCAAATTTTTGGTTCAAATTCAAAAAAATATCCAGTCTTTTATAAAGTGTTCCGCTATTGCAGATTTGTCAGGATGCCCAAGTTTACACGCTCTTTTGTGTTCGTCAATCTTTTTCTTTGCTGTGCGCCCTGTTTGTCCTATGTACACTTTATCACATCCTTGGCAACTTAGTTTGTAAACAGCTTGGGTTTCCAAGGGATTCTTAAATTTTGGGCTCAATAAATGGTTCTTTATTTTTCCCACAGTCCCAAACGTCGGAACAAATCCAACACACACGGTATCACCCAAAAAAGAAACATATTGATAATAGTGACCGTAAAAACCTTCGCATCTCATTTATTTGGTATTTATTTTAACAGTGATTGAAAACATAATTGGGAATCAAATATGAATATCAAGGTGGCTTATGACCTGTAATTGGCTGGCATATGTGACCACTTTACACCTTGTGTAACAAATAATATATTGGTGTTACACAGGTAAAAAGTGCAAATAGTTAATATTATTATTACAAGGATTCATGGGTGTTTTATTTTTTTGCATTGCATATATTTTTTATGTATTCATTTTTAGTATAGCCCATATACACTTTAAACAATAAAAATAATGTGTCTTCACTAACTCGTGCCGAAGACATAAAACAAGAGCATAAAAATTTAGAATGTTTTAAAACAGTTATAACTACTATTGTATATTTAGTTTCTTTTTACTAATCTAAAACGTACAAAAAATATAGTATAAACTTTCCATTTGTGGAACAGGTATTTCAATATTGGTTTGTCTGAAGGACATAATGTATTTTATTTCAACCTACCTCGATTATCTATTCACCTTTAACATTGAAAATAGTAAAATATTTCCTTCGGATTCAAAAGTAATTAGTAAAAGTAAATATGAAAAACTTTTTGGAGAAAAATACTAAATAAATAATATTAAACAAGTATGCTGACCCAGTTAAAAATAAAAATGTTTCAAATAGTTTGTAAACTTTTTTTGGTAAAATGAAAAATTTTACTAGAAACTGTACAAAAAACTTTTCAATACTTTATAAAATATTAATACAATGATCACCACCAATGATCATCAGCACCGATAAGATTTTACAAATAGGCTGAACATTAATTTCTCCTCTTCACTTGTTTTTTTTATTTTTTATTTATTTTTCTTTTTTAAATTCTAAACAATTTTTTTTTAAATTCCCGCCAAACTGCAAAAGCAGTTATTAAACATTTAGATATAACTGATCACTGAATAGATAATTTGATATATCTGTGTAACTGATATTGACAAAATAGTTTAAATGTTAAATATTTTTGAATAGTACAGAATGAGTAAACGATAATTTATTTTTTAAAAATGGAATACAATTTATAAATTCATCTGTTCCTTAAATGAAAATAATCATTATTTCTAGAACATTTACATCCAGAATTTGTATTTCGGAAGAGTTTTTTTTTACGGCTTTTAAAATCAAAACACCGGCTTGTTAGTTCACTTGACAATAGAAATAATTGGGTGATACTGGCAACATGAGGCAAGCTCCAATAAAACGTCTATAGTCAACCCAATTTTATCTAAATTGAACGATGAAGCATTTCTAACATCTAATTTTGTATGTACAAATAATATTCAACGGCTATGTATATTTATCATAGACATACATTTTTCAAATTTATCAATTCGTCATACCAAATCTTGAATGGGAATAAAAGAATGAGTATAGGACCATGGTGACCTTACACTTCCTATTTGAATATACATTTGTGAGTGACACACAACGATTGGTGGAATGTAATATGTAATACAAGGCTTGAACAATGAAATGTTGCGGTTCCGGTTGTGCCTAAGGGAAAACTTTGCCGGAACTTTGACACGCGAGGGATTTAAGCCATATGAAAATTATTTAGGATGTAAAAAATATTACTCACTTTCTTTTACGAACATAAAAACGTGATAGTAAGAACACTACTTGAATTGAATCAGTGACCGAGCTTTATTAAAAAAAAAATGTGTAAGTAATAATAAAAGGGTAGGAGAGAGTTGGAAATTGGCGCGCGGTTGATAATGGCGCGCCCCTGACTATCTCCCAAACTATGCATGTTTGAACATGTTGAATTGAAGCAATACATAGTGCTTGAAGTAGAAATTCTTCAATATATACTTGTATAAGCAACTTCCGGCGTCTTAGCGTGTTTGGACCTGTCGATCTCTATTTAGTTTTGTTTACTTATAATTTATATTGAATTTTCATAATCAAAGTAAGTGGTATTTATATTGTATATCACAGTTCGTTGTATATTTAACCAGCTATTACCAACCAGGAATATATATTTTTATTTTCCAGTGCAGTTTTGTACATGTCGCATTTTAAAAGTCATGGCGACCACTCCAGAAAAAAACTTTTGTGGCCTTCACAATCTATAATTCTTGCCTAAGAAGCTATTAAAACTAAAAGAACATTCAAAGAAGCAGTTCGCAGTTTAGCAATGAGGAAGTCCAGAGTATTTTTAAAAAAATATATAAACCTAGCCAAATTAAAAAAAAAAAAAAAGTGTATTTTATGTATGTATCAGCGCTCTGATTTTTTTATGTTTCATATTTCTGAAATAACTCCGCGTGTGACGTCAAAGATTCTTCTCTGTCAGTTCTCACAATTTGTTTGTTTACGGTAAGCAAACTCAATATCTTTCATAGCTTTCATACCATTAGTTAGTTCATTTGAACCAGTGACGTCGTTCAAAGTAGTGAAGTTTTAATAGAGAACTTGGCGGTACAACTAAATTTTGTATCAAATTTCCCATAGGGCTGAAATTCTTTATTCCCGAATCGTTAATTTGAAAATAAATGCTTGAAATAAATTATTCAAAACGAAAGACCAAAAAACAAAATAACGACCAATAAACCATGTAAAAATAAAGTAAAACCAGTTTATTTAGGAAACTACAGTGATCATCACAAAGTTTAAAACATTGTATGACCATTCCAATGTTTATCTATTTACTATTATACTTCTCCGTGGATCAAAAACGCGCGGTAATATCAAACTACAGGCGCGCCATTAGCACACCGCTTTGATAATACCGCACTTAAATGACGTTTTGGTTTGATGATTAAAAACACACCTACCTGATAATTTAACTTTATTTTCCATAAAATTATCGTCGTTAAAAAATGAATGTACATATAAATGCGATTGAAATTAAAATGTCTGTTGATTTAATAATTTAACTTTAATTTAAAAATAGTTCTTAACTTTGACGGATGACTTATGTAAAATATTACGAACGTGAAATATTATATTCTAAATTACACTAGTGTGAATATTGATGAACTTATTAAGGCTTTTAATACCCGTATGCAGAGACAAACCTTAAGGTGAGGAAAGTACATTCTATTGTCTTCACCTTTGGGTTATTCTCTGCATTTGAAATTAGAATGTACTTTCCTCACCTTAAGTTTTGTCTCTGCATATGGGAATAAGGCTATGCCCGTGTCAAGCCATAATAATTAACAATAAAAATACACGATAAAACCAATTAGATTAAATTATAATGACATATGATGCAATAGAATAACAGTCTTGAAAAAAAGGTATAAGTAATAAATAATAAAATTCCAAAGAATACAATGCAAAAAAGATAATAATTAAGATTCACACATAGTCAAATTTACAAAATAATGGTATCATTAAAATCAACAAAATTATAGTAAAATATAGTTGTAATAAAAAAAACTAAATAATGGTATCATTGAAATCAACAGAAAAAGACAAAATTACAAGCGGGAACAATGCAATTATTTAAAGATTAATACTGATGCCGAAAAACATATTATTCATTTAAAAAATTCTAATTTAATTTCGACGTACATTTAAAAAAATTAGTTTGATTTAAAAATGTTTGTTTTAAATACTATCCAGGCTTTGTTGATTATTGTCATGCCCATCATGTCATTGCTTTGGTCCTGACTTATGCCAGAACACGTCCGGTAGTGGTATTCCAAGATGTCTGGAACCTGAAGCCTTGTCAAAGAGTGCAAGCCTTATGAAAAGGTTTTAAGACGCATACCTTAAGTTAGAATCGCCTTTGATAAAATCAATGTCACGCCCTACGTCCGCATTATTTTTTTTCAATTACATTGAACCGCAAGAAAAAAAAGATAAATCAAGTTTACACAGATAAAAAAAACAATGTTTTCTGCGCGGCTGTGCGAATGTATTATAATCATACATGCAACCCATACATATACACATTTACATCATTATCATCAGTGCATAGGGAGCTGCATTAGTACTCTCGTTACAGGCGGCTCCTGATCAACAGTACTGGCAGTGCATTTATTTACATTCCGTGACTTGTAAAATAAGTAAAGATTAGGAATATTATAAGTCGAGCGTGTTGTAGTGAACGAGATATAAAAATACTATATGTGAACGCTAAATCCGCAACTGTTTTATACGCACCGATATTGTACGCACATCGTAAGTTACTAAATCTCAAAAAATATAACAAATATTCAGTCAGACCGCATGTTCGAAGTGAGGTTACAAGCGAATACATTATATGGCACTTGCATGGATTATGGTTATTGTCTTTTCCCTTTGATTCATGATATATCGCTTTGAAGCAGTCTATCTCGCCCAAGCCACAGCTTCACCAGATTTGGTATTTTTACAATTTGCGCATGCATAAAATGTCCACTAGAGTCCAAAGAATCATTAGAATACGAAGCGGACAGATCGTAAGCCTGTAAAAGCCAAGTTAGATTCATTAGACAGGCGCCGTGGCGCAGTTGGTTAGACGGCCAACTGTGAAACTGGTGTCGCGGGTTCGATTCCCGCCAGTTACAAGAAAATAATCCAAGATTTTTTTTTCTTAATTAGTCTGGGTGTAGTGGTGTATTTTTCGTTACCTCCTTCCATATCCCCTCAAGCCTCAAAATTCAGTATTGAAAAAAAATATACATACAGGGTGTTCTTTAAATCCTGTCACATCCAAAACCACGATGATCAGTATAAGCAAGAAGACATATTGGCACATTAAAATATTTTTTTAGAATGAATAAAATTTAAAAATATAAAATATTTAAATAAAAACAAATGGATGCTAACTTCTGCAGGGGAAAAACGAGGAGGGAGGAGTTTGACACACCGTTAACCGCGCGGCCGCGCCTCCCTCGCTTCTCCCCTGCAGAAGTAAGCAACCATTTGTTATTTTCAATATTTTGTTTTTACAAATTTTATTTGTTCTAAATATTAAAAAAAATATTCTAATATGTCGTAGTGCCCATACTGATCATCGTGGTTTCGGATGTGACAGGGTTTAAAGAACATCCTGTATGTTCCCTTAGTTTATATTTTTTGTATGTGTTTAATTTTCTCAATTTTTTGAATTGTCAAATATTTTATTTATTGTATTGTTTTGTTTTGCATTTTTGTTTCTTTTTTATATTATTTTGTAAACTTGCCAAACACAAGAGCAAGACTCTTTTTGGCAAGTTCAACCTTAAGTGTTCCATTTTTTTTATTGTTTGTAATGTTTTTTATGCTAATAAAGGTTTTTGGTCAAAAATAAAAAAATCTCAAATATTCTTCTCGGCGTCATAATAAATATCAAAAATCAATGATTTCCTTCGGATAAGTGAAAATCTTTTGTGAGGGCGTAGGAAAAGTTGCATAAATTAACTCGTCGCAGATGGCGCCGAGAAAACTTCCCCCGTTCTTCTGAATGATAAATTCTGTGTTTTTATTCGGAAAATACCTTTGCGGAGCAGAAAAACAAGAAGGTGCTGGCAGATGAGAGAGTAAGGCGAGCCTTGGGCCAATTTCGACCTGAATAATTAGTTTGTTGCTCTGGGCGGGAAGAATTACGAAGGACATAGAAGAAATGCGATTCATCAAATCAACAGGGAACTAGAAACTCAAAATATGGAAATGTGGTGTTACAGAACTTAAAAATAATAAAGGATTATATGCAATGGCCTTTTAATTTCTTTTTAATTTTAATCAATTAATTCATTAAATACCTTTGACCATGTTTCAGTGATCCCGACCTGTCTTATCCTTCCAACTCTCACACGCCATACATATACTACGCTTCCAATAATCTTTCTCATTATATTATTAATAAATCACTTAGTATTTTTCATTTTTAACTTTTTTTTATTTATAAATTAATTGCAAAAAAATAATATACATACTCAATAACAGGGAATCTATATAAAACCAATTAATGTAAAATAAAAACAGAGTGTTTTGTGTTTATGATAGTCTCCATCTAACATGGCACAGCCTGTTCTAAGATGGAGATTTTCTATCTTTAGAGCATAAGTAGTCCAAACAATAACATAAAAAAGAAAAACTAAAAATTCTTAATATATAATCGAATTTAAGAAATTAAAAATCATTACTTTACTAATACAAAGTATATATCTGTGCCAAGAATACATGTTACTTAAACATCAATAATATCGTATTATATATAATAAAACAAATATAGTTCTAGTGCCAACTCTAATGTATGGGAACGAAGTATGGAATTGGAAAAATGATGGTGAAAGTAGATTAAATTTTACCGAAATGCGACCCTTCAGGCGAATGTGTGCTAAAACGATGTATGATAGGTGCACAAATATCGAGATCCGTGAACTGTGTAGGACTGAGACATGCATTATCGACAGAATCAAGAAAGGGGTGCTGCGTTGGTTTGGGCATGTAGAGCGAAAGAACGGCTAAAAGGATCTACGATGCGAATGTTGATGAATGCAGAAAACGAGGAAGACCGAGAAAGACATGGCGCGATCAAGTCCATCAAATACTTGACGATGGACATGTCAAGAGTAGGAATAATCGGTGTGCGTGCATGAGAAGATGTATGAATGAAGAAAAGGCGAGGTATGTATGCAAAGACAGAGTGATGTGGTGTTCTATCATCTCTGCCTACCCATACGGGGAAACGGCGTGATGGTTACAACAAATACAAACGTATATCACTTTCGAAGGAATAGACTTTGATTATTTTTCAATAAAAATATATAACCTACTTCCACTATCTATTAAAACAATTAAAAACGAGAAAATGTTAAAAAAAGCTTTAAAAAATGGATAGTGGAGCCGGATAGAAGTAAAATAGATTGTCTCATTCGCCCAAACTAATATTAAATCAACTGCTCCACAAATGTAAAGCTTATATTATGTTTTTGTTTTTTCATTGTGCGTTTTGTAATATAAATAAATTAAATGTACATAAATTAATTAAAATCATAAACTTGTAGTGTTTAAAACTGTATGAAATGTCTGTCTGGTAACTTAATTAGAAAAAAGTTGCGTAAATACGGATTGTTTATTTTACTGTATGACTTTAACTTAAACCTTTAAAAAATCACATATGAAAATGTTTCTTTTTACTCTTATAATAATTGAACGTAGTTATGCAAAAAGCAGCCAGTCCACATTTTTGAAAAAATGAGATATTGGTGTTATCGGGTGCAGTAAGGTCATTTCTATATTCTGCTATACAGCCAGACTGCTGCCATACAAAAAACTGTATAAATCACCTTCTGAAAATAGTGTCGATCACAAAAACGACATTTCTCAATTTGCAGAAAACACCCACAGCACTAGAAAAACTTTACGGTACATTCAAATCATTAACACTGGTCAAACACATAATAAAATTCTTGTTTGTCTTGTAAGAAAAACTAGTGTACTCATTGTTTATCATTTGTTTAAGTCAAAAACATTCCAACTGTTGTGTAGATTAGATTATTCACCCTTTTCACAAAAACGCTATTATCTCAGTTTCACTTTTCCATGACTGGCTGCTTTCTGCATAATGACGTTCAATTATTTCGAATATTTACTTATTTATTTATTTTATTCTTTTCCACATAGTAAACAATGATTAATGATAAAAATAATGGGACCTCACTAGGGTTACCCGTGTCGAGGACAGCTTGTAATGTCCAGAATCTAAACAAGCAAAAGTCACTTAACCAAATTTTAGCCACTCTGCCTCATTTTCACCTTCCATATATTTTTAAATGTTACCAATAAAAAATAAATAAAAAATAAAAATATCGTTAAAGTGTATTATCGAGCGTCCCTAGTAAAAAGGTTATCAATAAAAATAGTGTGTACTAAACAGTACGTTTTTCCAATTAAATCAGCATCGACCTATTTTGTAAAAACCTCGTAATATTTTTAGTTCCATATGTTTTTTTCATAAATTTGTACGATTATTTTGTTTTTTTTTCTTGCTTTCAATATAATAACAATGCAATAGTAATAAAACTTTTTTTTTTCGAACGTAATTTACTTACTAAAAAAATTATTTATTTTTATGTTTACCTTTTTACTTATTTTTACGCATTTGAAATAATAACAGGTCGATATGCAAATCAGCATAATTAAAAAAAAATCATGACATGGAACTCGTGACATCGTAAAACTTATACGATTTTCATCGTCCATATTTTTATTAACGCATTTGAAATATTTATAAAATTTAAAAATGAAATGCCGTACACATTTGTCAACATTTAAAATACTTATATTTTCGTCTTTAAATGACATACTTTTTTCCATTGGTAATAATTTATTTAGCAGAGCCACATCAAATATTGCCAAAGACTATTAAAAGTTTGTTTTGAATAAAGAACAAAGAGAAATTCACCATGGCCTCCCAACCAAAACTTCTCTAAATTAAATAAGCTTATGTCAAAAACAGATTGGATGAGTTTGTGTGACTGTGGAATGATATTACTGATTTTGTGAATAACAGCAACGCGTTGGCTCGTTTGCATATACAACAGAAACGAATATACGACGCAATTGTTTTCTGAATAATCGATTAGACAACACCAACGCTCCGCGCCGACGATTCAGTTTTCAATGATATCGTATGAGTTAATAAATACAAGAGTTAGAAAAGATGGATCACCCCAGTAGCGAGGTGAATAAAGCCACAAAAAAATAAGAAAATAGTAATAAGATGAGTATTTATTTTAATTCAAAATCAACTGAGTTACTAAAATTTAGTCAGTGATTCAGGCGTACCTTGATTAATATGTTCACATATTAAAAATACATGGGTATTTAAAAAACGTATCTCTTCTAAATATTACAGTTACATATTTTTGTTTGTCCATCTCGTGGTCTAGTTAGTTATTATACAATTTCATAGTGAACAGTCTTATGATATTATATGATTGAAGTCATGGCAATATTTCAGGATTACTGTATTGTATTTGAAAGTTAATATGTCCGTTTTTTATTTGATAAAATAAAAATTGCTCCGTATGTTAACTCACAGATGGATTAATAAATTTGAACAATTACATACATTAATTTAATAATTTTATTTCAATTACCAATATCGTACCAGCTCATAAAAAAACACTGGAGCTCTATTTAAAATACGGATTTTTTTACAGATTAACAACTTGTATAACGAATCATCGAAAAACTAATTATGAACTTGGAGATACAATTAGTATGTAAAAAAGGTAAGTCTTTCCAAACTGTCATATAAATAACAACCATTGATGACTGCTTTATTTGCTTGAATTGCAACAACTGACCTTAATCCATTGTCCAACAATCACCCGCCGATGTTCGATTCGTTCAATAAATCGGATATCACCCGGAAATGTCGATTGACTTTTGACGGTTTTTGTTGAAGCGGTTTTCATATTTTCACTTTTGTGTGGTAAAAATCTTTTGACGAATATTTAAAACTGAACATTTGTGGAATAGGAGTTTGAGGAAATCAATAAATTCACGTTTTTCTTACTCAAACGATCACCATTACTAAAGTAAATATTAATCCGTTTTTATTAAAAAGTTTTTTAATGAATTTCTAATTGCGTGAACATAATATTGTATCTACCGTTTGAAGCACATATGGGCAACCCCCAGCCTGTGGGACGATTTGATCAAAACTGGTATCTTTATTAAGAAATTAAATGTATATTTATCTATAAATGTATATTGAATTTATTTAATTGAATACGTAAAACTCATAGAGATAGAGAATTTAAAATTATATGAGAGTAAATTACACTAAATTATATTGGTCTTAAGGATCATTAACCAAGTATTTCAGGTTGATAAAATGATATTTTTAATGATGTCAAGTATTGTATATGTACTGTTTTTAATTGTTCCATCCTTTGTGAATATGATTTTTGTCAATTATGATTTCTAAAAACAAAGAATAAAAGTCATTAGTAAAATTATTACAATGGATATGGTAATGGGAAATACAAGTGTGTTAGCTGCTATACGTTGGGTTTATTTTTTAATCGATTAATTTCTAGAATTTCCGATTTGTCAAGTTTATGGCCTTAAGGTGAAATATAAATTATTTATACGTTGTTTTTAAATCAAAAGAATGTTTATGTTCTATGAAATGATTGGCAAACTTTGAATTATCTTTATAACTAGACCATGATTGTATGTTGTAAACGGTCAAGTTCAGTGTAGGTTGAAAAAAAATATTTGGTCCCAGGTGGGCGACATTATAGAGATAGATTATTAAAAATCTATAAGTTAAAAAAAAATCTAAGATTAAAAGAATAATGCAGATAACCAAATAAAGTACCTACAAACACCTACCATTTCACCAGTTTCGCTCAATCGCCAAGAACATGAGATTTCTCCAAAAAAATAAGATTATGTTGAATAGATTTAACTTTATAAATGAAATCAAAAACGTTATCTATAAAATACCTCACTGTAAAATGGAACGAGTATGATTTGATCTGGATTTTATGAAATAAACAACTCGTTAGTGAAATACAAAATTTTAATAAAAGAAGCAATTCTCTACAAATGTACCAAGATTAGTTAATATAAAAATTCAGAATCCTGCCTAGCTAATATGAATGAGTGGTTGACAATAAATTTATCTAAGAAATATTTTTTTTAACGATAATAATGACAAGTGAAATAGATTCTTGATTGTTTTCTTCTCGAGATGATATGAAGTAATGTTGATTTTACAAAATAAAATCCGCAGATGGGACTCGATTTAAAATGTCTTCAGTTGGTGAATTTTTACTCAGGGTTGCCTCAGTTGATGATTTCCCAGAAGATTATTTGTCGACATTTTAATTTAGTAAATGATCGTCTGCTTCCTTGCCTTTGTAAATTTGTGTCTCATGATCTTGAAGAAAATTTTAAAATGCTGACATCAACTTTTCTTGGTATTTACGAATAAACTTCGTAATAGTTAGTGATTCATTCGAATCATGGAGTAAATATACTACATTGTAAAATCTTTCTCATCGGACAAGGTAGATAAAAGATGCAGTAAATAAAATAGAATTAGGTAAAAAAGGTAGAGAAAAAGGTAAAAAGGTAGAGAAAAATGGAACCTGTATAAAATACAATCTCATTAGAATGTGATATCTCTCTCTACAAGAATTTTGGTAATAAATTTAAAACAAATAGGCTTACGTTACGTTGAACGTTCCCTTTCTTGAAGGACTACATTTTTAAAATGTGCGATTGCCCCTCTTTGAGTCTTTGGGCGATAAATAGACTGTTCGTCTCGAGTTTTCAAATGGAAAGAAATCTACTTCTAATGCACGGATATCGTATGGATGAGTTACTACCGCGGCCGTCAGATGGCGTTGAATCAGGCAATTTAGAACTATAATCCAGTACTAAAATGCTTTCAAAACGGGGTACGTTGGACTTGTTTTTTACAACGTTACAATATGCTCTTTTATGCGTGTTTAAAGGCTCTAATCGTTTGGCCTAAATAACATGTATTTTTACAGTCATTACAATTAAAAAAGTGAGTTTCTGAATTGGAAAACTAATCCGTTTTGTCTCTATTATTAACTAACGAATTAGCTTTAGAATTACTATAATAAAAAGCTGCCGTGCATTTATTTTTATTTGTGATGTTTCTAATTTTATCACTAGTTTTTCCAATATAATAAAGTTTTGCCTAACGCTTTTCACTCGTCTAAGCACGTTGAACCACTCGTCTTTTATTTTTGCAATAAATTTCCATCAAGATTTTTTGCTTACGTATTTAAATATTATAGTTATAAGTTTATTTTTCAAGGCATTGATTTGTAATAAATTTTCCCCAATTACGATAGTAAACAAAAGGCCCGTTACACAAGAGCGTTTTTTATCTGTAGAGATAATTGTATGTGAAGATGGTTATTTTGAGATTCCGGCCCGTAACCCGGAGGAAAATTGGCAATCTAACCTTGACTAGAAAAAAGTTGCCCATGCCATGTTTAAGAGGTATCATACTGTAAAAAAAAAGAATACCTAGGATTAAAGTATTACTTCTTTATTTTCTTCATGCATTCCGCCAATGTTCAGTTCAGTGAAACAAAGTGCCGTTTATTTATAATAAACCATCAAATAAATATTCTTCTAACAATTATCATGCATATCAGTGGATTTTATTTTTTTAAAATCATAGAGTAATGCCTAGTTTGAGGAGACCCATGCTAAGGCAGACTAACACACATACTTATTTATATATTTACATATACATACACACACAAGTGTACACACATATAAACATACATTACTCATAATTGTTATTACAATAATCGTAATTCAATAATTATAATTATTATTAAGATAGTACAAATTAATTATCTTGTACTAAAAAGCGTGATGTTATATTACTTTTCTATTCATACCACAATATATAAACAGTGAAATGCAAAGTCAATATTTAAAAACTTCACCAATGACTGATTGATTGATATTTTTGTTTTTGTGATTTGTTCATGAAGGGGTGAAAACAGAAGCGGATGAAGACGGATGCTAACAACGTGCATTCTTTTTGACCAAATTCAACAAATACTACTTGGAGACATGTCAAAAGTAGAGATATTTGGTTTATTATATAAATAAAACACAAGTGATACTTTAATCCACAAATTTGAAATATCCAGTTACCGGTTTCATCGCTTTCGCGACATCTTCGAGACTGGTATCTTTATTAAAAAGTTAAATGTATTTATACAGAACAGAGGTAAGGATAGATAATTCAAATTTGGTTTTTGTGGAACCAAAACCACACTCACGAAGGATGGGACACCAACAATAAAATAAAATACCTAAACTCATTAAAATAGCATTATATCAATTCATTAGTTAACCCAAAGAAAATTTGTTGATAATGATCCTTAAGATCAAAATAACTTTATTTAATTTACTTACATATAACTTTAAATTATCTATCCTTACCTCTGTTCTGTATAAATACATTTAACTTTTTAATAAAGATACCAGTCTTGAAGATGTCGCGAAAGCGATGGAACCGGTCACTGGATATTCCAAATTTGTGGATTAAAGTATCACTCGTGTTTTATTTATATAATAAATTACAATGAACTTCCATCAAGAATTTTCACTTACAAACTTAAATGTTTAAGAAATATTTGGCTTGCTGCATGAGAACATATAGAGGAAGCGAGGTCTGTATGCAAAGATAGAGTGATATGGCGTTCTATCCTCTCTACCTATTTTCACGAGGAAATAGCGTAAAAGTTTGTTTGTTTGTTGTTTTTGTGTATTAAATCTAGCAGTCTGAACTAAAAAAAATCAGAATGTCCGAATAGTTAAACAATAACGCTTTTCTCTGAATAGATATACAATTCGATTATCTAATAAAACTTGAGTATCTTTCAAGGCGTGTATTTATACATTTTATGTTTTTAATCACGAAAATATTAACTGTTCTTTTATATACTTGTAGGATTATGTAGTTGAGGGTTGGTTGGAGCTCCTACCGCAGTTCGAGATTGACAGAGAAGACACAAGGTTGCTGTTTAATGCGTGTTTATTACATGGCGAATAAAATACTGCACTTGATTGTTTAGCGCGAGTGTAGCAGAGATGATGGGTTGAAGAGACTGCACTTGAACTACATGCTGGAACTGTGAGTCTGATTGAACTGGACATGTTGGTCTGACTGACTGACGTTGGGTCCTGTGGTCTCTTTATAGGCGACGTTTCTTTGTAGTGCATTTTTTCATGGTAGAGACGATGTGAATGTTCTGCAGAACGACGCTCCCGATTTATGTGCAATACTGTTAGAGTTGCATACTCATATGTTTATTGGATTCTATAGAAAACGATGACATTGTTTTCTTCGGTCATCATACTATTTCAGGTGAAACGTTTTAGCACGTGTGTCGTCGATTATGGACTATAAACCCTACATATTTCTTATCGACTCGTAGAAAGAATTAGTTGTAGAATAAAATATAAAAAAAGAACCCGGTATTTACAAAAAATCTATGTTTTATTATTTTTAGCTGCAATAAATAATAACTTAAATTTATTAAATTATCTTCTTTATAAAAGCACTGTAAAACATATTAGTCCGTTTTTCCGTGTATACATAAGTATCTGATAGCGATATAACACCGTGAAAAACGCTGATCTCGCTAACGACCCCATGGAATAATGGGGTTTATCCTTGCACAAAAGGTTATCGCATAAAAGACTCGCAAATAATAATAAAAATCTTGTTTGAAATACCGTGGAAAGCCCTCCAAATTTGATATTTTAGTACCTCATATTGATAGCTCTGTTGTAAAAGTGGTCGGATAGGCAGAAAACTAACTAAACGATACCTGTTTTATGCATCTAATTATTCCATATAACACTAAAAAATATAATCTATAGAAACACGATATCTTAGAAGAATGTGTGGGAAATAAATTTATGACAGGTCTAAGAATGATTAAATCAGGCGAGAGTATAAATTTAAGTCAGGTTTAATTGGTAAGATTAAGAAAGGGTCTTAAAGATGGTTTGGTCATGTAAAATGAATTAATGACGAAAAAATTGTAGTACAAGTATAAACTGTGAAAATGAACGCAACGTGAAACGAGAAAGACCAAGAAAGACGTGGCATAGTATGATAAACCAAAATCTTAAGTCTAGTCATGTCAAAAGCAGACAGAACCGCAGAGCATGTATAAAAAATGTATAAATGTGGAAGAAGCTAGAAATGTATGCCAGGATAGACGTGTGCGGCGGTCCATTCTCTCGGCCTACCCCTACGGAAAAATAGCGTGTGAGTAGTAGGAGTAGGACTAAAAACACGAATGAAAAGAATGAAATGTATGTAAAATACAAATTGAGTTCAATATTTATGATATATTATCAATGTCTAAATTTGATACAACAGAGAGGGAAAATATTTTTGAGAAAGGAAAATGGAAGTCTAGGCATTCACAGGGTTTATGACATGTCATTGGCTGGTTTTAGTGGCCCCTTTACACACTGTGCAACATTTAAAATTCTGTCTATGTTTTAACATCCACATTTTCTCAACCTTTCCATCTATTGACTTTTGTGAAGTAAAAGAGCCTGGACTTCCTTATAACCTTTTTAAGAATGTTTTCTCTCTCTCTTGTAAACAATGTAGGTCTTAATAACTCCCTAGGAAGGAAATCCAGCCAGTCTGCAAACATTTGGGCATACGAAAAGTATTGTTGTATTGTCATTGTGTTTAAAATAATATTTGTTTAAAATTCATATTTTTTGTTCATATCCATTGCATGTTCATCGTAACAGAAATAAAATACCAGTGATACTTAATTTTATTCATATTTTTATTAAGAAATGAGGACACGTCCTTTAACTCCTTAAGATTAAAGTCAAGTGTTTGATATTTTAAAAAAAGGTTTTTTTTTTTAAATATTTTTTTTTTATTTAGTCATAAAATAGTACAAACAATATATTTGAATGTCCTAATATTAACTTATATCTAATTATTATAAAAACAAATACAAATTATTAACATTTCTTAACAATATACGTACACTTAAAAAAAAAACTATAAATCCAACTCGAATAAGATTACTTTTTAAAAACTAACTAATCTGCCAACAGATATTTTTTAAACTTACATTGAAATGAAATAATATTTTTATGTTCTCTTATTTCTAATGGTATTTCCTTATAATATAACTGTACAGCTCGGAGCATCAACGAGTTCTGTGTATTTGTCTTCTTGCGAAATGGCAGCCATACTTCATTTTATTTCTTGTTTCATATCCGTGTTCACATTGATTATGTAATTTTATAGTATCCATTACTTTTAACAAGTTTTGTAATCATTTCGGCGAATTGATTATGCCCAATCAATTTAATCCCAGTCAGTAAAGAATTCACTTCCCTCTTTTCTCAATTCAATGAAGTGCATATTTTGTACTTCTAGACAGCACAAAGATGAGACAAGATTACAGAAAAAAAGATTTCGGGCAGCTTTCGTTCGGCAACGAGCAACTTTTCAAATGCGGTGTGCGTCATGTGGTGGGCAAGTTATATTTGAATAAAGCATATTTCATAGTACTTGGTACATTGTACTTTGTTCAGCGCTGTGGTAATTTTAATATACTCTTTTTTGTAAAAGGTTTCTTAAACCGTTATTTAGTGTTGTGTCGATTTTTTAAAATTGATGTGATTGTCAGTTTATGTATTTTAAAATTGCACTGAGTACAAAACTGTAATAACCCAAATCAGTGGCGGCTGAATATGTTAAAAATAGGGGGGTCATTTTTTTTACTAAATAGACACATGTCAATTTCACAATAATTTAAACGCAATTTAAAAAAAATATAAATATATGATTTTTGTAAAAATGTTACACAAGTTTACAAAGTACCTAACATAGCGAGTGCATTTTACCTTAGCTCATAGAGATCTTAATTTGCTTAAGTGTCGAAAAATATATTTCTCTCTCAACTATCGCCATCGTAATTCCACAAATTAAAATAACTAGTACCTTACATTGAACTTTTAAAACAAAAACAAATCACCAAAATTGTAAAGGATTTAAATTTTACGAGTCAATATGAATTTAATGCATACAAAACAGGACCCTTACAAATACTAGGTAATTGGACACACGCAAGAAGCAATAAATTATAGTAAAAAAATATTCACAAATCTTGTAAAAATGGACGAAATAACATAGAATTATTTTTATCTTTTCCATTAAGAATTTGTCGAAGTGTAGTTATGTAAAATACATAGGAATTCATTAATCATCGTATTATCTCTTCCAGTCTAGACCAATACCAACATGATATTGTTATTATTTTCCCTGTTTCATATTGTTATCTCTTCGGGACAATGCCCGCGTTAAAATATTTTTTGGGCGAAATGTTTTTCATGTACGCACGAGACGTTTCATCTCTTTCTTTCTCATGAGAAAATCTAGAGATAAGACATTATCTCTGGGACAATTACAGAAATGACCCGCGTATTTGACATAACATGAATATTTGACGTCGCACATGCTTAATAGTATTCTAGATAACATCTGTAAAAACATGAAGATAAATAGGTTCTTATATTTGAGTGAATGTTTTCAAAAAAAATATTCCACAAATTAATTGCATTATATTATATACTTTCTTTGTAAAGTAAATGAGTTGAATTGGTGGCAAATTTTAGGGGGTCATTGAATCAATGAACATAAGGGAAAGCCACCACTGATCCAAATATAACCAACGTATAGCAAAATAAGTAAGAATGCTTAATTGATTGATCTGGTGTTTATTTTGTAGAACTCCATATTTAAACTTATAATTAGAAATCAAACACTGATTTGAGTCTACTGAATACTTTATTTTATTTTTACAAATATAAACATATAAAAATAAAACTTCGTGACAATTGTTTCGCCTTATTAGGGCATTTTCAAACGAATGTGAAGATTATTTGGATTGAATGTCCTTATATAGTTATATAATTCAAGGTACTTAAGTAGAAAATAAAAATAATCTTATGAACTATAGCATGTACATTAATCATAATTGAGGGAAAAACCGATGGTTAAGGGTGAGGCTAAGTGTTTAATAGGTAATGGGGAATTTAGGTATTTATATTTGAATTTCGGGGAAAATATAACAAAGTAAGTATTTATTGACATACAAGTATGTATTGCGAGATAATTAAAGAAGCCTTATAGTTTTGTAAATTTAGATAATTGTTGTCGAAAAAAATATCAATATATGTATATATTGATATTTTTTTCTGTAAATGTAAATATTTTTATATGTTTATATTTGTAAAAATAAAATAAAGTATTCAGTAGACTCAAATCAGTGTTTGATTTCTAATTACAAGTTTAAGAATGCTTAAATTGAAATTGCATTCATAATTCTTTCATCACATTTCATATCAAGATGCGGGAAATTCTAATATAAATTAAGCCCAAGCATGCACAGTGCAATTCTCATCGCAAATTGCAGTTATGAAGTCTACGGTACGGCGCGGCGTAGCAATGCGGTCAAATAATGTCCTGCGGATGGCTCAAGGCACTTGGGACAGAACGGGGTGCGGCGCGGTGCGGTATGTGGAATACCGTAAATGGTATATGCATTCCCGACATACGCAGCTCCAATAACAGACTGAATTTAGTTATCACTGACACGCCGTAGCTTAATGTATTGCGGAGAAAAAATAAAAAATGAATTTTACAATAAAATTGAATTTCTCCGTGAAATTTGCACGGTAAAATTGATTTATTTCTGCCATTTTTTTTATTTTTTAAATTTCTTTATTTGTTTATTTTTCAATACATTTACTATTTAAATAGAAATATAGTAACAAAAATACACTTTAGAAAAATATATGATAAAATTAAGCATCACATGAATTGGAAAAAATGCCCACAAAGACTTCAGCGCCTGAGCGTGGGCCATTCCTTTTTTAATTATTAAATAGTTTATAGCATATAAATATATAAAGTATGACATGACCATGAGAAGAAAAGAAAAGAAAAATAAAAGAACAACCAAATCAACATGTGATGATACTACAAAACTATGATATATTTGCAGTGTGCATTTATTTTGAATTTTAATTGAATTTTTAAATATTTTTTTTAATAATGTGTATCGGTTCCTTCCATGCTAATCCAAGACTTTAACCCTACTTTAAACTGTACCAGTGATTTAATGTTTTGTAGTTCTTTAGTTAGAAGATTGAAGGATCTTGGACCGACATGTAAGGAGTGCCTTTGTGTGAACTTAGTTCTGCATCCTGGAACTGACAGTACACTATCGGATCTATTACTAATATTATTTAAATTAATTCCCCATTCAAGTGAACATATCTTCGGTACTGAAATAAATATAATTTTCTAATATTTGAACCTTGGAATAATTGTTTGTGTCCAGGCAAAAGAAGAATATAGTTTTGTGGATGAAAGAGAACCATTACTCTGAAGAAGTCATTTCAACTCGGGTGAAAATCCCGATAAAGGATGTGGATGGCAGTGGAAGGCTTCAAATGGGGGGGGTCATTTTTTTCCTTACTAAATAGGTACATATACATATGCATTTCTTAATAGTTTTAACACTAATTTAAAAAAAAAATATTTCAACAGAGAGGGGAAACATTTTTGAGAAGGGAGAAAATCCAGCCAGTTTGCAAACATTTGGACATACTCAAACATTGTCTATTTTTTTTTGATAAAATATTTTGATATACTCACTATGGCTATAAAGATGTTTCCAATATGATACACACATTCACAAAATACCATTTAACGATTTAACTTTAATTTTGGTCGAAGTCGAATTCGTCCATCTTTAGTGTAGGTATGTAAAATACATTGGAATTCATTCATCATATCTCTTCCAGTCTAGACCAATGCCAATATTACTGATATATCTTTTGTTATCAATCTTTTTCTTATCTTCCTTGTTTCATATTGTTATCTCTACGGGACATCTGGAAAATGCCCGCATTCCAACTAATTTTGGGCGAGATGTTTCGATATTTACGTACGTACGATGCGTTTTATCTCTTTCTTTTTCATGTGAAAATGTAAGGAGAAAACAGTAGCGTTAGGACAGTTACAGAAATGACCCTCGCGTGCGGTGATTTTGCCTAATAATATTATAGATAACATGAATAAAATACGAAAATTAATAGGTACTAATATATTTCAATAAATGATTTAATTAAAATTTCATTAAATTATATTAATACATTCTTTATAATGTATTTAAAATACATATTTTGTTAATTAGTAGAAAAACTTAGGGGTCATTGACCTAATGGACATAAGGGAAAGCCGCCGCTGGTGCGTGAGATGATAGAAATAAGTCGGAAGGCTCCAGGTTAGATTTCCGGTGAGGGTAAAAGAATGAAATGTGATTTTTCTCAAACCTGGGTGATCTGTGCTGTATTTTACTACTTTAATTGGTCCTTCTGGATTGTTGCCGTATACAATTTTTAAATAGACACATGAAAACAAGGAGATTAATGTTATATTTCAGACCGAGGCACGTGCCTATAAAATATGATAACTTGCCCACCACATACCGCACACCGCATCTGAGGATATAGGTCTTCTTGGCGGTTCCCACGTACACGGAAAAGTTGCTCATTGCCAAACGAGAAAAGCAGCCTGAAGGAGCTCTCTGTAAAATGAAATGATTAGAAAACATTTTAAAAGCCTTCAAATTATTTAAGGAAGCCACCAGATCTATATATCCGACAGGTCCTATAACGGGGCCACGGATAGTAGCGAGAAGTTATTTTCGGTAACCGAAGAAGGGAAGAAAGAAACAAAAACACAGGATATGTTGAGAAGAGTGATTAGGATAGCAGCAGCACGAAGGGGTATCAACAATATTAAAATATTGTAGTGAAAATTATCGATTGAAAAAGGAATATAACATCTCAATCTGGAATCGAACCTCAGACTTTAGATATGAGAAGCAAATGCTTTGACCCGTAGACCATAAGCCATGAGGTGGACTAATATAATTAATATCATTTCAACGTATGATTCACCATCGAGTAAAAAACTTTGGTCCAGGGGTTTGGTTCTACATCACAGAGAACTTTATTTTACCCGGATACTGCGTATAAATTTCACAAATAAAAAAGTCAACGTAATAATTAGAGTTAATGAAGCATTTACCACGAAAAAGAATTTAAACAGATGTTAACTGTAGCATTCTCAATGTCATTAAATTGGGTCAAAAAATTAGGGGTCGGTCCTGAGGATTTGAAGAGAGGTTGAGACGGAGGCCCTATATAAAAGGGTTCCGCTTAAGTGAATACAAAACCGTCACTAAATTATGTTTCAATCAACGACGAAAGGATTACATTAAATATTCAGGGAAGTTCACGGAAAATAACGGAGTGAAATTGTAAGCAGAAATACTTTTTCACTTAAGCAAATTAAGAAAGTTCAAATAATTAAGTTATTTAAGTGATCATTCGTACATATTTCAACAGAAAAGTGATTTTTGCACTCTGTTCCAAAGTTTGACGTTTTATCTTAAAACTTTGTCATTTATTTATTAGAATAAAAAAAAACATTTTTGAAGTGTACAAACACTTGTAAATACCAGGGCCGCGATTATGAAAGGCCATCTTCTTCGGTATATACAAAGACGGTATAAACTTATATCGATATTAATGTACGAAAGTGTGCATATTTGTATGAAAACTCAAAGTATCTTTGTCAATAACCAGTAATCAAACATGTTTAGAAAAAAAATTGTAAACATAAAATTATTTCATAAAGAAAACTTTATTTAACTTTGTTACATTTTATATTCCCATCATAATCCAGGCCCTGGGTTCGTATTTCAATGAGAAGTTACCATCTTCAATTTTATCCTTAATGTTAAATTTAACTTTTTATATGAAAAATATCAAATGAGTATAATTTTTATTCTAAATATGTTCAATTACTGGCTACCAACGAAGATCTATTAAATTAAAATATAGTATACATTTTCGAACATAAATATCGATTTTACTTTATAGCGTCTCAATATGTAGCGTTTGTATATATATTATGTATATTGTCATTATTATTCCGGTATTTGAACTCAGTGGTGCATAAAGTACTGCATTGAAAAACCAAATGCAGTGAATTTCGATCATCCGTTGCATGAAACTAAGGTGATCAGTTACACTTCAGTTGCAGGAATAGTAAATATACTTCACCTCTACCTTGTCAGGAATCAAACACAGGATCTCAAGAATACGTTTTAGGGAGGTAATGGTATTATTTTTATTTTTATGACACAATTTGCGCATGAAAAGACAAAAATAATACAATCATTATTCGAATTGAAAGTGAGATGACACTTAGATTGGATCATGCTTACGTATCTTGGTAGTGTCATGGATCAGTGTTCTAATGATTGAATCTCAATCAGCTACAATTTGTCATTCTTGTTATATGAAAGGTAAGGTAATTAATTCAACGCTTCCGATGTCAGTCCAAATACAAAAAAGATTGCATTACAAAACCACATTTTAAACTTACTTATATTTTACGTCTAATTTGCCAGAAATTGAACCCAGGACTTCAAGCATGGATACCGAACGCACTCCACGTGATTTCATTTTTCAAGATTTTCATCTGAAAGTAGCTATCAAGTTAAAAACTCTTCCGCCCGGACACAGAACAACTGAGATCATAGGAATGCAAATATAAAAAAATAAGTGTATTTAAAAATAAACAGTAAATACTTCGACTCCAATTCTCGTTGTTTTTCGAATCAATATATAAAATATTAAAATGAATTAATCAAATCATTTATTGAAATTAAAACTTGTCTAATAAAAAAAGATTTCGCGCAGACATCGAGCGTTATTATTGAAAAAAAAACATTATTGGAGGCAATAAATAAGTAAACCAAATATCTGTAACAACAACATTGTAACATTAGTGAAACCAGTGAGTGACTTGCAAAACATTCGGAAACAAGAGGCACTGGACAATGAGTGTTTTATTTCCTTTTAATAAATTTTAAAACTTGTTAAAATACGCTCAAAAGTCCTGATAAATTAACTATTGTCTAGTCATCAGAAACGTCAAAAAAACTTATCATTTCTTCTCATAGAGGGCAGTAATAGTCAATACATGGTGGCATAGTTTGGTATCGCAAGGAAAAAAAAAACAACCTACATTGTACTTCCCTAATGCTACTACGGTTGTATTAATATCGGCGCTGTCAACTAAATAATAATACTTAATTACTTCTAAAAAATATGATATTAAAAATTCATCACCTCAAACTCTAACAAATGCATATCTGGACCAAAATTTGACAATTTAAAAAAAATTGCAATGTGAAATGGAAACCAAGTTTAATGATTGATGATAATTTTTTTTCCATTTTTCGTGATATTGGTAAATCTGTGGAACACATGTCCCAACGATAAGACAATCTCCTATCATTAGTCAAATTAAGCGAAGAAAAGACTAAATAAATCGAAAGTGAGAATAAGAATTTGAAGACAAAGACCCAGGATTTGGAAATAAAACTAAATAAATCAGAAATCTATAGTCGGAAAAATATTGAAATATGCGGTGTTCCAGAAAAGATAGAAGAAGATATTGAAGTGTATTGATTATGATACAATTATAAATTAACTTATCAATGAAACTTCTTGGTTTAGTTTTACTTTTTATTATTTTGACCAACGATCGCTTTCGCCTAAGTAGGCATCTTCAAGACCGGTGAATCGTTTACAAAATTTACAGTTTTTATACTATTCTTAACATATTTTGGAGATAAGATCAAATACGTATTTTAACAGGGTACAGAAACATAAATATTTACAACTGTTTGCTAAACAATTCATTTTTGGAAGTTTTCGGACCGAAATTGGGATTAAGCTTTTATTATTTAAAAGGTGGGAAAAGAACACATGGCGAAATACAACAGAGTGGGAAATACACGTTTTAACAGATACAGTTAGCACAATACTTGATTTTTGACAAGGAAGTTTACATACCTATAGATGAATGACGAAATCTTTTAAGGTACATACTTAGATAATACATTGTTAATGGAATGAAGTCATTCATTTTGCTAGTTAATTTTATGTTAATTATAATATTTTAGTAGTAAATAATTCAATCAAAAGGAGCGTAGTTATAACTACAATATATATATTAAATTAATGGTTTAAGTAAAGGAGAGGTCGATAATTCCAATTGTTGGTTAATTATTACTGCATTAAGTTTAATTCTATTAATTTCTAATGATTCTAATTTATCTAATTTTTCCCTTTGTTTCCAAAATGTAGTAATTCAATATTGTTTTCGTTTCACTGATAAGTTTATTTATAATTTTATCATAATCAATAACTATGGAGTTTTATCAAGAAATATCAACAAAAAACATCAATATTGAAGTGTACATTAAAAAAAATTCTTCTGTAGGTAGTTTCAACTTGAATCCTCATCAAGTAGACAACTTAACGAGAGCTCGCCAGTTAAAGGGTAAATCTCCTTTGTCGAATATGATTGTAACTTTTAAAAAAATAGGCAGACAACTTCTTGGCCTCAGTAAAGTCCTTCAATAAAAAATCTAAATTGAGTTCAGATAAATTAAATACCACTCACCTTAGCGCCTTGGAGAAAAAAAAACAATATATATCAGTGAACACTTGAGCCCATCACAAAAAATATATTTTCCCGTATGTATTTAAATATATTTATAATTTTCTCAAACCGAACGGTTTGGGTAGGCAGGAAGAAATTGCCTTAAGGCGATATGCCCGCCCTTATATGTATATATATTGTATATGTATATAAAGTGTCAAATAAAATAAATAAAATAAAAAGAGCTGAAATCTTTATCTTACGGGTTTTAGGTCTAAATAACTCCCTAGAATGGAAGTCCAGCCAGTCTGAGAATCATTTACTTAAATCATTGTTGAATTAACTCTACAGTTATGCCTGTTTTCAAAGACAAAACTCAAAGTAAGGAAAATACATTCTAATGTCTTCTCCTTTAAGTTATCTATTGCATACAAGATTAGAATTTACTTTCCTCATGGTGATTTTTGTCCCTGAATGTAAATAACACAATATTAAGAACAAACAAGTATGTACTCGTAGGTATGAACAAAAGTATGTGCAAAAACTATCGACGCACGTCAATAATTCACTAGACAACATATTTCAACAGATATACGACAAAAACTTATCAATTTATAGTCTCGCCTTGCGATTTGAACAGAATATTCATTGATTCATTTTCTGTAATTATTATCTATTATAACGACGCTAAAAAGGAAAAAGTTTCTAAGCGACATGTAGCCACTTTACAAAAGACTCGATAAAAATTTCTTTTTTAATTAATAAAGAATATCGTATATTACATTTTTTTTCAATTATGCAGGTATCACGTAAAAATGATACGAATGCATAAGATTTTTTTGTTAATTAAATACAAATAAAAACAAACTTGAATTGGCAATTTTGTAAAAGTGGCTAAATGTAATCAGTCAGAGGCCGTCTCACGTCATCTGTCGTATCTGTCGCACACGAATATTGTGAAAGGTAGTTTTTTGTATGATTTCTTCCAGTACAAACTTCATATGCTTATATACAAGGGGAATTTCTATTTCAGTAAGCTATAACTGTTAGAAAGGATAGTCAAACAAACGCTGAAATCAAAAAACTTAAGCCGTGAAATTAATATTTCGAAAGATGTTGACCCTTTTTACTTGTCACTCTGTTTTTTTGCACATGCAATGAGGTGAGTTATTTTTAATAATTAATATTATTAAAATTCTCCGATCTGAATTATTATTTTACATTTACTTCTGAACTTATTTTTTTAATGAATTACGAGAGGGAGGGAATCTTTCTCTATTTGTTTTAAATTTACATCTAAATTTATTTTTTAAAGTGAGTTAAGAGAATATTTTTCATTTACTTTAAATTAATTATCAGATTTTCGATTATAATTTTGAAATTTCATTATTTGCTTACAAAATAAAAACGCCTCAAAGAATATTTTTATAAATGCCAATAAATTTAATTATTTTTTACCTTTCGAAAATAAATAAGTAGTGTCCTAAATAACAGATGTATTTAATTATTATCATTGTTATAGATAATTTATAAAGCGGCAAAATCGATTAATAAAGATTTTAATTTAACTAATATAGCACATTCGAGATCTTAATTAACCAAGGCCCTAAAAGCCGACCAACAGATCCGTATGGCCGATTTAATAAGACTAAGAGAACAGATTCACTGTAGTCTTAAATGCCGAATTAAAAACATGATATAAAAGTTATTATTGTTATTAGTATAAGGACTTTTATTATTTCAAATAACAGATTATTCTAGGTCCAAAAAGCCGAATTAATTAGCATATAACGGTCGGGCCAAGCCGTTTGTTGCTTGCTAGTAATAGATGATTGAAAAAGCGCTTTTTTTCTTTAAATTAGCTCAATTGCTTAAATGTTCAATTGCAAATAAGTATAAAAATAGAAAAGTTTAAGAAACTACATAAAATATTTCAATGCCCGGATATTTTATTTTGGCATTAGATGGTCGAATGTAATTCAAAAGGATATTAATTTTAATTAAATAATTCCTGGAAACTCTCAACGAGAGTTTTCAGGAATTATTGAGGAACAATAAATATTTCTTGAGCATTTTTTACATGCGAAATAATCAAGGTATTATTTTTATTTAAAAAAAATATTAAGAAGGGTTGAAATATTTGTTTTTTATACAGGTATAAACAGCTTCAAAAGATTGGTTTATTATAAATGATTGTTTGATGATTAAAATTTTGATCATTTTTGCGTAAAATGTTAATTTAAAGTATAAAAAAGCTTAATTCGTAATAGCCCATTGAAACAAAATAAACTCATGCATATATACACAGATACATATATACATAGATTCCATACACATATATACATTTATGCATTATCATACAGTAAGGTTTACAAATACAAACATAAACAAATACTCATATACTAGTACATATAAATAAACATACAAACATATATAATACTATATTAGCTTACTAGACAGATGTGGCAGCAACAGCCACGAGGAATAATATATGTTTAGTGGAGAGATGAAAATTACCACTCGATTTTGACAAGCGTCATTTATCGCTCACACGTAATTGCGTACGACATTTGACGTCCGTCACGTGTCGGGATAAATATAAAACGTGTTTGTAGGCACCTTGAAAGATTTTATGGCATGGAAATATATAATGTTTAATGTAGTTCTTACCTCTCTATTTTGGGTGATTAGGTTGCTATGGCTTGTACATCAATGGAAAGGAGGACAAAACTGGTAGATATGTATGTATTTGTTATATATATAATGAAAAACCTCTATTTTTTTCTCTTTAATATTATGAAAAAGGATCAGGTCAGGTTAGGGCAGCCATGAAGCACTAGTAGTTGGTCTCATGTTAGGATAGTTGAGTAATGAGAGAGCCTTGTCACTTGGGAATACAGGATTTTGTCCAATTTCGGATTTCGATTTGTTGAGATCCAAACATATTACACTGGTTTTGCTCGGATCAAAAAAGAGGCAGATGTTTTTTTTATTTTTAATTAAAGGTTCTCTAAAACAATACATCTACTATATATTTCAAGAGACCAAAATTTGTTATGGAATTAAATTATTCTTGGACATAATGTATTATTAAAAAAAAAAAAAAATTGTAAATAATTTAAATAATGTGTCTTCACGTGTCGAGGATCCTTAACAATTTACTTTTTATATATTTTGCATGTGAGAATATACAAAAGGACTTAATATACTGAGAGAAATTACAAAAGTATTAAAACAGCTATAAACACAATGTATTTATTATTTTTAAAATTTTTTTTTTTTTAGTGTACACGGCACAAATGCCTTTTATAAAAATAAATAAAACAGTGTTTTATTACAAACTTATAAAACATGACCAAAACTGTATTTACCTATTAGACAGTTGTTTTATATACACTTATTGCATTATATTATAACACTATACGATACATTATACTAAACATACTTAAATAAAAAATATAAAAAAATCTTTGGGTTTAATTTCTGTATATTATTAATATACAATTAAAGAACAAAAACATAACGTAAAATATATGTTTGTGGAGTAGGTATATGTAACTATATGTATTATTTATAAAATACACAGGCAGCATTGTCGCGGTTAATTAATTTAAAATAAACTCGAGTGTTAAATGACGTTTATCCTCGTGGGTTAAAAATTATCAAGCAATTGGACATGCTAGATATTTTAGATCTCAATAGCTCCCAAGGAAAGAAATCCAGCCTGTCTGCAAACATTTAGACATACTAAAAAAAATGTTGAGTTTGAATTATACTCACGGCCTAATCGTATAAGTGGAGAGTTCTAAGCATAGTTCGTAAGAACGGCTGACATAGTAAAGAGAGATCTTGCCGTGTGACGGGTGCGGTAGCCAGGGGCTTTTAGTAATAACTCTGATTAAAAAATAAACTTTTGAGGTTTTTCCATCTTTGTTTTTTTTTATAAAAAACGTAAATGAATGCATAGTCAGGTACATTTGTTTTCTGTGGTTCAATTTTATCAAAGGAAGCAATGCAGAGAAACAAATTATTCATGTGGACAATCACACGACGAAACATCAAACCGCCACGCGATACTTTCCAGGATATGTATACCTTCAACAAATGTGTAGTTCAAAGAAACTTTTACATATTTTAAAAATGTTAAGTTTAAAGAAAACACTTTCAGTAGTTAGTTTTAACGTTAACAGGCTCAGAAGCAAACTTTGCGTCCAGTATTTAATTAAAACTTCGCTATAAGAAGAATTAGCTAAAAGTGTTTATATTGCAAATTAAAAAATAGTTTTTGTTCCAAGTAAAGTTAGCATAAACGGATTATTATGAGAAAATGGGAAAAAAGGTCTCATCCGCGTTGCGAAAACAGCTTAAAGAATAATATTTTGCAAGGTGGAAATAATGGATATTGAAATAGAAAATAAGTTCATTGAATATCTCTGGAGAAATAACTTACAGGAAAGAAATTTCACTGGAGACAAATTAACTGTGTTATCGTTTAACGTAGCAATACAATTGTATCAAAAGTATTTTTTATTAACACGTTATAAAAAAAACAATGTTATTTTGGTTTCAATTGTTTAGTAGACGATAATTTTAAAATAAAAGTGATTATTCATACTAATTTTATAAATGTGAAAGCATTTGTTTATTTATTTGATTTATACTTTATTCTTATATTTAAAACAATAATATTTCCACACATAAATTACTGTTCTTTCATTCTTTTTTTATGTAATGAAGGAGAAATTCAAAATATACAAATTCTTCAAAATAAGGCAATGAGGATTATACTCAAAATAAATATATATTCTAATGTAGAAAGAATGCACAAAGAAATTGGCTTGCTCACAGTAAAGCAATAAATCAAATATAATGTTGCAATTTTCATACATAAAATAATTAAATGATGGGGATGAATAAAACAAAAAAAATAATAAAATTTAACCAACAATGTTATACATATGAAACGAGGGGTAAAAAAAAGATAAGATTACTAATGAGGAAAAAAACAGAATCTCAAAACTCATTGTACAAGGGATTGAATCTGTACAATGAGTTACTTGAAGAAATAAAGGAAATAGAAAAAAATGAAATATTTAAAATTAATTAAAAAATATGTTATTGAGAAATTTTGATAAAAAAATTGTAATATTTTAAAAAGTTTGTATTTGTTCTTAAGATGTTATGAACTTACTTAATAAAGCATAAATAAATAAATATACAATATATATACATATAAGGGTGGGCATATTGCCTAAAGGCAATTTCTTCCTACCTACCAAAACCGTTCAGTTTGAGAAAATTATAAATACATGGACATATTGAATCTTACAATTTTATACAAAAATTAAAAACAAAGATTAACAAAATAAAAATATATATAAAAAAATTAACACTATACTATGAAGAGAGGAGAAGGAATGAGAAGGAAAAAAGAAGGATAAAAAACAATGTAAATATTTAGATAGTGACATTTTAATCTTGACTTAAACGTAAATAAAGAAAGGGCGTCCCTGACATAAGTGGGTAGATTATTCCACAATCCAGCGGTTACTACTGTAAAAGAGGAGGCAAGAAAATTAGAGCTATGACAGGGTATTAAAAAGGTTCTCTCGTTACTAGAACGAAGATATAGTCTGTGTTGTGAAAGAGGTTGGATGAGCTCTCTCAGATAAACAGGCGAAGTGGGATTATTTAAAATATTGTGAAGAAGTGATAGAATGTGAATGTTTCTTCTATGCCTGATACTGAGCCCGTGTAGTTGCGTGCGATACTCAGTTATGTGGTCAAATTTGCGAAGATCAAAGATATAACGAATACAAATATTCTGCAATCGTTCTAACTTATCAAGTAATTCAGAGTTAGCATCTGAATAACATACATCCGCATAGTCAAGTATGTTTTTTTACTAAATGTTATTACATATTTGTAAATAACCACTTATCTACTTTTCCATGTCTATCAGTTTCAAGACTTACCCGTCTCTTTGTCAGGACACCAATTAAACCAACATGCAAACCAACATGTAAAATCCACTATACACCTTCACCATAGTTGTTGCACAAAAATATAAAACAATCACGACATGCATTTTAATAAGCACATGCACTGATTAGGACAAAAATGCACTGATTAAATTATAAAAATATTCTATGCTGTTTGAGAAATAGTTGAAAAAAAGTGGGGGATGGAGGGACGGGGTGAGCTTAATAAGTTTAATAGGGTGACCATTACAGTGGAACGTCGTATAGAGGACTATATTGAAAGTTTGTTAGATTATTTTATAGGAACATTATTTTTCAAAGCTTTCCTAATGGGAAATATTTCCGTATTATTTACTTTTAACCCTTTTTTATTTGTAAGTAAGATTTTTACTCCTGTATATTAATTAAAGCCATGATTTAAATTGATTAGGTGATTTGCAAATTCAGAGAAATTATTATCGTGAAGACACCTCATATGTTTTTTAACACGAATATCCAAATTTCTTGACGTTTTTCCAACGTAAACTGAAGTAAACGTAAAGACGGTAAGTGGTTATTTACAAATATTTAATAACATTTAGTAAAATGTATGACCTCAAAATTAATGCTTTAAATATGAAAATTATAGTATGACCATTTTTTTGCGTTTCCTTCACGTCTCAAAAGAGCGACGGGTTTTTTTTTTTTTTTTTACATTTGGATATCTGGAGAGGCGAGAAATAAAATAGGATGCTATGTTTTTATCCCGAATCAAAAAAAGCACAATGAAAAAAATACAAAATATATGAACATTACATTGCAGGTTTGAGGTCACCACCGAAGTTCGCCAGGGTTGCGTCCTTGGATCGTTCCTTTTTATAATCCTTACGGACTTCATCCTAAGGAAGTCAATTCCATTAGATCGAGGAATATCCATCTCCCCCTCCCAAAAACTCGGCGACCTAGAGTATGCCGATAATGCAGTTACAGTTGACGATTCAGTCGGGGATCTTCAGGTTACTGTAGATAAGCTAAAAGGAGTATGGCGCATGCATGGGTTTATAAATCAGCATTGCAATAACCCATGTAATGTGTAATATTTCGTGTCTTGATGCTCAAAATCCCCCGACTCTGTCAAACCAAATCATCGAAAGGGTCAAGAGTTTCAAATACCTAGGAGTGTATGTTACAGAAAATGGCAGCTTTAAAAAAGAATGGGAGTGCGGCTAGGAGTAGAAAGCGCAACATTCAGCAGTATGAAGGCTGTCTGGAGATCGAATATTTACTCAGTGAAAACCAAATTGCGCCTATATAACTCCTACACAACACCTGTTCTCCTCTAAGAATACGAATTGTGGCATCTCACTAGGGCCCAAAACAGGCGTGTTGAGAATAGACGCCTTAGAAGGATCGGACGCGGAGTCGTCAAGCGGAGGCGATACGGTTGGCTGGGCATATACTGCGGATGCCTCCTGAGAGCCTTAACCACGCTTGCCTACTTTACAAGGTAACAGGTTCTCGACGTGCTGGATGTCCATTGCTGACTGCTCGTCGGCAGTTTATGTCAGAACTTTGGGACGAGAACCTGACTGGGGAGGACACACAGAAGATGGCAGCCGATAGAGATGCAAGAGGGCTCTGTGGATACCATATGATCCGACTGGGGAGCGGACACAAAATGATGATGAGATACGTTATTTAAAAAATAAAGGGGGATATCGAAAATGCATATATTTTTTTTATTTTCTTTAATTGCTTTGGTTTATTTGCGGTTAGTTTGGTTTTCTTTTTGACATAATAACGATGCTACATCACCATCATCGTATTTCTTTTATACCGATAATTGAAAGACAAAGCTTCTTTCGATCCCGATAAAATATATCGTAACATCTGGAAAATTCTCATTGATTAACAAAAACTCTCATTGATAAACGACACAACTAATTAATTACCTAAATATCGGGTTGTGGTACCGTGGCTAGTGATGCGGACTCGCGGATTAGAGGTCCGAGGTTCGAATTCCACTCTACGCCAACTTGATTTCCATTTTATAATATCTCCTTAACACAACGTGAGCGAAGCCGCGGGTAAAAGCTTGTAACAAATAATCAATGAACAGTAAAGTTTTTTTCTGATATTTCTTCCGTTTTTGGCCGAAACCGCTGCTGAAATTATCAGATACCGAAATCGAAACTTAAGTCACTATTAAATACCCATTACCTACACGCTGTAATACGTAATTAATCAGTCCTAAAACATTTAAAATGTATCCATTGGAAATCTTCCCTCATTAAAACTATGTTTATACCAGACCAGTCTGAAAATGCCCATTAAAAGGTGAAAGCGCTAATTTGTCAAACAAATAAGTGGAAATGTACCAAGTATTTTTAAATAAATAACTTATATATTATGTAAATGTAAGTAATTACATCATTACAATGGAATTCCATCAAGAATTGTAAATAAATTATTTAAATCAAAAAAAGTTTATACATGTGTTTTCGTCGGCTTCGTGATGCAATGGTCAGCACGTTAACCTACCATGCAAGAGGTCTTGGGTTTGATTTCCGGCATAGTTGACCTGCAATATTAATTTAAAAAGGTGTTTTCACACTATAAAATTTCATAGTCCTTGGACTGAAACCTATACCGTAAGATTTTTTTTTATTTATTAATTTTCTTATTAAGAAATATTTGCGTTTTAATGATTTACCAAATATTTCATTTTTAGAGCCATTTTCAACGAGTTGTAAATAACTCACTATTAGAAAATTGAAATAAAGTTGGAGTAGAGTGGAATTCGAACCACGGACCATTGATCCGTGAGTCTGAGATACTAGCCACAGGACTACAACCCGATTTTGATCCCAAGATTGATCATCTTACCTTCATGTTGCAAAAATATCAAGATATGATGTAATCGGTGTACCAATGCAGTGCCCTATACACCATGAGCTGCGAAAAAGGAACGAAAAAAAAATGGTGGACATTCCTTTTTCAACTGTTATAATACATCTAAGAGTCTACTCATAAGTTTAACTTATTTTAAACTTGCCTTTAGAATTGCCTTATTTGAAACTTTGTTTTTAAAGCAAACACGATATCTCAAACCCAGCATTCTGGGGAAAAGATTGTATTGAAAAATCAATAAACAATTTGTTTGCACTGGTTGTGATTTTCAATATAACGATAAAATTACATCCGTGTGTTCCTAAGGACGTTGGAAAAGCAAATAAAAGTCTGTATTTTAATACTTTTACTATTAGCTTTCTTTTGACAAAGAGAATATGTCAATCACTAATGATGTTACGTAAATACCACAAGTACCTTATTCAGGAAAAACAAATGAGCATTCGAGTATTGTAAGATTATATTTATTCATTATTATGAAACACGCAAATAACAATACAATATTTGGGTTTTTTCCAAAAGAAGTTTTTCAAAACTGAATTCCAGGTCATTTATTTATTTTACAGAAACAAGCAGTCGACAATGATAATAAAACATTAAAAAATTCGGTTAAAGGACAGACCAGCAAAGTTTCTAAATACAAATCATACATTTAAATTTATTTCAACAAAGAGGGTAAACATTTTCGAGAAGGGAAAGGGAGAAGGGAAATATGGAAATCGAGGCATTTACAGGGCTTATGACCTGTCATTGGCTGGTTTAAGTAGCCACTTTACACACTGTGTAACATTCACCATTCTGCCCATGTTTGAACATCCACATTTACTCAACTCTACCTTCTGTTGACTTTTGTGAAGTGAAAGAGCTGAAACCTTTATCACGTGGGTGAGATTCATCCAGCTGAACCAAATCACCTACAAGGCAACGCCTGAAAACAATTTTCCAATGTTTATACTTTTTCTTCTCTCCCACCCTCTCCTTCAATCTATATT
Organism: Micrasema longulum; assembly: GCF_059751315.1. Classification (NCBI taxonomy): domain Eukaryota; kingdom Metazoa; phylum Arthropoda; class Insecta; order Trichoptera; family Brachycentridae; genus Micrasema; species Micrasema longulum. The sequence goes on from NW_028278089.1 coordinate 166,251, forward strand.
ATAGGTATATGTGTGTTTGTATTTATATTTCAAGTTAAAAAAATAATACAGTCGTATAAACGAAGTATGGAACATTTAATCATTTTATATATAACAACAGAGACAAATAATATTTTAAAGACGGTGATATGAAAGTCTAGGCATTTACAGAGCTTATGACCTGTCATCTGCTGGTTTAAGAGGCAACTTAATTTATTTATTTAAACATTTTAAATACATATACAGTTTACTTACATATATGCATAAGGGCGGGCGTATTGCCTTGGGGCAATTTCTCCCTTCCTACTTACCTACTTCCGGCCTCCGTGGTGTAGTGGTCAAGACGCTTGACTCACACACAGAAGGTTACGGGTTCGATTCCCGGTAAGAACACAAGAATTTTCTCAACCTTGCGTGTTCTGTGACGTAATTCACCAGTGGAATTGGGCCTCCTGGCCTGTTGTGATGCAAAAAAAATAAAGGTTTTTTTAATATTTTTTTCGTTATTTTATTTTATTTCATTTAGGAAACCAACAGTTCTTCATACATATTTATAGTAAACAAACATATATAGTGTATAAACTCAGAACCAATAACAGATTTCCACAAAGTTTACAAAGTTAATAAAGATAATATAATACATGTAAGTACATACATATAAATATGTTATTTTCATGTTTATATTTATAATAAAAAATAGAAAATAAAATATTTTTAATGAACATTTATTGTTAATGGGGCGGGATAAGGACAAGGATCCATAAAGAGAGGAAAGGAAGAGAAGAGAGATGTATATATGTATTATTAAAACTGGCTAATAAGTTACAAAATGTATTTTAAGTGTCAATTTTAAATCTGACAAAGTGATGTTTGTATAGTCTATGTCTTTAAATTTGGTATTGTACACTGAAAAAGTCCAACGAAAAAAAGCATTTTTAACACACGATGTTTTACTTATTGGTACATAAAACAGGTGGTACCTTCTACAAATCCTGTCTGGAATATGTTTTGTTATTAAACAAAGTTATTTTGCACAGTCAACTATTTTCGTCATATTATAAAACACAATATTAATGAACACATTATATATTTTGAAAAATTAAAATTTACTAAATATCTACACAATACTATGAAGGGAGGAGAGGGTAAAAAGGGAAGGAAAGAAGGAGGAGAAAGGAAAAACTAAAATATTCAGGAAGTGACATTTCATACGTGATTTGAATGTAAATAAAGAAGGGCTATACGCGTATTTTTTTGTCCCCATCAAAGAACAACAAAACATTGGTTTTTTCCAACCGTATTAATTAATTATTCCTTCATTAAAAATATACAAAATATAATTTTTATATCAGAGTGACAAGAGTCAAGACATTATTACCCTGACGGTAAGTTTCGTTTTTCAAAAAGAGAATTTGTCGGCCTCTTGGTGTAGTGGTAAGCGTGTTTTCTTACAATGCAAAATGTCGCGAGTTCGATTCCTGACATGGTTGACACGAAATATTTATTTGAATGGGTGTTTTTTAAGCTAGAATATTTCATAGTCCCTTTACTGGCACCTGAAGCGTAAGACTGATCATCTTTCATTTATGTTACAATAACTTATCATAATTCAGTGCCCTATGCACTATTAGATGCTGAAAAGGAATGAGATGATGATGATTGTTTTTAAGCACTTGTTTTTTATTTTTTCTACAGACTGGTTTCAAGGCTACACAAGCTTCTATATCAAAGTATAATTAAATTATTACTAAATTGTCCCGTGATAAAGAAGCTTGTACGTGATTGTTAAAATTAAGTGATTAAAAATTAAGTTAATTTATTAAAAAAATATTATTGTTTACAGGCACAAAAAAAAGGGAAATAATTTAAAACGCACGCGGTAGAAATAAAAAAAAATGAAAAAGAAAAAAATGATATTTATTACTGAAAGGGTAATTATTTATTTGAATGTAGAAATGATGATGTTTTTCGTAAGATAATTATTGCATTATTGTTTTTATTGTGCCTGGTAAAGAAAAAAAAAGGGGTGAGGTGTCTCTGACGTAAGTGGGTAGATTATTCCACAATCGAATAGCTACTACTGTGAATGGGTATTATAAGAGTTATCTCGTTACACGCACGAAGAGATAGCCCATGCTGTGATAAAGGTTGGAAGAGCTCTCTCAAATAAACAGGCGATGCGAGATTATTTAAAATATTGTGAAGAAGTTGAAGTATGTGAATGTTACTGAGCCAGGAATGTGAAACATTCACAGAGCGTAAAGTTGTTCGAATAACATTCTACCAAGGGAATAGAATCCAGTTTTTTTCTACGACAATTTGAAAAAACTCAAAATATTTTTGATAAAACCAACTGGAAGAAAAAGAAGTATCAAAATTGATAAGAACTTTCAGGCGTTATTAACTAGTATGTAGGTTAAAAAATTTCGCCAGAATTTACATCATTAAACGTTCCAGCCCTTTAACTTCACCAAGATCAACAGATGGAAGAATTTAAGGATTATAAATGTTTAAACGTTGGCAGAACAGTGAATGTTACTGAGTGTGTAAAGTTTTCACTTAAACCAGCCAATGACAAGTGATAAGCCCTGTAAATACATTGACTTCTATTTTCCCTTTTATAAAATTTTCTCTATCTCTGTTGTAATGTTTTTATAGCTCCCAAGGGATTTTAATTCAGTTCTTGTCAAGAAAAATCTGGACAAACAAAAAATATTTTTCAATTTTAATATTTTGTTACATTTCCAATATATTTTCAAAATATGATACCCTGTCATTTATTATTTTGTTACGTATATTTTGTAAAATATTAACTTCGTGTTAAAAAATAATTCATCAGTCGTTCAAAAAGTATGGAATACGGTATGGTTTAAGTGGCCGCTTTACATATTATGTAACATCCATATATGTATCCATTTATCGTTTGAACATCCATATTCCTTCAATTCTTTGATTGTCTACTTTTTCATGTTAAAGAGCTGAAACTTTTACTGATGCAGGTAGGATTCATTAAGCTGAATATTAAACCTTCTATTCAACGCTTGAAAATTAATTGTTTTAATATTTTACACGTCTCCTTGGACCAGTTAGTTTAATCAACAATAATTACTTTTTGCATATAAAAAAAAAATATTTTTATATTTTGAATATTTAATATACAAAAACAAATGTCATTTTCATTTGGATTGATTTTCAGATCATTTAAAAATAGTTATAATTATTTATACAAAAGCATAAGATTGAAAAACCTTTCTCTCCAATAAGGAAGTTCAGTGGATAGACAATCAAACTAACCAAAAAAATATGTATCGTATTATCAGCGCTATGATTTTTTAAAGTTTTGCATTATTAAAACTACTCCGTCTGTAACGTATTAAGTTCTGGATTCTTTGTTATTTCGATTATAATCTGGTTTCCGGAAACAGGAAATCTATCACAACGCTTTATTATTGATTGGTTTTGGAGAAACGGTGACGTTGTTCAAAGTAGTTCTTTTTTATTCAATATTTTTTTCATACATTTTCGAGTAACTTCACTGTAAATTTAAATTTTCTAGTTTACACTGCGCGTAAGAAAATATTTTGTATATTCAGTTTCTCGTAGCACTGAACTTCCTCATTTGCCTACCTAATTTCATGCCACTGTTTGTTGTGGAGTATCTAGCGTAAATGTACAGAGATCAATAGAATTTCGATGAATTTATGGGCATATTTCTATTACATATCGATATTGGCTAGTCTTCTGCATAATGCGTAAAACCAGAAAGTCATTGTTGTTGTCTGCCTAAGTAGATTTTATTTCATGCTTTATATCACGTTTTAACCCTTAAGAAATCTTTTTGACTGACAGATTTTCATTTCTCAATTAATCTCAATAGGGTAGCAGTTCTACATTACATATTGACTAAAATATTAAAGTTGAGATTTTAACAGTTTTTCGTAGTACAAATCATTGACAGCTTTACGTCACCTAAAGCTATGGTTTCCTAAGACAGCGGTACCGTCACAAAGCGGCCGTCACGGGACGGCGGATGACGTCATTAAAACGTTGACTATGTAAATCAATGGCGCTGGTTTCCTAGAGAGCGTTGACCGTGAACGTAACGTCGAAGCAACGGTGCCGCCATTTGCAGGACGGCCGTCACAGCGGTGCGAACTGTTTTCGAACGGTTTTTGTCGCGAAGCGGTGACCGTTTGGCTGTCAAAATGAGTGCAAACGTGGTGCGGAATGTTGAAAATGTCGAAATATTGATTAATTTTGTAAAAATCATGACGATTTATGTAATGGAAGGGCAAAGACTATTAAAAAGTCGAGTTGAAACAAAGTTCGTGAAGAAATATCGGGACAACGCTTGAAATATCAGGTATGTACTAAAATGTAAATAACAATAGAATCATATAAAAATAACAGAGCAAATGTTTATAAGCTACAAGAAAAAAGCTAAGCATCTATCATAATGTTATTTTTCTAATTCAAAACATGTATTATAACATTGTTTATACGTAATAGATTCCAAGGAATCCTAACCTATTTATTGTGTCTGCAGATAATTGGTTGAATTCTATATTAAAATTTCGTAAGGTATCCAAAGTAAAATGCTTTTATTGGATTCAATTATCATTTTATTTTTTTTATTTACAAGGGTGTAAAATGTGACGCATTTTGTCTTGTAAGGACATTATCAAACTTTTTATTAGGTTACCTTACCAAATCCTAACCTATTTTGAAGTTGACATTTTATGAAATAACACACAACATTTCAGATTAAAAGTCACATGGGTGTGATTTAAAATAAGGAGTTCTCCATGAATATTAAAGAGTTAAGAAAAATGCCTGGAACATAATCTTAACAGAGTAAGTTTGATGAATTTTAAATAAAATATGCCCTTTGAACATGAAATGAATACAACAAATTTGTCGATGGATACAAATAAGTATACCAATGTAATTCTTGTATGAACATTACTATAATATTTTTTCTGCATTAATTATTACATTTATTTATTCTAGAAAGCTACAAACACCAAAGAGTAGTCACCAACATAAACAATTTTTGTTACAACTGAGAGGGAAAACATTTTTGAGAAGGGAATACTGAATTTGCGTCGTAGGTGAATTGGTTCAGGCGAATAAATCTCACCCAAATGATAAAAGTTTCAGCTCTTTTACTTCACAAAAGAAAACAGATGGAAGAGTTGAGGAAATGTGATGTTAAAACATAGGCAGAATGGAGAATGTTACAATGTGTAAAATGCCTACTTAAACCAGCCTATGACAGAGCATAAGCCCTGTAAGTGCCTAGACTTCCATATTCCCTTCTCGAATATGTTTTCCCTCTCTGTTGCAACAAATTTAAAACTAGATAACTCCCTAGGGAGGAAATTCAGCCTGTCTGCAAACATTGGACATACTCAAAACATTGTTTTCAATGAGTAAACTAATGGCACAGAAAAACGATTAAATATAGACATACTTGGGACTTATTAATACATTTGTTCCAGGATTCTTATCACCGAATTCAATTAAATAATATGGTATGTAAATGAGCTCCCATTTATATTTGAGACAAGTTCAAACTAGTTTTATAGCAACTCCATAAACACCAGTAATAAGTTCTTATTTAGATACATAAGGTAGGTTGCAATAACTTTCCTGTATATTCATTGTGAATTTTATTTTCAGAATAAGTACATACTACAAAATTATTTTCACCCAAGTGCAGATCAAGATACGAGTAGTGAGAGGGTAGATACTCTCCCGATAGTACTACTAGATTTGCTGTGCGAGTCGAACTCAAATGTTTGCCAGCAGAAATTACTAGGCTCCCGAGCGATTTCTTCACTGCCTCAAAATGCAAGGACAAGGGGACATTCGTCAACGACCTACGACTCAGACTCGCAGACATCAGACAAACACCAGGCATCCACCACAGTCCAAAGAAAACCTTTATCCACAAAGAACTTCTCAACACGAGCCACGTATTTATATTTACTGACTGCCACAGAAGACCATTCCAAAACGCCATACAATGTAGAATAGACGGGAGACAAGACTTTCTGAAATCTACCTTCACTATTGTGATGGAAAAATCCAATGACACCATACCCACAGCAGTACTTACTTCGGACTCACCAGATCCACCTCCAGGAAGGCAGACACTCCCCTGAAATGAACACTTGCCAGAATAATACTGATCATAAAAACAAAAATGTACTAATAAATATGAGCAAACTATTTTTACCTGGATGCAAATTATGTTTTAAATACCTCTTATGAATGTACACATTATTGTAATTCCATTTTGTATTATAATTTTATATGTATTCTTCTCCGTTTTTTAGATCATGAGAAATGTAGTTTATACTCACATAATATATTTTCTATTACATAATATTTATGTAAATTTAGGATTATAATGAAAAATCCTCAAGTATGCTATACTAAAATGATTTCGTGTTTAGCATTAGGTCTTATACTCATATATATACATATAACTCATAAAATATTAGTTCTTTATACAAATATGAACCAAACTTTTCTTCTTTAAATATCTCTTTGTAAAAAGAGATATTTAAAGAAAAAAAGACAATAAATTTAAGTTAATTTAAAAAAACATCTTAAAAAAATAATAACATATTATGGTAAAAAAAGCAATATATTATTTTTAAATGCTATTCTAAAAGTAATTCAAATAAGTTTAAAAATATAAAACCAGCAGTGAAAAAAGAAAGAATAAAAGTCTTTCAAGTGAAATGTAAAAGAGCATCAGAAATTCAAATATATTAAAAAAATATTTTGTACTTTCTCCAGCCTGTCAATATAAGTAATGTATTGTGGATTCCAAATTATGGATGTAAATTCTAGGTGAGTACTTACATAGCTATAATAGAGTAATAATGAATTGATTACAATGTCTGCTTTGTAATGACAAATGTATTCTTTATGTTTGTTGTTACTATGTAAAATACTATATTATATTTTGACAGACTTATAAAATGAATTTAATTATGATTCAAAGAGGTTGGATATATACTTGTATGATAGGGAGCAGATGATATTCCTAAAGAGTTAAAAGTTATACAATACTGTGTTGTGGGGTACATAAATTATTAGTTAAACGCTGAAGACATTTTGGTTTCGAACTTACAGTTTGTAGTTTATTTATTTATTTTATTTTATTAAATATTTGGGTAAATCATAAGAACGCAAATATTTCTTTTTTTAAAAAAATAAAAAATAAGTATTAAAAACAACAACTTTTTAACATAAAAAGACCAATAAAGTTTTCATAAATTAAAAAGATATAAACATTAAATGTGACAAAAAAATAAAAAATAGATAAGAATTTTAAGTGAGAAAAGAATAATTAGTTATGTATATTATTACATATGAAAGTTATAAGTATATATTATGGTGTCTGTAAGAAGTAAGTAAGACATTTTGGTTTCGAACTTACAGTTTGTAGTTATGTATATTATTACATATGGAAGTTATAAGTATATATTATGGTGTCTGTAAGAAGTAAGTGTATAATAATTGTAATTTTTCAGAAGAAATCTGTACAGTTTATATATAGTAAGCAATATTAAGTTCTGATGTTCCAGTATAAATTGTTACTACAATTATTACAAGTTTATATATGTATATTAAAGAAAACGTAAAGTAAAGTGAATTCTGGTTCTTTTGTTTTACAAAGAGATATTTAAAGAAGAAAAGTTTGGTTCATATTTGTATAAAAGTACAAATATTATATGAGTTACATATAATATATGCGTATAAGACCTAATGCTAAGTAATCTCACGAAATGTAAGAAAGCATCAGAAATTCAAATGTTTTAAAAAATATGTTGTACTTTCTCCAGCCTGTCAATATAAGTAATGTTTTGTGGTTTGTAAGTTATGAATGCAAATTCTAGGTGAGTACTTACATAGCTATAATAGAGTAATAATGAATTAATAACAATGTCTGCTTTGTAATGACAAATGTATTCTTTATATTTGTTGTTACTATGTAAAATACTATATTATATTTTGACAGACTAATAAAATGAATTTAATTATGATTCAAAGAGGTTGGACATATACTTGTATGATATGGAGCAGATGATATTCCTAAAGAATTAAAAGTTATACAATACTGTGTTGTGAGGTACATAAATTATTAGTTAAACGCTGAAGACATTTTGGTTTCGAACTTACAGTTTGTAGTTTATTTATTTATTTTATTTTATTAAATATTTGGGTAAATCATAAGAACGCAAATATTTCTTTTTTAAAAAAAATAAAAAATAAGTATTAAAAACAACAACTTTTTAACATAAAAAGACCAATAAAGTTTTCATAAATTAAAAAGATATAAACATTAAATGTGACAAAAAAATAAAAAATAGATAAGAATTTTAAGTGAGAAAAGAATAATTAGTTATGTATATTATTACATATGAAAGTTATAAGTATATATTATGGTGTCTGTAAGAAGTAAGTGTATAATGATTGTAATTTTTCAGAAGAAATCTGTAGAGTTTATATATGGTAAGCAATATTAAGTTCTGATGTTCCAGTATAAATTGTTACTATAATATTTACAAGTTCATAAATGAATATTAAAGAAAACATAAAGTAAAGTGAATTCTGGTTCTTTTGTTTTACAAAGAGATATTTAAAAAAGAAAAGTTTAGTTCATATTTGTATAAAAGTACAAATATTATATTAGTTACATATATATGGGTATAAGACCTAATGCTAAACAAGAAATCGTTTTAGTATCGTTATCGTTTGAGAATTTTTCATTATGATCTTAAATTTACATAAATATTATGCAATAGAGAATATATTATGTGAGTATAAACTCCATTTCTCATGATTTACAAAAAGGAGAAGAATACATATAAAATTATAATACAAAATGGAATAACAATAATGCGTATATTCATAAGAGGTATTAAAAACATAATTTACATAAAATTTTGCATACTATAAAACTATGTAATAGTACTTAATGTTTCCTAAATAAAAGAAAAAAATATTTCTTTCTCTTATTTCTGTTTACAGGATATCATGATTTGTTCACCAAAACACTAGAAATTGGCCCTGTGAAGGAATAGAACGCACCAAGATCAGTTACAAATAAAAATGTAGTTATTGCATATATTATTTTTATTTAATCAAAAACATACACCTTTTATTTTATAAATTATTATGTAATGTATTTTTTAAAATTATTTGAGTATGATCTTCTTCTTCTCTGGTCTCAATCCTGGGATTGGCTGGCAGCAATTCCTTTCATTCTTCTCCTCCATTCCTCCCTGTCTTGTGCGGCTCATTTAAAGTCAACATATGATGAGCAGCGCACGTCCTCTAATAGGTCCTCCAGGTACTCTTGGCGTGGGCATCCCCTAGAATTTGTTCCCTCGGTCATCCCCTCCATTGCACATGCAGGCCTTCTTGACGTATTACATGACCGATCCATCTCGCTCGCCTTTCGGACAAGGTCCTGAGCAGGTGCCTTCCACCTTCGATTCTTTGGAGAACCTCCTCATTTGTAATGTGGTCTCTCCAGGAAATTCCTAGTAGTCTTCTATAGGACCACATCTCAAAAGCCTCTAGTCTCTGTTTATCTCTTTCGGATACGCACCATGTCTCGCAGCCATACATCAAGATACTCCATAAATAGGTCTTGATTAGGAGTATTCTTAGTTTTAGGTCTATATTATTTGATTCTTTTATTTTGGACCTTTTATTAAATGCAAGTCTAGCTTGATGTATACGGCTGTCGACCTCGCTCTTAGACCAACCGTCCCACGTTATTTTGCTCCCGAGGTAGAGAAACTCCTTGGTGTTCTTTAGTGGTATTCCCGACATCACTACTCTCATCTGGTGTTGCATTCGGCCTACAGTCAGTAGATTTGTTTTGTCTTTATTTATCTTCATACTGTAGTTATTTTGAAGAATGCTTTCCATAGTTGTAAGGGCTCTTGCAGTTCTTCTTCACTTTCAGCAACCATAGCAATATCGTCAGCAAACCTTATCATATCCCATTTAGTATGATATTAATAACAATAATTACAGGATTAAATAAACTAAAATTAGTTATTATATAGATGTGATTATAAGTAATTATGATATTTTACAAATTGCAAATATTTATCTATAAATCCAACATACTCAAGGAATACTATTTAAAAGTTTAACATATAACATCAAATCAGAGAGACTAAACATATATTATATAAACTATAAATCATATATTTGTTTTTACATTATAAATTTAAGATGTTTCTATCCCCTTGTATCAAACACACACTCACCCTTTCCACAAACCCACCCTCACACTCATATACACTAACTCTCATATTCACATACCTACCAAAACCTCACTCAACTCCAGCAATATTACAGCACATTTAAATCAAAGCTTTCTCTCACTCTCTAAGACTTGCAAATAAATAATACAATAATAAGCTCCACTCGTTTGACGATAACAGCCGAACCTCGCTTCTAAGTTATCGTTTTGAAATTTACTCAAGAGTAAATATTCTACTTTATGTATGGAAAATATATATAGGATCAACATTGAAAACGCATCCAATGTAGTAATGGGGGATTTAAATTTTTGTACACCTAGAGACTAACTCTCAGGTATTGAGAGTCTCCAAGTTTTTAACCAAAGGGACATGTTTCTTAGAAAATTTTTATGATCTACACTATCTTCTCTAATGGGTTCCTTGTGAAGATTGTTGAATCTCTGAAATTCAAATACACTTTACCCATTTACAATCTTCCACCATCTACAAAATATACTTTTAAAATCTAGAGTACTCTCGGGTTCTACAAACAGTTCTGGATTTTTAGGCGCTACGCACTTTAAACCCACCAATTGTTTTCTCATTAAAAACTTTTAACTCTAGGGATACATTTTGTTTTAGAATGTTGCTTGGATATAGGACTTTGTATGATATCATGTGCCCAAATTTGATCAAGGTTTTTTTTTCAAGATCATTAATGAATTTCGAATGTTGAAATTGAGCGTCTAATATTATACTGAACTCATTTAAATGAGGATTATTTTGAATTGATCCAATTATTGCAAACACACTTAATAAAATGTAAGTACAGGATCAAATTTGAAAAATAAAGTTCTACTATTATCTAAAGGGTGAGGTAAACTAGGGAGTAATATTTTATCTGTTTGAAACAATTCAAATGCCTTTTTTGTTAATAGCATTATTATCGGATATCAAAGATATTGTGAAGTAGGCCTTGTATACAAACTCCTGACGTCACTGCAACCTGTGAAGATCTATTGTGATGGATTAAATTAATTAAAAACAACTACTGCACAACATCATTATACTTACAGAGGAATATTTTTCTTTAATGAAATGAACAAAGATAATAAAAAGTACAGTCAGGAATACAATATATTTAAGAAAGAAGTAAAAAATTACATCTATAATTCTTCTATATGTAACACTGATTGAAAACATCGTTAATATCTTTTTTGTAATTTATTTATGTTATTCTAAAATAATCTATTATAAGACATCACTCCCGATTATGTACACAAGAATTGTTTATTTCTTTTACGTAATGGGAAACGTTAATGTAAATATATGTAATTGATTAATGTAAAAAATTGTATTTAATATTATATTTAAATTTGTTATTAATAAATTTAAAAAAAAATCTATTGCACCTATAACTTTAAGAAATCCTCTCAAACAAAATAAGCCGGATATAACTAGATTTGTTCTGGACACTGGCTTCATTCATTATAATATAGTCCGGTGTTTTTCATGCCAATTGATGTTGATGTTGAAATAGTTTGGTGACTAAATTCGTGTATATCAGCAGAGTCGTCTTGAATCTGGAAGATTTATCAAAAGTTAATATCTATAGGAATTAAACATTTACGTATTTAAAATTGTCAAATGAATTGACAGAAACGATACTTACATATTGCCAAAATTATTATTCATTACATACCTCATTACTACCCCAGTACCGAATAGCAAATAGGCCCTGGAGTTCTACTGGTATTTTCTCATCTCGTTTGTGTCCTTCCAAATCGAGTTTTACTAGAGTAATTATGCGCCTCATATTTTCCTTCGAAAAACAGTATTTCTCCTTGAATTCACTGTCTTAAAAATCTTAAAAAGAGTTGACTCTTTTTTTAATACAATTTTCGTGCACGAGAAGGTCGCATGCCTTCGAAAATGTTTAAAATTAAATAAAACTGTGACAAACTATTCATAAATAACGACAAACATGACAGATCGCATTCTAGGGCATATTTTTGACAGATAAGCTGCCGTGGCCGCCAGATATGACAACGTTTTCCTAGGAAACCACTCTCTAGTCACCGTTTCGGCGGCCGTTCACCGCATCACCGTTCGTACGGCCGTTAAGATATCGGCACCGTTTTCCTAGGAAACCCAAGCTTAAGCGTCTTGTATTCGTGGACAACGTATTATGCTTTAAATTATATAAATAATGACGACATGAAAAAATAGTTAAAAAATACTTCCGTTTAATACGTGTGTGTGCTCGTTTTTTTTAAACATTTTTGAGAGAGTTTAACTAATTTCAATTATCGTTTATAACTCCACTACAAATTATTTAAACTTAATAGCAAGCATGTCCCAAAATTCACGTAAGTGATTTTGATAGAAATCACAGGTTAACAATATCTTAATTTTTTGTTAATTTGTAAATAATAGAGTATAGGGTTTGTGCATGGAAAGCCCATCGGAACACGCACAGCGAAGATAGTTCATTGAATAGATTATGAAACAACAAGTGGATGCGACAGCGAATCACTGTTTGGTACGGATTTTGGGCTGGACGCATCATTGGACCATTCTTTTTAAAAAATGCGGCTGGTCAGGCAATTACAGTTAATTTTGCTCTCTATCGCGACATGACAATCTTTTGTGCCTTAATTGCAAGACATAGATGTGGACGGCTTGTTACTTCAACAAAACGGTGCCATATGTAATACAACCGGAGAAACAATTTAATTCTGAAAGATTCATTACGTGGTCTTGTAACTTCCCATTTTAGTGATTAGAATTGCCCGCCCAGATCATGCGATTTAACGCCGTTGGATTTTTTCTTTAGAGTTTTTGAAGTCTTAGCTTTATGCCAACAAGCTAACGAATTACAACGCTTTGAAGGAGAAAATTTACCACTGCATCAATGAAATTCAACCAAATTTATGCAGAACTGTCATAGAAAATTACGACAAAAGAGTGCGTATTTACTAGTAAGCCGTGGAAACCATTTATCCGACACACTATTTCATACATAACCTAATGCTGTATATTTTATTTAAAAAAAATACAAATTTGAATTCAAAGCCCGTGTTTTCTATCAAATTAGTTCTTGCGTAAATTTTGGGACAGCCGTTCGATTAAGGTATTAAAAAAATGTGTTTGTAGGTTGTGCGAATAATAATTACTGGAATTCTATCACACTGTAGTCTTTTTTTAGTTTTTATGGACTGCTATAAACTTTTCTCTCGTTCCTACGAACTGCTATCTGATGGGACATCGGGCATCGGACGCGACTGTGACATCTATTATGTACAGAACTTTTACTGTGTAATTAACGCTCTTGTTTATTAACTTTATAGCACTTTTATGTAGAGTAATTAAAATAAAATAGTTTGCGTGAAATATAAATAAGTGAAATGAATGTCATGTTTTCCATTTCCTGTTTTTACGAATCCATATTTCAAAACAAAACTGTTTGTTTGTTCGCAAGTGGAGAGAACTACAATTCTAACTTCAGTTTAATATCTAACGGCATCGCATTTGAACAGCGGAACATCTGTTGTTTGCCCAAACATCTCTTATAAGTGTAATGTAATATATCCCGTACAGTTTTCCAGTATTCGACCAAACACAAAGAGTGATTCTGTGTAATTTGCTTTGACTACCATAGCGCTGCGAGCATTGAGTGATGCTTAACACGACCAACAAATTAATCTACCTTAACTCTCTCACCTGTATAGAACAGAATATTGAAATAAGTAAGTACAAAAGCTTACTCGCTTACAAATGTTTTCAGCGCATATTGAACGAGGCGGTCGAAATTGAGTAATTTTTGGATTGAATTATTAATGACGTTTTGAAGCGCGGATCGCTGATCTGAATGTCTGATTAATGGTTTATTCCCTAATCAATTTGCAGCTACAAGTACTCTGTATATTTGTATATAAATTATTCTGCTTAGCTGGAAAGTAGTGTTCGTGATTTATTGGATTAGTTTTATGAGCTAAAGGTTTAGTTTCGATCGGATTCCTTTAAGATACTCGTAAATATGCACTACATAAACTGATGATGGAATAATTATAAGCATTTGTAGTGGGAAGTGATGAAATCTGTTGAGTATTAACAAAAGCAATAATCATTATTGCGAATTTAACATAAGTCTTACTTAAATGGTAGAAATTAAGCAATAACAGCGGATTAAGCAGAATTCGCCTAGCATTAAGTGAAAATTCATTTTGCACAAAGCTTTCTGCAATTTAAAAAACCTGAAACCGAAACAAATAGCTCACCAACTTTTTTCTTGGCGAAAAAAATTAAATCAGAGACTGAAAATCCTGGAGATCCTAATCAATCTTTTAGAGGAAAAAAAAAGTAGATCAAAAATCCTAGATAACAATACGACTATTCGGATTTGTTTACATATAATGGTATATCCGATAAATATAATTCAATGGAGCAAACAAAATAATTTTTTCTTCAATGTTTCCAAATGTTTTGTAATGGCATACACAAGAGCATCCAAAACAATATACTATCGTTATCTCATGGACGGAGTGAAGCTTGAAAGGGCTTCAACGTCCAGAGATCTCGGGGTGTTGTTTGATACTCAGTTATCTTTTAATCTTCATATAGTTAATCATGTAATGACTCCCTTAAAATGCTTGGTTTTGTTCTTAGAAATGCAAAGATCTTTTCTAATAGTCAGATTATGAGGACATTGTATAATTCCTTGGTAAGAAGTCGTTTGGAGTTTAGTTCCATTATTTGGCCGCCACATGAGGCTCGATACTCTTTGATGGTGGAGAGAGTGCAGAATTTTTTTTTGCGCTATCTGTACCTAAAATAATGTGGATATTATCCTTGGCTCTTCCTAACCGTCTTTTTACTGGAGATGCTAGGCTATCAGTCATTATTAAGGAGGAGGGACGTTCATTTGGGTGTTCACTTTTTCCAGCTGATCAGTGGTTGCATACATAACTCTGAAATTCTAATGGATGTAGGTCTGTTCGTACCTGATAACTATCTTCGACAAAGACAGCATCGATTGTTTTACCTACTACGATGCAGAACCAACCTGCCAATGGTTATGCCGGTTGGTAGAGCAATCTTGCTACTTAATCGCATCGCCTTGGATGTCGACATATTTCACGACACTGGGCCTTCCCTTAGGAAAGCACTTTCTTACTTTTAATTGCTCTTTTTACATTTTGTTATATTATTTTAATAACATAACTATCTACTGTAATTTGTAATCTATTATTGTATTTATTATGAATTGGGTCTTTTTTCTGTAATGTTCTAAATATCTGAATAAGTAAATGAAATAAATAAAATAAATAAAATGAAATGAAATCTGCATCAAATTATGTATAGGGCACTCCATTAATACTACAATCGCAACGTGTAGGTGATTAATTGTGATTTGTAATATTGCGCTCCTCAATACATTTAGAAACTGCGTTCCGGACGAGCTGACAGATAAGCGCCTCGTTTTCCGCTCAGCCTCCTGTTCTGCCGTAGGGAAGGTGATTATATAAAAATAAAAAAAAATTCATTCAAGATAGTATTTATTTTATTTTATTTTATTGAAATAAACGGCACTTAGTGCTTTTTACATATAAGTTACCAATACAGTTAAATAAACATATATGTAAGTATAATTTTATAATTATTCTGTATTACTTATGTAATACAGAACATTTAAAACAATATTATAACTAACAAATTCAGAAAGTCTAAAAAAAAAACTTTATAAAAAAATAAAATATTACCAGTTAGAGAATTATCGATAAAAAATAATAATTTGCTATTAGAAACACTTTGAACCAGTTTGAAAAAAAAATTAGGAAACAATTTCAAATTACACCAAACGATAAAAAAAAATAAATTACGAATACTATTATTTAAAACTAATACTAAGGTAAAAAGGAAAAAAATAAATAAATATCCCAACTAGAAACCTCAGACAAAACTTATTCTTTCATACCGATTACCATAGAACTAACTATGGTTTTCATTACCCTATGCCCAGAATTCTTAGGTTTGCCAACAAACATACCAGTCGTGATTTCTTTGATAACAAGTTGTCTTCTTTCAAACGATCACTGAATAAAATTCAATTATAAACACCTCTCTCCCGCTTCCACTCCCACAAAGTCTACTATAAACCATTGAGTCTTTCTAATTTTGTTATAATAATTTTCTATGTATAAATGTGTCCATAAAAATGCCCAATGGACGTATATATAAATAAATAAATAATAAATAAATAAATTGTTTATATTTATGTATAAAAATAATAAAATCTTATAAATTAATTTAAGAAAAGAAACGAACTATTAACAATGAAATACAGGAGAAAAGCCGTTTTCTATGTACTTAATTTCATGTGCAATGAGTCACCAACGTTCTGGTACTCATTGCCTAGAGTGTGAAGTCTATTGATGACATCATTTTTACCATATGATGCCGAAGTATTGTTGCCACAGGCTTGCTGAGTTGTCCTTTTCGGTACATTAAAAAAAATTAGTGATCAAATTTCAGGGGAGTCAAACACAGAATGGATTATTTAAAATAAATTTAATAAATCAGTTATAACTCTCCTATCGCTTCGTATTAATAATTTCAAAATAAACAGTAACAAATCATAATTTAAAAAATTCAATACACCTAATTTAAAATTAATAAATCGAAAAAAAATTTTTTGGACCTTTTCGATACAATATTGGTGCCTAGAATAATGAGGAACCCAGTTGTACTACAAAATGCTTCTTAAAAGTGACGTTCACATTATTTTGAGTGCACCCATATCTTTGAAATCTTTAGTGGTTTTGATAATGAAACCCACAACATTCTTAGAGATCTATTACTTATGCTATTAATATGACTGAAAAATGTTTATTTGGTATCGAAAATAACACCCAAATCACGTATTTCGGAAACGGATACAAGTTTAGAATTGCCAATAAAGTAATTAAACATTATTAGAAACTGAGTCCTATGAAATCTCATGATTTGGCATATCTTAACATTAAGTTGGAGTTTATTTGTTGAGCACCACGAAAATAGTTTATTTAAGTTATGTTGGATAGTAATACAATCATCAACAGTGTGAATTACTCTGAAAATTTTCATGTCGTCAGCAAACAATAAAACTTTGACACCATTAAATATGTCAACAATATCGTTAATAAAAATGTTGAAAAATTATCGGACCCAAATGGGATCCTTAAAGGACTCCACTAGTCGCTTCAATGTACTGGATGTGGTGTCACAATTTTTTACTGCCAATGATCTACCAGTTAAGTAACTCTGGAACCATTTTAAAATCGATCCACAGAAACCCAACTTGGATAAATTATTGATCATTATTATATGGTTCACCCTATCAAATGCTTTAGAGAAATCTGTGTACACTGAATCCATTTGTTTACGTAAATTAAAAGAGTTCATAATAACATTTAAGTATATTATAAGATAAGTTAGTGTTGATTTTGAAGGCATAAAACCATGTTGATGAGAGGAATTATTATTTGATTGACAATTGAAGACATTTTTTGCAAAATTATTTTTTCGAAGAGCTTTAGTATCGCAGATTGTATACAGATCGGTCTATAATGTGTGACATCACATTTATCCCCACTTTTAAAAATGGGTGTTAAGAAACCAGAAGGTATGCATAAATATAAATAGAAAATATAAAAGGAAAAATAATGAAACCCACTAAACCGCGAAACCGACTTGTCAGTAGATTTCCTGTTTTTCCTTTACAAAGAAAAAAGTAAAAGAAATTTTATAAAATTAAAAAGTAATATAAACCTTTTTAAGAACTAAAAGATAAGCATACGGTATTTTCACAGAATATATATTTATAAAAATTTAAATAATTGAATTTTAAGATAAAATAATAATGTTACTTTGTTGTTGCCTTGTTACATAAGAGCCGTTGAAATATTTTTTGCTTAAATATGTTGTCGTTCTTTTAAGATCTGCTTAGGAATCTTATTGAAAATTTAAGAAATTGTATAATAAAGTGTTCTTTGGCCATACGTGTTTAAAACCCGCAGTACTGACAAGCCTTCACGTTGTGCTAGCCTTGTATTATGTATATGTACATATATACCTTTTCTTGTAGGTACTGTCGAACCGATACTTAGAAACGAATTGGAGCCATAAAATAGCATTTACGTACAGGCACTCTGGCTTTAAAAAAAGTTCTGGTACCTCTTTTTTATCAGCTGATCTGTTGATTAACTTTAGAGCCAAGTTTTGCATATTTTTTTTATACTATTGGTTTTACAATGTAGTTCCAAATTTGGCGATATGGCTTTTGCAATTACGGGGCCTTTGACGTGGAGTTTGAATTTGTGCAACGGAATCACCTTTCTTAGCCTATATAATGTAGACTTCATTTTTATTTTTTAAGTGAAGTATAATTTACAACGCCTTTAAAGTGATAACTCACGAAAACAGCGTAATAAAAATTGTCGAAATTTATTATCATTATTATGCGTCACATGGGGAGATGAAATATTGCAGAAAAAAACATAAAAAAAATATTTCGGGCTGCCCTTGTTGGAAATCGAACCAGAGACATTTCTAATGCAAAAATGCTTCACAAATGCATTAACGTGTAGATCACGAGGTGGACTAATCTATCAATGTATTTTTTAAGGTATTTACCTTGATCTATTTCTACTTTACAAACAGAACTGTATTTTCTATTTATTAAGTTAGGGGATGATAGATTATTATTTATTTTATGGCATTTAAAATCGGTTCGATCAAATCATTTAGAAGCTCATTTCTTCAGAATTATTAATGCTTAATGTACGTTTGTATTAGTTTAATAAATGGATATCAGCAGAGCGTGCGAACATTAATGTTGAAGGATATAATAATAGTGTGGTAAACGGTCTTTACCTCAACGAACATCTTTGCCTTGATATTAATGCTTACCTCGGTTACTGCGTATTAGAATAATCTAATATGAAGCCTCATACTCTTCCGGATTCAAAAAGCTAAGATTTAACGTCCGGGATTTATCCGGAAGGTGCTTAACGTTGTTATAAGAAACACTTTGAATATTTCAAATATATAATTATTAATTTCTAACAATTTTTTTTTTGTTGCCACGAGGTGAATTATGATCCCCAACTGCTTCATAGGCCTCAAAGTTTGTAAAAGAGTCAATTAAACGCACCCCCTTTTGCAAAAGGAGTGATAATTAGTTAAAACTAATATGGAATGCCCTAAGAAACAACTCGAAATTTGCCAAAATATCTCCGTGACTACAAATTGCAGTTTAAACGTGGACAAGAGTCGAGTCCTGGGACGGAAAAATATTGTTTTGTATGCGTCAAAATAAACTTAAAGACGATGCATTTATTTAGTACTTAACGTTAAAAAAAATAAAATACATAACAATTTTTAAACAATCATCTTTAAAAAAAAATTGTCATGTTGTTCTTCTAAAAATGGAAAGTGTGAAGTGAGAAAGGTACGATCTTTAAAACTAAACAGGAGTAAACTAAAGGAAATATTGTTAATTAATATTTTTTTATTATAATGAATCGCTTTATAATTTCTAAGATTTACAGGTTGTCTAATTTCAGTATTTTATTTTCAACACGAAGAACTTTAATCCGGTGTCTATATAAAAATATAATTATTTGCTATCAGATGGTTTGCGATAGGATATTGTTTAATAGGCATCTTGAGTGTTCTTTTACTGTAATATTAATGTTTCTTTTGGTTTTTCCAATGTAAACTGAATCGCAATCGTTACAATTTAATTGTAATATGCCAGATTTATTATATTTAGGGACTTAATGATTGTGGTTTCAAAACTATGTTTCTGTATTATTTTGGTTGTGTAGAAAGCAGATTAAACGTTTGACGGTAGGGAATAAAATAATGTTACGAAAAATTGACATTTATAAACAAAATCAGCCGCCATTGTTTGGGTGGGTTAGATTTAATTATTGTGGGAGAAGAATATAAATATTGATTTGTACGTTTTGATTAAATATTTTATCAATTAAGTTCTCATCATATCCATTTTACTTTGAGTATAATTAAAATATAGGTCACCAATCATACGGTGACGCGAGAGAGAGGCGCAAAAGTTGTTTCCTCGATAGCTAGAGAGCGCATGAACTAAAACAAGATGGCCTAACAAGGTCAGCCAACACACACGTCAGTAAGGACGTTTACTGCCACTGAATACATAATGGAAATCGACTTACCCGTTTGAGGTGTTCCCCCTCGCTCCACCAAATATTATGTGTGGAAAATGATGTGGTTGTTTACTTCTTTCTCGATTCTGCTTTGTGTATCAGGATTGGATATTGGATGCGGTGATAATAATGCCATTGGCACTTTTTTAGCGTTAACTATATGAATACGGCGGTGAGCATATTCTTTTGTTTTCCACTTTGTGGAAATCTGTTATTGGTTCTGAGTTTATCCAATATGTATGTTTGTTTACTGTAAGACTCATTCTTTCTGGCTGCGATACAATCTCACTTGCTATTTAATGATGCTCACACTTACACACACCTGAACACTCACTCCCACACAAATACACACAAACACATCTCTCCACTTACTCTCATACATAAACAGACTCTTTTGTTGTACCATAATTTTAAGTATGATTTTTATTTAAAAACTTCGCTGGTCTGTCCTTTAACCGTAACTTTTTTACGTCATTATATCATTGTCGACCGTTTGTTTCTGTAAAATAAATAAATAAATATGTATGTTGAACTGTTGGTTTCCCGAATATAATAAAAATAATTTATTTCAATAGAGGAAAAACATTTTTGAGAAGGTTATAACAAGTCTAGGCATTAGGGCTAATAACCTGTCGTTGGCTGGTTTAAGTGACCACTTTACACACTGTATAACATTCAAAATTCTGACTTTTTAATTTAATTTTATTTTTAAAAAATTCGTATACATTTGGTTTATTTTTTATCATACAATATATCACCTTTTTCACGAAAACAAAAAAATTAAACCTGTGTATACTAAATCTTTAGATTTAAAATCTATAATACATATTGAAATATAACATATAAAAATCTAACACATAAAAAAACATATAAAATAAAAATTAAAAGTTACATTCAGGAAGTTCTTTTTTTAAAAATTGAGTAAGTGAAAAATAAGAAATAGAAAAAATAAGAGTACACGTAGAGCAAAAAATAATTGAATTAAAATTGCTAATTAATTTAGGGAAAAAATACGTAAGGAGTTTATCACGAGAAGAAAACATTGACATTTATATTTTTGACCCAGTTTATAAATGAATTATTAAAAGCAGAGAGGATTTTATTATCATTATCCGTTGTGTCTTTAAAGTAGGAATAATACAGTTTAGGAGCAAGGGCATTTGCATCCTCTGTCCGTGTGTTGATTTTCAAAATGGAATCTACAACACTTGATTACTTCTTTGGCAATTTTGGTTTGAGTTTTGAGGGACAAGTGCTGATGAATACAACATATTTAAGACATTGGAGACAATACAACTAGCTAACATTCAAAAGTTTCGCTTCTTGGAATAATCGGATGGAGGGATATGCTTTATATATATTAAGCAAATTTTTTATTTTTTTAAATGATTTTTGTTGTTTAAACATAGACATTTTCTTAACTCTTCCATTTGTTGACTTTTGTGTAGTTAAAGAGCTGAAACCTTTATTATGTGGGTGAGATTCATCCGACTGAACCAATCTTTCTAGGCAACGCCTGAAAACAATTTTCCAATTTCCGTACTTCTTCTTTTACAAGTTGTTGATTTAACAATGCTTTGAGTATGTCTAAATGTTTGCAGACTGGCTGGATTTTCTCCCTTGGGAGTTATTCAGATCTAAATTTGTTGCAACAGAGGGAAAACATTTTTAAGAAGGGAATGTGGAAGTCAAGGTATTTACAGGGCTTATGATATGGATGGATGTTTAAACATAGGCAGAACTGTAACTTTTTAAAAAAATGTGTAAAGTGGCTATTTACACCAGCCAACGATAGATCATAAACTCCGTAAATCCCACACACACGCACCCTCTCCCTCACTCATTTATGCATACACACATTAACATACACATGAATACAAACGTCACACACACACATTTACGTTAGCTCTTTTCTTATATATTATCTGTCATTAGATTTACAGTGGATTTTTTAAATTGGCTTAAGTATTGTTAATTTTTTTAAACTTATTTTGTTTATGTAATAGCTGTAAAAATCCCAAATAAAATAAAATAAAATAAAATAAAATAAAATAAAATAAAATAAAATAAAATAAAATAAAATAAAATAAAATAAAATAAAATAAAATAAAATAAAATAAAATAAAATAAAATAAAATAAAATAAAATAAAATAAAATAAAATAAAATAAAATAAAATAAAATAAAATAAAATAAAATAAAATAAAATAAAATAAAATAAAATAAAATAAAATAAAATAAAATAAAATAAAATAAAATAAAATAAAATAAAATAAAATAAAATAAAATAAAATAAAATAAAATAAAATAAAATAAAATAAAATAAAATAAAATAAAATAAAATAAAATAAAATAAAATAAAATAAAATAAAATAAAATAAAATAAAATTAAATAAAATTAAATAAAATAAAATAAAATAAAATAAAATAAAATAAAATAAAATAAAATAAAATAAAATAAAATAAAATAAAATAAAATAAAATAAAATAAAATAAAATAAAATAAAATAAAATAAAATAAAATAAAATAAAATAAAATAAAATAAAATAAAATAAAATAAAATAAAATAAAATAAAATAAAATAAAATAAAATAAAATAAAATAAAATAAAATAAAATAAAATAAAATAAAATAAAATAAAATAAAATAAAATAAAATAAAATAAAATAAAATAAAATAAAATAAAATAAAATAAAATAAAATAAAATAAAATTAAATAAAATAAAATAAAACAAAATAAAATAAAATAAAATAAAATAAAATAAAATAAAATAAAATAAAATAAAATAAAATAAAATAAATAAACAAATAAATGCCAAGGCTTTCACATTTCCTTAAAATAATGTTTCCTCTCTGTTGCAACAAATTCAGATCTGAATAATTCCCTATTGAGGAAATCAAGCCAGTCAGCAAACATTTAGACGTACTCAAAACATTGTTGAATATTATTTAGTTGTCAGTTAATCACGCGGATCACAGAAGACATAAAGTGATTAATTTTGTTAAAGGAAATTTGCCGTATATGCTGATAAAATTTAAAAAAAGTAAAATAAAATATTGAAACAAGGTTCCGCAAGTGTCACCTGTTTACACGCGGTCTATCGATTATATCAAAGCCCAATAAGAAGGGCGGGCTAAAAGCCTTTTGAATTTCGCAGGAAATTGAGACACGAAAGTGTTTATCATAGATACGATCCGTCCCGGTTGTCAAATGATAAGCTTGGGAAAAATGCCGGTGACACATTCTGCTAAAAAAAGATTTTTTTAATGTTTATCACGAGGCGACTTTGCTTTAAAAAGATATTGACCAGTGTTACGCAACATTTTCGAGAGAATTCTGTAGAATGGATTTCAAAACGACCGGAACCTTTTTCTCACGTACCCGATTTTTATGTAAAAGACTCACTAATGTATGGAAGCTGTAAAAAAAAAACAGTAATTTTACAGTACAAATAAATAAACAACTTAAACATCGTTTTATGAAGTAGGAGACAAAATATACAGAGTGCCTTATAACTCTGCCTTTTTATTTTTTTATTTTATTAATTCATATAGAGACAATGAAACAAAGACAAAAACAGCGGCATGAAGTTTGGACCCGTCGAGATGCGATTTCAAGGTTATCATTGCTATTTTCGAGTAAAATTTGAATCGACCTCGACTCGATAAAAACTCAAACTTTATATGGATGCATAGTGCGATCCCGACATATTGCCCGTAATCAACGGTCATTATCAACAGTTAACATACCTTAATTCACAAATTTATCTTATAACTTGAGAAAAAATAGTATCTGAAGTAAATATGTTGATATAAGGAAAGTTTTTAAGCAACATAATACACGTGTCGGGACAATAAATGCCAAAAATCAATGTTAATCATGGGAAAATATTCGGAATTATTTACCTGTGAAAACTGACTCATTTGACACATTTGACGCTCCTACTGCTGCAACCAAACATGCTGCAATTCACCATAGTCGTATTTTTATTTATTATGACGAAAATATCCAAGTTATTTACAAACAAAGCCAAGCACTGCGACAAAAGCATTAGACAGAACCGTTATGTGTTTGTTTTCAAACAAATCAAATTAGCCACCAATTGGTTGCTAATCAACAAACATACATCGTTTACGTTCTATAACGTAGTGATAGGGCTTCTCTTTAGGTTTCGTATTATTACTCTAAGGATATAAAAGACGTTAAATAATCGAAGAATTCGATGTTTTTTGTTTTCAATTCGATTCCTACCAAGAAAAAATCCAAAAAATATATTTTCCGTAACTGGTCTTGGTGTTGTAGTGTATTATTCATAACCTTCATCTACATAATTTTTTTGCGACAAACTGCTAAGCTCAAATAGAGATTCAGTGGGTTATGACATTAAAAATTAAATAATAAACGCAGTATTTTTTTATTCAGTAGGGCTGTTTTCTGGAGATTTTCGATTTGGCAGTTATGGTTAAACTTCTGTTTCTATCGTCTTTTTTAATGTTTGCTGATAAATTAACCTATTCTACCCTTACGCGGGCAGTTGCGATCTCAAAAATAGGAACACTTTATTACCGCGACGGAATTCTTCTTTATTTTTTGTCGTTATCTTACAGGTTTTTGCCAACATAAATTGAAAATAAATATAATAAACACAGTGGGATGATATGTTATTTTTTATGTCATTTATTTTGTTCGATGCAATGTCACTTGTTTTCGAAAATTCGGAAAATTTTCTTGCTCATTAAGTCAGGTCTGGTCTCCTCTTAAAACTTAATTACTTCTGCATAAGTTGGCCACATATTGCCTTTTATATCATGAACAGCAATAAGCACAATATTTTTGATAATTTCCGATTTCGATACATATCAATGATATGCCCAAACGCGAGCACTCAGTTAAATGTTTGCAGCATGATTTGTGGTGCCCGAGCTGAGTTTAGCGTTCCCGCCTCCCTAACACAACTTCTATTCTGTCAAAACAACGGCTTTTTTTGGTAATGTTTATAGTCAAGGACTATTTCAAGTCTATAAAACTTTGTAAACATAGATATCATCTTTACTTACAGAATCACTAATACTTACTAAAAAATGTTTTTTTTATATTTTTATTTTCAAAGCCAATCCGCAGACAAAAGACGACTTTCAATTCAAATATTTTCTTGAACACGTGGTTTTGACTCCATTTGACACCTTTATGTTGCTATTAGAATAGCAAAATCCAAAAAAATACTTCGGCCTATCCAGAAGATGGACATTAGTGCATCCTCAAGTGTTTGATTGATTTGTTCACGTAATTTAAGTTTTCTTCGTTTTCTGCATTCATCGAAATTCAAATTGTAAATCGTTTTCTTTGTTCTTTCCCTATCCATTTGCTCTACGTCCAAAATGCAGCTCGCCTGTTTTAATTTTGTAGAGAATACTTGCATCAGCTTTGTATTCTGAACAAATCTTAAACATTTGTACACCTCTCATGGTATATTGTTTTACCACGCGTTCCCCCTGATACTCGCAGGTTGCAGCCCGACGGCATATATCTGACTTTCATACTTGTTTTTTAGATTTTGTACGAGAATTGCTATCAAAATTTTATATCGAACTGCTAATTTTGCTCCCTACTACAACCATTTATTGGCCAAGGTAGAAAGACAAGCGCCGTGGCGTAGTTCGTTAAACGGCCAACTGTGAAACTGGCGTCGCTTTTTCGATTCCCGCAGTTGCAAAAATAAATCAAATAAAGATGTTTTTTTAATTGGTCCAGGGGTTGTAGTGTAGTTTTTATAAACTTCTTCGAAATTCTCTCTTTCCCAGCTGCTTACAAGCTTATTAAATAGAAGCTTAGCGGGTTACTCCTTTGAAAAAAAAAATACGTGCACCGTTGACCCTGTTTCTCACTCTCCTTTTGACATATATTTCTCGATATTTCTTGGATATACCTGTTATTCTTTCTTTTTTCTCAGCTACGCTGGACATGTTTTTATACTTTTAAACTTCTTTAAATTACTTTTAAAACTGCTCCTAAAAATTAAATAATGCTTTTCTTACTACAATTTGTCATTATTTTTGAAGATGTTTTTTAAATTAACTTAAATTTATTGTCTTTTATTTATCCAAAAGTTTTTTCTCATTGTTAATTTTTTGAATTCCTCAAAAAATATTTGATATTAATTTGAATATTAATATTTATTTATGTAAAAAAAATTAGAAAAACATATACTCACACAGTAATCATCTAATACATCTAATTAATCTTATTAGAGATGATAATCTTATCAACTAGCAAGAAACAGACTGTTACATGCTAGACAATTTAACCCTTCGGGACCCCTGCAATCGGCCCAATTCAAAGCGTAAGACCGATCCTTTTGTCTTCATGTTGTTAACACAAGAGTCACAGAGAATTCGCTCGTATGTAGCGGAATTGAGAGTAAAAAACGGTTTTGATAGCATAGGAGTAAGATAGTTGAATAAGATACAAATGATCCCAACAAAGACATGACATGCATATGAGTTTAAAACCAATAGTATTATTCAAAATACTGAAATAATTTAAACGTTTTTTGGTGACTCATGAACGTTTTTCAATGGACGCTTGAAAACCACAGGTTGTAAAGGACTGAAATAGATGATAATAACAGTATTGGTTTAAGGGTGACGGGTAAAAGTGAAATGAAAATATAATTCCCTTTTACGCACAAAACAACAGTTTTGGAAAACATTTTTGGAAAACGTTCTTTGAACTGCCAAGTGTTTTCATATTATTATACTTGTTTACTGCTCGAAAAAAGATATTCTCGGGTCAACGCAGCGTAAAATTTGAGGCTATTATTTTTGCAGTAGTCCGCCAAGAAATAAAGCTTCTCTTAACTTTAAATGTTTGTTGATCTGGATTTTGAGTTCAATTATACACAGTATTTAATAGTCTTTGCGAAAACGGAAATATAACTTCAAATTCAAATATTAACTTCAATGCCGTATACCTGAGCCAATATTTTCTGAATATTTCAAATACGACATAAAATCAATTTAAGGGTACAGAGAGGCAGAATGCTACACGCATGAGATAGGTATTTTATACGATCCGGTTTTTTTTCGTTTTTTTTATGTATTAGCAATACCTCAAGTGATGCGATGTCCATTTGGCTACTTCATTAAATTTATAAGACTTTGAGATTGAATTTGAGTTCTATAGTCAATAACTATTCATTCAGTTAACTTCATATAAATTTATGTAAAAATCATGGACGGCAAATTAAATAAAAATGTATAACGTTTATGTAACATATTTTTTAATTAGCTTTATAACATTCTCTTTTGACATCAAGGAAAAAAAAAGATTAATATCCTTGTGAGACTTATGAATGTGCCTGAGGCTAAGTTAGGTTTTTTTCATATTTAGGTATGTTTATCTTTGTTCACGTATTATATATAGAAAAAATAAACTGAACTTCTTTTTCTAAGAGTGCTTTTTTAAAAAATATTTTAATACTTTACTACATGCCAGTGGTTACGCCCACAAAATACCGTGTTTGCCTGTTTCGAGTTCTTAAAATAAAAATACGAGAAATCGTGGATAAGCAATAAGTATGAAAAACTAGTCAATAATATATTTTGAATGAACGACAAGGCATTAACGTTTTTTCAATAGAATAAATTAATGGTTTTGAAATACCATCTACCTTTTTACAAAGGTTTGAAGGCTCGTTTTAAAACGTTTTGAAATAAAATATTTTTTCCTCGGCAACTGGAATTTTTAAAGAACACAGGCCGTACGGACGCTTGCCAATTTTATTTTGACTTGGTAATTCGAGTTCGTCTCGGAGGTCACCTGTTATATGAGAACGGCTAAAACTATGTACATATAAATTAAAATAGAATGTGAACAACATTTCACCCTTTAAATACAAAAAAGGACCCTTAGAAAACCCAGCGTTTGATGCTTTACTTTTCTCTGAGACTGGAGAAAGTATGAGATAAATATTGTAGGCTTTACGATATACATCCTTTAACACATAGTATACTGTAGTTGAAAACTATATCACTTTACACAAAATAATAATTTGATGTGATAACACGCTAGTCCAACATAAACTAATTTATGAAAATTGAGAAGATTAAACTTATACATACATAAAAATGGATTGAAAAACATACAAGAAGATGACGCAATGGTAACCAAAAATGCTGACGTACGCAAATATAATAGTTGGCAACAACAATAGTCCCACATTTAAAAAACCAAAACAAATGCAAGACTGCTAAAAATACTATATTTATTTATTTTACAGAAACAAACAGTCGGCAATGATATAATAACAAAAAAAAGATACGGTTTAAGGACAGACCAGCGAAGTTTCTAAATAAAAATCATACATATTAAATTGTGGTTCAACAAAAGGTGTGCTTATGTGTATTTGTACGAGAGTAAGTGTATACGTGTGTTTGTGTGTATGTTAGAGTATTTTTCTATAAAAAAAAATATACTATAATATATTATAATCTTTTACAGAATATTTTATTTTCTCTTTCTTATGTTACACAAAAATATTATAACTGTTTGATTATCAAAGGAGCAAAAATTCATTAACATTTTCTTGTAAACCCACGAACAGGCCATGCCTTTGTGAGATTTTTTGTTTACTATTTTTACTATTAATATGTATTTCATTGCTATGTAATTATCCTTTATTTTTTGAATACTCTGTTTTACCTCTTGTGTATATTGTAAAAAAAAAACATCGACAGGTCATAAGCCCTGTAGATGCCTAGACTTATGTATTACCTTCTCTAAAATGTTCTTCATCTCTGTTGGTATATGTTAATATTGACAGCTCTCCGGAGAGTTGAATCCAGTCCTTGTCTACAAAAATTTGGACAAACTCAAAATATTGTACACTCAAATGCTCAATTTTTTACCGCGCGCAAGAAAATATATATATAAAGTTTATATTTATTTTCTCATAGCAATTAACTTCCTTATTGTTAATTATCCCTTACAACCATAAAAGTGTTAACGCCTCGTTTCAAAATTTCCTAATGATGTAATAGGTAGGCAAAAAAATATCAAACTTTACTCCATGTGTGTGTGTATGTGTGAGAGGGTGCGTGTGTGTTGGTGCGTAGTTATTAAAAAACGCATAATTAAAAACGAGTATTTATATTGAAAAGGGTGTGAGAGAGAGCTTGGTGATGATTTAAAACGAAAAAAAAATAGTTTATACCTACTTATGAAACCTTAAAAAATATATTTTAGTAAAAAAATGTTATAATTGTATTTTTTCAAAGTATGGTGAATTTCAGAGCCTTTTTCTTAAAAGCACATTTTATTTTAAAATTAAATTGATGCATATTGAATGAATAAAGTGCAACGAGTCCCATATAATACAGTTAGGCACAAAACGCAGCAAATACAATGTAATGTAACTTGGTCTTAAAACTATCGCTATGAAAGAAATGCTATGATTCGTTTGTCTACGGTGATATAATATGGTTATTCTGTTTACAAGTCCAAAATCCTTCTACAAAACCAAAACGAAAAGCAAAGCAAGGTAACCATAATAATTATGGAAATTTTAAATAGATTATTTTTGAAATCCCTCCATACCGCCTACTTATTTTCAATAATGTTTCTCATTGTTACTATATTTTGTTAGTTTTTTAGTGTGTTTTTTAATGTTTTGGATAAAAAGATAGCTTATTTTACTTCGCACCTCTGCGGCTATTCTTATGCAAGATTGCTACGTTGAGACGCGAAGAACACACAATCGAACAATCAAACACACTTTCAAGTTTTAAATATTTAAAAATAGATAAATAGAAAAGATATTTAAAAATCAAAAGTACCTAATAGAAACCATTTAAAAAAAGAGTTTTGTTTTGTATGAAAAGGAATACTTTTTTAAAACATAAGCGAATACTTTTTATTAGTAACTAAATGGCCCTATTAAAGGAAAAAGAAAACTTATACAAACCATTGCTAAGCACTGAGCAAACAACCTGGCCTAAGCGATCAAAATTCAAAAGTGAAGAACCTTTAATTTAAAATAAGTTTTTTTCGGAATGATAAGTAGCCTATGATACTTGTCAGCTCTTCGAGGATCCTTATGCAAATCATTTCAATTGGTTTCTCCGTTGCGATGGGAAAGAAACACAAACAAACAAACACAGTTTCACATTTATTTTATTACAATGGATAGATATGGAGTTAAGTGGTGAAACTTATTCTTTATTTTGTACGAAAAAGCCTTTGAAAAAATATATGTATAAATAATACGTTATAATAAAATCTTATTCGTTCATCTTATCTAATAAGGTGATATTTCATAATAAGGTGTTAATTGGTATAAATCTAATTCATATAGACTACCCGTCTAGAGACGCGATAAACTAATTCACGGTTAAGACGTTCTGAACATGACATATTACGCCATGTTCAAGTAATTTACGATCGAGACAGGAGCTTTCACACAGTTGGTTGGCTGGACAACTGTTAAGCTGGCGTCGCGGGTTCAACTCCTGATAGTTGCAAGAAAAAACCGAAAAAAAAATACATTTCATTGATCAGGGTGAATTGAATTGAATTAAATTGAAATTGAAATTGGTAGACAAGAACTGGATTCAACCCCCCAGGGAGCAGTTAATATTAACAGATTAATATGTAAATCAAAAAACGTAGTACGTTATATAATTGGTACACATATTATTTAAATTTTTATGTATTTCATTGCTTTATATTTGATTTTTATTAAATATTTTACTGTATTATTTATGTTTAAGTAATATGTATTCTTGGCACATATATTTACTTTATATTTGTATAAAAACGATTTTTAATTTCTTACATTCGATCAGCTGGACATTTATAATTGAATAGTTTTAGTTTTTTTAATGTTA
This sequence comes from Micrasema longulum, assembly GCF_059751315.1. Taxonomy (NCBI): domain Eukaryota; kingdom Metazoa; phylum Arthropoda; class Insecta; order Trichoptera; family Brachycentridae; genus Micrasema; species Micrasema longulum. Next base: position 197,626 of record NW_028278089.1, read on the forward strand.
TTGTTTTATTAGTATAGGACTACTTATGCTCTAAAAGAGGAAAAATTTCTTAAACAGAAAACACTCCGTTTTAATTTTATATGAATTAGTTTTATATAGATTCCTTGTTATAAAATAGGTATGTATTCTAATGTTATGCAATAAATTTATTTAAAAAAATAAAAAAAATAATGGCTTTTTAACTTCACGAATATCAACGGATAGAAGAATGGAAGTTTAAATGTAGGCAGAATTGTGATTGTTATAGTGTAAAACGTGGAATACAGAATAATGTTCCCTCACTGGGTGTCCCGTGCCGAGAAAAACATTTTACAAAAAGCGAAACATGCCTTAAATTAGTTATTTAACAGAGTCAATACAGTAATAAAAAATAAAAAAAACGTAATTAATATATTAAACCTAATTATCATTAGCATAATGAGCAATATAAACTAAAATAATAATAAAAAACGTAACCAATTTATATAGACCTGTAGACCAAATTTCATATACAGTACAAAAAATTTGGTAATTTTTATAATTGGTTATTAACTTTGGTTTATTCATGATCATTATGCTTTGATTGTAATTGATAAAACATTCCTTGAAGCATAGGTGCCGTGGCGCAGTTGGTTAGACGGCCAACTGTGAAACTGGCGTCGCGGGTTCGATTCCCGCCAGATGCAAGAAAAAAATTCAAGAAATATATTTTTCTCAATTGGTCTGGATGTGTGGTGTATTTTTCATTACCTCTTTCCATATCCCTTCTTTTCCACCCGCTAACAAGCCTCGAAATAGAGGCTTAGCGGATTATTCCTTAAAAAAAAAAAAACCTCTAGATACGGTGCAGAAGATTTTCGGTTTCTTTTACACAATTTCTCAAGCCATTCTACATATTTTTTAATTCTGTAATAAATAAATAAACGACCAGGAAGTTGCTTCATATACTTGTATTAGGTGCAAGGTGCAACACACACCTGCTGAATGATTTAAGTCACTAAAAGCTAATATTGCTTTCGTAAGCATTTTCCAATTCCCCAAGAAAGGGAATTCCGTGTATTCATTATGGAATTCCGTTTGTATGTTGTCAATTTGTAAATTTAATTAATACTTGATACACAAGAATCAATTTAAATGGGCTTTGTGTCAAGGGAAATAATATGTTTAGTTATTCGGTTTAAGTCGATGCATACTTTAGTTCGAGTTTCAGAACGTGTAAGATTTATCATAATTTTTTTTTCCGCACCAAATAGTGCATTGGAAATTGCATGAGTACACCAAAGTTTTTGTGTTACGTGAGGGTAAGGTGATTAGTATCGCAAAACCTCCCGCACCCCCTCAAAGAGCTGTTGCCAACTCATGAATACATTTTTTCATTTAATTCAGCGATGGAGAGATAATAACTAATATATACCTAAAAATGAGTGGCAATAAAAAAAATTCTTTGAAATTTTAAATTTACATTTAAAATTATAATCACAATGATTGTTTTTATTATGTGTAATTATTGCCGTATTTTTCGGGCCATTAGACGCATTTTATCACTGAAAATTCAACCGAAAATTGGGGTATGTCTTATGGTCCGATGCGTCTTATTGTCCGCAAAATACGGTTAAATATATTGTGATTATTATTCAAGTCACTGATAGCCGATTTTTATCTACCGGTAATTACTTATTAACATTAAAAATTTTGATTGATTAATGAAAATAATATTACGTTGCTAATAAAAAAAGCCCCAAAGCATCTTTTTCACAGGATATTTCACGGTTTTTTTTCCGGTTTCTTCTACATTTCCCGATTCTCTTTGCTGCAACTGACCCTGTTTCTTTTTTCTGCTAAATAATTTTCTGACTGCTCCCTGACTCATAAAACATTCATTTACAATCACTTCCTGAGTCATTGATGTATGTTCACTTGAGGTTAAAATCTTTTTTCTTTTCCTCGGTGTGATATCCATGATTTAAACCAACTCAAAAACAATGTTTAATATGCAAGCAGTTTATCAACTTAAGGACTAATTTTAGAAAATTAGTCCTTTTTTGGGAAAATGTAAAAAAAACAACAGATAGTACACACATAAACACCAATATGAGCTCTCAAAGGATTAATAAACTTTAAGTCATAATTTTTGGTGATAAACAACTGTCAAATTGACATATATGAGTGTTGCTATACGTAAAACACGATAAAAATTATTCCTACTCCATTGATTTGCATAATACTGTATTATGAAAAAGTACTTTGCGTGGGTGGTTCTCTTTAAAATGAGTGTGAACGGTACAAGAATCCAGAAAAAATAAAATCTGATACCTTAAATGTTAAGAAAAATATATATCTATAAATTGGATGAAAATCCTTTATACATAAATAATAAGAATTTTTGGCATAAATAATAAGATTTTATTGAGCTGTATTTGGTTCACTTTACGATGAGTGTAAACGACACAAGCACCAAGAAGAACGAAACCGAATGCTTTTAATGTCAAAAAACCTGCATTAATAAAAATTTTCTGTCTTTGAGCAACGTTGTCCACCATTTCAGATGAATTTAATGCATATTTTGTCGTGAACTTTCGTAAGAAAAAATGGAAGGTTGTTTACCTTGTATATTTTATTTGTCGTTTTATGACGAGGGGGCTAATAAAAAATTGGAAAATTATAAATGTACGTGAGTGAGATATAAAGAGACGTTTTCCTGCAAACAATTTTATTTCTCTCATAAAAGGGCGATATCTTTTATTCTTGGTCGTAAAATTCTACCTTGTCTGGTCAACTGAAAGATCCGTTAGGCTTAAAATTTGGGGAAGGAATATCAAAATATTTAAGTGTTTTGGCATCCGTCCGCCTGAGAGAAAAAGTTTACGCTCCGTGCATTAGACACCAGATAAGCTGATTAGCTGATTGTGCTAGGGATAAACTTATTGTGCATATAACTTTGACATGATTTACATCATTAGTTTCATACTAATTATTTAATACATTCTGCCCAAATTGGCTGATTTTCTTAGACAAGGTCATCAAAGGTATCAAAGGGGAGTGTACGGGAAAACGGTTCATCAAGGAAAAGCAAGTAATGCTTTTAGGATTAGCAAGCACCGCGTTAGTATGAAAATTTTCTAGAGATAAGATTTTTAACTGAATTCCACATGCAAAGTGTCTGCATAGTCCCTATTTTCATCTATAGAAACAATAGTAGATAAAATTGTGGCAGATTACTAAGGCACAAAACAGCAATCAATCGAATTATGAGAATAGGTGTGAATTTTCCATACGGGACAAATTGACGTTGTGATGAAATTTTGACAAAATGACTAAGCGCTATTCAAAAGTCCTAATTTTTTTTTTTACTATTTCCGTAGACAAACCGTTTAAATAGCAATTAACCAGAATAAATGAAACTGCAATTATTAGTTTTTTTTTCAATTAGATTTGAGAGTTGAACCATTTTAAACGATTAGTGCTGCAGTTACTCTGGCTATTAAGAGAAAATGCGGTCTCACTTTTCTTCATACAAAAGTATTCTCGTATTTTTCCCCTGAATTATGACACTAGAGCCATGATTTTTTTATATACTATAGACATTTACTATTGACGTGTTAATTTTGTTTTATTTTATTGACAATTAGTTTATTATGAGAACTAAAACCATCCAAAAATCCTTAAAATTGCTTTCTTCGGACGTACGGTATACAAAATATGATAACTATTTTTGAAAACATAAAAAATATGCAAACCGCAAAAAATGTAGAGGCATTTGCGAGAAAGTGGTAGAAAATAAATGGTCATATATCTATTCATATATTCATAACAATTATCTTTTGAAAAATTAATACATTTCATGAAAACGAATAAAACTGCCCCATACTCGTAAAATAGGTAGTAAAGCAACTAAAGTTTTAAAAGCACTAAAAAGTAAATGAGAACGTTTATATACGTATTAGAAAAACCTTGTATCATTACTTTCCCCCATTTCACGTTAGATATTGTATTAAATTTGACGCAATATTTGTAATATAAAATTTATGGTCATTTTGATTACGGCAAGTTTTATTACACACTAAACGTCAGAATAAGTCGAATTAAAATTATGCAGTGTATCAAAAATTATCTGATGTAAAATTTTTAATTCATCAATTTAGATAATTATGAACCAATGAGAGTTTGACAGCCTCGAAAGAGCTGATTGAAATAAAATTTAAAATAAAAAAAAAATAAAAAAAAATTTAATAATTCAAAAAAAATAAATTATTCACCATCAGAGAGAGAGACAGATGCTTGTATATTTGTGGGTGTCGGACGCCAGTAATTCATTATGGAATAACAATTATTTTAAGTTTGCATTCAGTATAATTATGTCAATGTGAAGGGGTACAAATGGAATAAAATTATAATTTGTGCAGTTTGAATGTATTTCTAAAAAAAATCTTTACTAAGCCATAACGGACCTAACTTAGAACTAGCCTTAAACTACTTAAACAATATCCTTAAAATTAATATTACAACTGCCACAATGTGACGACGTGAAGATGGCATAGGCGGCCTTCCATTCAATGTTCCACCGATGAGTGAGTGTTCCTTTATCTTAAGGTGATTTTGAAATAAAATTAAATACCATTATTCAAATTGCAATAAATAACAGTTACCCCGTAAAATTAATTCATACTCTTTTAAATAGAAAACTCAAACGAAAATCGCCCAATAAATTCTTAAATCCTCCTGTAAATACAAATAAATAAAATTCTATTTGTGCACAATATTCCTCAATTATTTTTTTTAAATTCTTGTCAAAAAACATAAAATCGGGTTGTGGTCCCGTGGCTTGTGTTGCCGACTCACAGATCAGAAGTACCTACGAGGCTCAAACCCTACTCTACTCCAACTTAATTCCTATTTTCTAATAATAAGTTATTTACAACAAGTTTAAAATGTCCCCAAAATTGAAATATTTGTTGAAATCATATACGCAAATGTATATTTATATATATATTTACAAAGAAAAACAAAACTCTCCTTTTAACACTTAAAATAATAATTAAAAATTACTAATGCATTGTAAGGATAAAAATGATATATTGAACAACTCAGGGGTGCACCAATAATAATGCATTACGTGTTCATCAAGTTTTATTAGAAGAACGTCACGCAGCTTTGATATTTGGATCATAGAACACAAGAGATGTTTAAATAATAATACTTTTTCAGAGATTGCCAATCATCTCATAAATTCAAAACACGGTTTAAATAACGATACAGGAGTTAACTCTTAAAAGACTAGTAAATAATCTATTTGCGTGTGGTGATGTAACATTTATTACCACTTATAAAAGACGGAATATTCTAAAGATCAGACATTTAAAAAAAAAAACATTCATACATACTATTTAGTAATTCCTATTCCATAATTTATGCAAATAAACATATAATTTACCCCTGTTATAAAAAAATAAATTAAAAACTATAAATACGCCGCTCATATTACGCGCGTGTGTCCCCCATCACTGTCATCAACCGGCTGAAGACTGAATATATTGTACACAGCACCCGCCACAGAACAGCGTCTCTGTCATCCTTGTTATGAGTTCTTTCTTCGTGCTCTCTCTTATACAGATGTGTTGCTGAATTAGCGGACGTTCATTCTTCGCGTAGCATTGATTAATATTTTATGTATTAACATCCAGCATAGTTTTACAAATTTAAATCTGGTGTGAAAATGTCCGTTCCAAGATTACAAGAAATACGAGTTTATTATTTAAAAAAATAAGAGAGATATATCAAGTCTTGTATCCTATGTCAACTAGTGTGACATCACAGCCACACAAGAGTTGAAAAAACATTTAAATACTGAAAAAAACTTAAATTAAACAACATGAAGGTGTTTGACATTAAAAAAACCTTGAAAAATAATATTCCCCTAATTAAATCATTAAATATTTTTTCAATTCAACCCACAACTTTGAACTTCCTAGACCCTCCCCTTCCTAACCTCCCTCAACACACATTCTGAAACATATTGCTAAATATTATTAACTCAATTTTAGTGCATGTTCGGACATGATAGCTTTAATAAGAGATTTTAATTTTAAAATGTGGATGTTGAAACATAGACAGAATGGAGACTGTTACCCAGTATATATATATTTTTTTAAACCAGTTAATAACTTGTGTTTCTGTTATTTAAACGATAAATTTAAATATAAAGTTTATATTTGAAGAACTAACTTTGTGGTTATTCATTATAATAAAATAAATAAAACAACTTTGTTTTTAACCACTAATTTTTATTTTTCACCGACCGGTTTCAAAGCAAACAAGCTTCTTTGTCAAGGTTTACGAAACTAATGAATTGATTCCTTTTTATTTTATTTCTATCATGTTCACTAAATACGACACGTGGACCCAATAAATCAAGTGTTTTTTTTCTTACACGGGTGGTAATCTGATATCATTATTTTCGAAGTAAGCCAGGAGAGAAATATTGTTTATTTGGTTACTAATTATTGTTTTCTTATTATGAATAGCTTTTTTTATTTCTAAGATTTCTAAGTTGTCTTATTTTAATACTTTATTTTCAACATGAAGTACTTTTAATCCAGTGTCTTTATAGAAGTTATGATGAAAGAAATCAATTCATTAGTTACGTAAACCTTGACAAAGAAGCTTGTTTGCTTTGAAACCGGTCGGTGAAAAATAAAAATCAGTGGTTAAAAACAAAGTTGTTTTATTTATTTTATTTAGATAAATTTACATTTTGTGTTATATTAACCATTTGCTAGTACTGGGATTTTATTTGATTGTTCATTTTTTTTTTTTTATGAAGTAAAGACGTAAAACTTTTATCGATGCGGGACTTTCATATTACATTCTAAAAAAAAATTTATGTCTTATGAGCATTTGCAACACTTGACACTTGTAACTCCAGGTGCCAGGTCTACCAACACAGAAACGCAAAACGTCACCAACAACTGAAAGACTAAATTTAGATACTCTTCGCTCAGCATTGATTCGGTTGTCTTCGAAACAGCGTTGTAAATTACGTTAAACATTTAACGTATATTAATTTCAGTTATCACAGTTGAGTTAAGCCAGTATTGTTCGGTTTTTATTTGATTGTATTTTATGTATTAATATTTGATGAGTTAAAAATGATTCTCCAGATAAATATGTAAGAGAAATATTTTGATTTAATATACGCAACCCGGTAATAAAGCTTCGGTAAGTCGAAATTCTATATAATAATTATTTTACACGTAAACAATTTCCCCACACTCTCTTGAAATACCACTAACACTACCATCGCGCCATTTTCGGTAGGGTTAAGTAGAAATAATAGTGTTTGCATTTCCTTTAACACTGCATGTAATTTACGTATTTTTTCGTAAACATTATGTACATGGTGTGTATTTTAGTATTTGCATATTGACAAAGAGACGGGTACTGCTTGAAACCGGTAGACATTAAAAGTCGGTAAGTGGTTTTATACTTATATTACTAACGTTATTTGAAGGAATAACAATTTAATAACAAGTATTAAAAACGTTTTAAGAGCGAAGGTGAGAAAAGTCATGGAGCCTAATAAAAGTTTTTGTTAAAATATATATTTACAGGTTTCTTCCAAATCACTGTGTTTAAAAAAATACGCCTTTTTATTCAAATAAATTTAAATGGGTGGTTGATTTATAAGATTGTATGTGCTGTGTTGTCAGAATAAAATATTTAAAAAAAAACGCTTTGTGGGAAAGTCTAAGTATTTTTTTGAGAATATGGCCAATCATCGGTTGTTTTAGGTACTTACACACTGAGTTACATTGACAATTTCACCATTATTTGAACATTCATATTTTTTCTACGATATGATTGTTTTTTTGAAGAGCTGAAACCTTTTTAGATTTTGATAAGTAAGATTTCCCCCGGGAAACGCCAGAAAACAACTTTTTATACATTTTTTGAGTCCAGGGTTCACCTTCTAAGGAGGTCATCAAAATTTAATTAGATTGCTTTAGAGACGAAGAGTATATAAAATTATCAACTTTTGAAACATTCCACCCGATCTCTACTCAAACACTACAGAACAACAAGGTTTTTTATGGAAATTTAAAATATTTTTTTGAGTTGACAAAGAAATAACTATAATTCTACCATAATTCTGGAGTTAATAAAAACACTGTACATCTATATTTATTTATGTTATAAAATAAATGTACTATTGCTTGAAATTCGTCTCGAAAAATGGTTTTTATTTCAGATACATGTATTTTTTGCTGTAGCTGCTTTGGTAAGCAGATAGAGCTTGAAAGGAATAAATAAATTTTCTTAAGTCGGTTTTTGTTATTATAAATTAATTTTTAGATATAATTCCCGCGAATTATTATTACTGCATGTGACTGCCAATCAAAGTACAACGCAGTATTATTGTTGCACTGGAGACGTTCAATAATCTCTAGAGCTCACGAAATCATTGTGCAGTTGAGCATGCGGTAAAAATATTGATGCAACGCCATAGAACTGCAGCAGAGTGATAACACAAACACAGGTGACTTGAAAACGCCGTCTCAAGGCACCAGGTGTAACTAAATCTCAGAAGTTTTTATTCCAAGAAATTTATTATAATATTTTTATTTGTGAAGTTTCGGTTAGAGAGGTAATTTGAAAAATATGGATGTTGAAACAGAAACAGAATGGAGACTGTTACCCAGCGGAAAATATAATTTTTTAAACCAGTTAATGACTTGTGTTTCTCTTATTTAAATGATAAATTGACATTTTGTGTTATATTAACCATTTTCTAGAACTAGAATTTTATTTGATTAATCCATTTTTTTTTTTTATGAAGTATAGACGTAAAACTTTTATCGAGACTTTCATATTACATTCTAATTTTTTTTTAATCTCTTATGGGCATTTGCATATACTTGACACTTGCAACCCCAGGTGCCATGTCTACCAACACAGAAACGCAACGCATCACCAACAACTGAAATACTAAATTCAGACACTATTCGCTCAGCATTGATTCGGTTGTCTTCGAAACAGCAATGTCAATTACGTTAAAAATTCAACGTATATTAATTTCAGTTATCACAGTTAGGTTACGTCAGTATTGTTCGGTATCTATTGGATTGTATTTTATTTATCAATTGTCAATGAGTTAAAAATGATTCTCCAGATAAATATGCAACAGAAATATTTTTACTTAATATACGCAACCTGCTAATAAAACTTCGGTAAGTCGAAATTCTATATAATTATTAATTTACACAAAAACGATTTCCCCACATTCTCTTGAAATACCACTAATACTACCATAACGCCATTTCTCGTAGGGTAAGGTAGAGAGCATAAACCACCACATACGTCTTTTGTGATATACATTCCTAGCTTCTTGCACATTTTGTCATATATGCTCTTCGGTTCCATCTAATTTTGAAATGACCAAACTGAGATTTTAGTTTGTTTGATCATGCCTCGTCTTTCTTGGTCGTCCTAGTCCTACGTTACTGTTCATTCCCGCCATTTATAAAAGTTTATATTATCTGTTTTATCATTTTTTCATCAGCTATTCGTTCCACATGACCAAACCATCTCAGTTATCCTTAATTCTCCAGTCTTATGTTTTTAGATTCTCTTGTTGCATACTTATGAAATAATTAATTATTTATCAGTTGGTTTTGGAAATATTCCGGTATTATTCCTTTAATCATTTTGCAAATTTAATTATCAACATTGCATTAGATTTGCTTTTTGCCTCATGTTTTTAACAAACTGCTGATATTTTTAATCAACATGAATGTTTTGTGTGTAAAGAACCAGGACAAAAAGTGTAACAGAAATTTAATCTACGCAATGAGTTTACATCACCCTTTTAATACCCTTTAACCGATCTATTTTTTTTACCTCCTTTTTCACAGTAGTAGTTGTTTGATTGTAAAATAATCTACTCACTGATATCAGTTCTATATTTACATTTAAATCAAGATTGAAATAACACTATCTAAATATTATAGTATTTCCTTTCTTCTTCTTCTTTCCTTCCCTTCCCAGAAGGGAGAAGAATTCTGTCTTTTACATTAAGTGTGGATTTTAAGTTAATTGTTGTGTTAAATTTTGATTTAATATTAGTACATACAAAGCGTCCACATATTTTTATACTTGTAGGAAGAAAGAAATTGTATTATTCGCCATTATATATTTATATATTTATAAAAATACTTAAGTTCTTATTATAAACTCAAATATTTAAATTTTCATACTAATTCTTAAAGTCGTATATATCTTATTATTTATATCACTACAGAGACGGGTAGAATTTTGTTTTAAGATTATGGATATTCGAGCGTTTACAGGCCTTATGACCTGTCATAGGTTGGGTTCAAGTGGCCACTTTTATGTAGAATTCTACAACATTCCCCATTCCGCTTATTAGCGAATATCCATATCGGTGACATTTTTGGTTTTTGTATATATGTCATGAAACAAGAAAAGCTTTCGGTAGCGCGTTTGGAGCGCCATCTATGTATTTGATATTGAGGTTAAGTATTGAACCCAACCTATGACAGGTCATAAGCCCTGTAAACGCTCGAATATCCATAATCTTGAAACAAAAATTCTACCCATCTCTGTAGTGATATAAATAATAATATACCTACTCCCCCTTGGGATAAAACCCAGAATTGTGTGTGTATAAATATGTAAATATATATACACATACCAAAAATAATATCGTATTTATCTTGTGCTGAAAAAATAGAAATCGAGTGTATATGTATATAAAGTGTTAAACAAATCAATTATCACTGACATTATCATTAACGACAGTTAGTTCACTTTACCTGCAATGGGCTTATATTAAAATTGTAGACAGATTAAGAATGGTTTTATAATAGCATAATTCAAAAAAAAAATATTGTTCTTATAAATAATACAATCACGTAATAATAACAATTAAGAAACCAAAAATGTAACGAACGTAAAGAAACGGCCGTAGATGTATTATCTAATTTGGAATAATAATTTATCCTAGCGAAAGCGAAGTTTGGTTCCACGAAGTTAGAATCAAACCTAAAAACTTTGCGTCCTTGTGTCTTCAGAAAGCGTTAGAATAAACTTTAATTCTTTTAAATAAGCTGGGATAATCAACGAGACTCTACAAAGCCGACAGAAGATGAGCTTATACTTTAGAAATATAAAATATGGAATAATGAAAACGGGCGAAATATTCACCTTAGAATACCATTTATGTCATATTAAATAAAATTATGCATTAAATTCCCAATAAATTTGTGATTTTTGATGTTAATGTTTTGGTGTTGAGGTAAGTACACTGTTTTATGATAAAAAAAGGCTTAGAAAGGGTGATTACTAAAATATTAAAATTAAAATACTTCCCTTATTACGGAAGATAAAAAAAAAATAATTTAATAGAATAATTTAGCTGCGTATTAATTTTTTCTAAAAACACTGAAATTAATTTAATACGCCAACCGGTTCAATAACATGACTGTTTGTTTATCAAGATCTAAAATTAACTAAAATGAAATCAACAATGTTTTGAGTATGTCCAAATGTTTGTAAACAAGGCTGGATTTCATACCCAAGGGGTTATTAAGATTGAAATATATTACCTCCGAGAGGGAAAACGTTTTTGAGACGATATCAATTCAGCTAGATGAATATTACTCACTTCAAAAATGGTTTCAGCTCTTTACAACTACTTTACAATAGCTATAAAAGTACATTCCTATACATTCCACATACCCGAAACTATTTTAAATATTGCTGGTCTTCCTAACGGTTTCACTCACACAAAAAGAAATGTTTTTTTGACAATAAACGAGTTACTCTTTTAAAAATTAAAAATTAAAAATTCATGTGTCGCGATTTCAATTCACGACACACTATTCTACTTTCATTGCGCCTTTCACTGTGAGTTTGGCAAATTATATGGAGGGCCTTTGCCAGATATTGTCATTCATCCTATTGAAAATACTGTGACCACGAATGGAAGCAAAAACTATATTTACTTTTACATACATATGTCCATTGTATTTATTTTATAAATTTATTTACGTTAGCTTAGATTATAATTTTCGTTGTTTTAAAATTTCCTAACTCCGATGCCCTTTATATAAATCACCAAAAGATAAATCTCATAATCATGCGTTTACCACCGCCTTATTAAAGGTTATTAACTTCATCAACTCAATCAAGTTACAGTGAAAGGATTGTAAGTAGGTAGATACTACCTTTGACAATTTCAACACTAAGGGTTAGCAACACTTCTTCCACTTGATGGGAAAGGACGTCACAAGAAAATTATTCAGTTCACACCAAGAGATATTGGGCTCCCTGGACAATATGTTAAATTTCGTTTTTCAACCATTCTGTACAAAAGTTCATAGATGAATGGGTTGAGGACACATGGATTTTTAAACATGAACAAAAAGGTGAATGTTATTCAGTGTGTAAATTGGCTACTTAATCCAGCTCATGACAGGCCATAAGCCCTGTTAATGCCTAGACTTCCATATTCCTTTTTCAAAAATGTTTTTCTTGTCTGTTGCAAGAAAACTAAATATTTTCAATCTTGCCAAGACTTGATATCACATTATAAGTGCCGAAAATACAGGTAAGGGAAGGTGGGGTGAAACCAGACACGGAGTGAAAGCAGATTGCTTAGTTTTCAACGTCTCCGCTGTCACTGTCAAATTTTCACTAAGCAGAAGACGTCCGTAGATGACGCTCGGTAATATTGCAAATGGTGGTCGACGTAATATTGTTTTGTCAGTGTCATTAAAGTCTCATGCTTTTCTTCAGTAGGGTACTTTGTGCCACCATTGATGATATTTATGAAATATCATCCAAAGTGGCATAATCCATGCTTGGATGAAAACTGAACTAATGGATGGTGCTCCAGCAAAACCGTGGGAGTTCCTCCGATAAGATGGATGCAATAGCATATTTTTACAGGGTGAAAGCATCATTTTAAATCAGATGTAAAGCCTACAAAATAAAATTCAATACGACTGATTTTAGAGGTTTTCGCGACGAAATAGAAAAATGTCGATGCGATTGAATTAGCCTATATTATATGATACAATCTTTTGCCTGCCTTCTTACTGTACGCACCACCATGAACAAAATGTGGTATCCAGTTTTACTCAATAGCATGGGGTGTAAATGGATTACCCTCTCTCGGAAAAAATGATTGATTCTGAAACTAAATCATAGCCTCGTGTAATTTGAGGCCAAAATAAAAAATATTTCTTGTTAGTTATTAGTTAAAGAGTTCATTTTAAAACACACATTCAAATAAGGATTTAATTTAAGTTTTATCTTAACCATCCGTTTTCCTCTCACCTTCTCCAACATCTTCTAACATGATTTTATCAGTGTTTCATATGCAGACGACAAATTTTTGTAAAGGAATGAAAAATAAAATTATTTGTCATCTAGTAAATGAAAATTAAAAAATATTGATTTGTATAAATTTGTTAAAACGGAAACCAGTTATTTTTATTATAACCAGTTTATTCAAACATTACAAAAATATTAAATACTGCAGCGACATAGATGTACCAAAAGGTACTAAACAATAATTCGTCGTAGGCATTGATACAAAATGAGTAATGAGTAAATAATTGCATAATTATTACATATTTTTTGGGGAGTGAGAGAAGATTATCCTGATAAGAAGATTTATGTAGGTCATGTTGTTAAATGAAAAGCGATGTAGATTTCTTTTACGAAAATTATTTTTCACCTAGTTTGTAATGGTAATTATCGTACGGATATTAAAAAGCACGTTTTTGTTGGGAGCTGTTGGTGTGGACAAGAAAGATATATGTCTTTTATTGTTTATTTTATTTTGTTTCACCAGCGCCCTTTGTTGGCCGATCTTACATTTATTAACTTGTATATTTAATAATTCGTTTATATAAAATTACACTTGTTAAAATATTAATGAACGTATTAAGGCTTTTTAGGCTGTACCCGTGTCAAGCCGTTATAATAATAATAAAAAAATTCATAATAAAATTAATTACATTCAATTATAATGACATGTGATGCATTAGAATATCAATCCAGAAAAACAAGGTATAAGTAATAAATAATAGAATTCCAAAGAATACAATGTAAAAATGATAATCAGATGTAAATATTAAAATGTAAATTATACAAATTAGGATTGATACTCAATCAAAAATACGAAATAAAAATATACCATTGAAATCAATAGAAAAAAATACGTTTATATAAAAACAGAATTGAAATGATAATGAGGAACTCCATTCCAACCCGGAATTAAATTTTGAAAATGTTTTTGTGTACATGTGAATATTAAAAAATTTTGGAGTAGGATGAAATATCTCAAAAACGCACGCAAAAATAAATGAAAAATGTTAAAAATAGTATTCATTTTAAAATCGTTAATAATGAAGTCACTCCTTATATCTACGTGTAGTATTTCCGGTTTCCGCTTAAAGCCCCCGCACTGTTTTGACCATAGAAAAAAAAAGAGTATAATTTGGATAGTTTGACATTTTAACCAGAGATTATGTCAACTTCCTAGGTTTTTCTAAATCGAAACGTTTTTAAAAACAACCATAACATAGAAATGAGTAAATTACGATCAACTAAATGAAGTAATCAAAGCAATATTTTATAGATTCTTGTCAGGTCAGTGAAAGTAAGAACGCCAACCGTTTCATGACGTCACTACTGAAAAGTGACACACTGATTACAGTCATTTGGTGCGGTATTTGATAAATGTAACTTTAAAAAATCATATCTTTGTAAATAACGCACTAATATATATATATACATATATATATATATATTTGCTTAGTTAAATAGTACGCTAACAGAAAAAAAAATAATTAGGAAACAGTCTAATTCCTCATTGAGATATGGTTTCTAGAAACTCACTCTATACTATAGTAAAAAATAGAAGTAATCAATAATATGCCAAACAGGAGTGAGTACTAAATTAAATAATACAAAAATACATAATGTGCGATGTTCAGTTGCATTGATTTCCCTTCGTCAGGTAAGGGAATAGTTAGGTTGTGACTATGGTCAGTTACATGTTCATACAAAATCATGACCAAAAATAATACTTTTTTTGAATAAAATTATATCTGGAAGCAATCCATTATCAGCTTCAGTTTTATTTAACACTTAGCTACTCACGCATTACCAGCGAATTGAAAACAATTTTTCATTCTAAATCCGCCCTTTTCTGATTGAAACGTTCGCCCATGTGTGAAATATCGCTTATTGTAAAGTGCCTGCAATTTCTCTCGCGGCCACTTGAAGACTAGAAACCATCCATCATAGGAGTTGTTATTGATGGGAAATAAGTGTAAATTAGTACTTTTATTCCGCTAATAAAACCGCAAAAGGAGCCGTTTTATTGCGAGTAGCCAGCGACAAAAAGCGTTGGTAATTGACTTTTACCGATACTTAAGCTTGGGTTTCCTAGGAAAACGGTGCCGATATCTTAACGGCCGTACGAACGGTGATGCGGTGAACGGCCGCCGAAACGGTGACTAGAGAGTGGTTTCCTAGGAAAACGTTGTCATATCTGGCGGCCACGGCAGCTTATCTGTCAAAAATATGCCCTAGAATGCGATCTGTCATATTTGTCGTTATTTATGAATAGTTTGTCACAGTTTTATTTAATTTTAAACATTTTCGAAGGCATGCGACCTTCTCGTGCACGAAAATTGTATTAAAAAAAGAGTCAACTCTTTTTAAGATTTTTAAGACAGTGAATTCAAGGAGAAATACTGTTTTTCGAAGGAAAATATGAGGCGCATAATTACTCTAGTAAAACTCGATTTGGAAGGACACAAACGAGATGAGAAAATACCAGCAGAACTCCAGGGCCTATTTGCTATTCGATACTGGGGTAGTAATGAGGTATGTAATGAATAATAATTTTGGCAATATGTAAGTATCGTTTATGTCAATTCATTTGACAATTTTAAATACGTAAATGTTTAATGCCTATAGATATTAACTTTTGATAAATCTTCCAGATTCAAGACGACTCTGCTGATATACACGAATTTAGTCACCAAACTATTTCAACATCAACATCAATTGGCATGAAAAACACCGGATTATATTATAATGAAGCCAGTGTCCAGAACAAATGTAGTTATTTCCGGCTTATTTAGAGAAGAATTATAGATGTAATTTTTTACTTCTTTCTTAAATATATTGTATTCCTGACTGTACTTTTTATTATCTTTGTTCATTTCATTAAAGAAAAATATTCGTCTGTAAGTATAATGATGTTGTGCAGTAGTTGTTTTTAATTAATTTAATCCATCACAATAGATCTTCACAGGTTGCAGTGACGTCAGGAGTTTGTATACAAGGCCTACTACACAATATCTTTGATATCCGATAATAATGCTATTAATAAAAAAGGCATTTGAATTGTTTCAAACAGATAAAATATTACTCCTTAGTTTACCTCACCCTTTAGATAATAGTAGAACTTTATTTTTCAAATTTGATCCTGTACTTACATTTAATTAAGTGTGTTTGCAATAATTGGATCAATTCAAAATAATCATCATTTAAATGATTTCAGTATAATATTAGACGCTCAATTTCAACATTCGAAATTCATTAATGATCTTGAAAAAAAAACCTTGATCAAATTTGGGCACATGATATCATACAAAGTCCTATATCCAAGCGACATTCTAAAACAAAATGTATCCCTAGAGTTAAAAGTTTTTAATGAGAAAACAATTGGTGGGTTTAAAGTGCGTAGCGCTTAAAAATCCAGAACTGTTTGTAGAACCCGAGAGTACTCTAGATTTTAAAAGTATATTTTGTAGATGGTGGAAGATTGTAAATGGGTAAGGTGTATTTGAATTTCAGAGATTCAACAATCTTCACAAGGAACCCATTAGAGAAGATAGTGTAGATCATAACATTTTTCTAAGAAACATGTCCCTTTGGTTAAAAACTTGGAGACTCTCAATACCTGAGAGTTAGTCTCTAGGTGTACAAAAATTTAAATCCCCCATTACTACATTGGATGCGTTTTCAATGTTGATCCTATGTATATTTTCCATGCATAAAGTAGAATATTTACTCTTGAGTAAATTTCAAAACGATAACTTAGAAGCGAGGTTCGGCTGTTATCGTCAAACGAGTGGAGCTTATTATTGTATTATTTATTTGCAAGTCTTAGAGAGTGAGAGAAAGCTTTGATTTAAATGTGCTGTAATATTGCTGGAGTGGAGTGAGGTTTTGGTAGGTATGTGAATATGAAAGTTAGTGTATATGAGTGTGAGGGTGGGTTTGTGGAAAGGCTGAGTGTGTGTTTGATACAAGTGGATAGAAACATCTTAAATTTATAATGTAAAAACAAATATATGATTTATAGTTTATATAATATATGTTTAGTCTCTCTGATTTGATGTTATATGTTAAACTTTTAAATAGTATTCCTTGAGTATGTTGGATTTATAAATAAATATTTGCAATTTGTAAAATATCATAATTACTTATAATCACATCTATATAATAACTAATTTTAGTTTATTTAATCCTGTAATTATTGCTACTAATATCATACTAAATGGGATATGATAAGGTTTGCTGACGATATTGCTATGGTTGCTGAAAGTGAAGAAGAACTGCAAGAGCCCTTACAACTATGGAAAGCATTCTTCAAAATAACTACAGTATGAAGATAAATAAAGACAAAACAAAGCTACTGACTGTAGGCCGAATGCAACACCAGATGAGAGTAGTGATGTCGGGAATACCACTAAAGAACACCGAGGAGTTTCTCTACCTCGGGAGCAAAATAACGTGGGACGGTTGGTCTAAGAGCGAGGTCGACAGCCATATACATCAAGCTAGACTTGCATTTAATAAAAGGTCCAAAATAAAAGAATCAAATAATATAGACCTAAAACTAAGAATACTCCTAATCAAGACCTATTTATGGAGTATCTTGATGTATGGCTGCGAGACATGGTGGCTATCCGAAAGAGATAAACGGAGACTAGAGGCTTTTGAGATGTGGTCCTATAGAAGACTACTAGGAATTTCCTGGAGAGACCACATTACAAATGAGGAGGTTCTCCAAAGAATCGAAGGTGGAAGGCACCTGCTCAGGACCTTGTCCGAAAGGCGAGCGAGATGGATCGGTCATGTAATACGTCAAGAAGGCCTGCATGTGCAATGGAGGGGATGACCGAGGGAACAAATTCTAGGGGATGCCCACGCCGAAAGTACCTGGAGGACCTATTAGAGGACGTGCGCTGCTCATCATATGTTGACTTTAAATGAGCCGCACAAGACAGGGAGGAATGGAGGAGAAGAATGAAAGGAATTGCTGCCAGCCAATCCCAGGATTGAGACCAGAGAAGAAGAAGATCATACTCAAATAATTTTAAAAAATACATTACATAATAATTTATGAAATAAAAGGTGTATATTTTTGATTAAATAAAAATTATATATGCAATAACTACATTTTTATTTGTAACTGATCTTGGTGCGTTCTATTCCTTCACAGGGCCAATTTCTAGTGTTTTGGTGAACAAATCATGATATCCTGTAAACAGAAATAAGAGAAAGAAATTTTTTTTTCTTTTATTTAGGAAACATTAAGTACTATTACATAGTTTTATAGTATGCAAAATTTTATGTAAATTATGTTTTTAATACCTCTTATGAATATACACATTATTGTTATTCCATTTTGTATTATAATTTTATATGTATTCTTCTCCTTTTTGTAAATCATGAGAAATGGAGTTTATACTCACATAATATATTCTCTATTTCATAATATTTATGTAAATTTAAGATCATAATGAAAAATTCTCAAACGATAACGATACTAAAACGATTTCTTGTTTAGCATTAGGTCTTATACCCATATATATGGAACTCATATAATATTTGTACTTTTATACAAATATGAACCAAACTTTTCTTTTTTAAATATCTCTTTGTAAAACAAAAGAACCAGAATTCACTTGACTTTATGTTTTCTTTAATATTCATTTATGAACTTGTATATATTATAGTAACAATTTATACTGGAACATCAGAACTTAATATTGCTTACTATATATAAACTGTACAGATTTCTTCTGAAAAATTACAATTATTATACACTTACTTCTTACAGACACCATAATATATACTTATAACTTTCATATGTAATAATATACATAACTACAAACTGTAAGTTCGAAACCAAAATGTCTTCAGCGTATAACTAATAATTTATGTACCCCACAACACAGTATTGTATAACTTTTAATTATTTAGGAATATCATCTGCTCCATATCATACAAGTATATGTCCAACCTCTTTGAATCATAATTAAATTCATTTTATTAGTCTGTCAAAATATAATATAGTATTTTACATAGTAACAACAAACATAAAGAATACACTTGTCATTACAAAGCAGACATTGTAATCAATTCATTATTACTCTATTATAGCTATGTAAGTACTCACCTAGAATTTGCATCCATAATTTGGAATCCACAATACATTACTTATATTGACAGGCTGGAGAAAGTACATTTTTTTTTTAATACGTTTGAATTTCTGATGCTCTTTTACATTTCACTTGAAAGACTTTTATTCTTTCTTTTTTCACTGCTGGTTTTATATTTTTAAACTTATTTGAATTACTTTTAGAATAGCATTTAAAAATAATATATTGCTTTTTTTACCATAATATGTTATTATTTTTTTAAGATGTTTTTTTAAATTAACTTAAATTTACAGTCTTTTTTTCTTTAAATATCTCTTTTTACAAAGAGATATTTAAAGAAGAAAAGTTTGGTTCATATTTGTATAAAGAACAAATATTATAAGAGTTATATGTATATATATGAGTATAAGACCTAATGCTAAACAAGAAATCATTTTAGTATAGCATTCTTGAGGATTTTTCATTATTATCCTAAATTTACATAAATATTATGTAATAGAAAATATATTATGTTAGTATAAACTACATTTCTCATGATTTACAAAAAGGAGAAGAATACATATAAAATTATAATACAAAATGGAATTACAATAATGTGTATATTCATAAGAGGTATTAAAAACATAATTTGCATCCAGGTAAAAATAGTTTGCTCATATTTATTAGTACATTTTTGTTTTTATGATCAGTATTATTCTGGGAAGTGTTCATTTCAGGGGAGTGTCTGCCATCCTGGAGGTGGATCTGGTGAGTCCGATGGTGTCATTGGATTTTTCCATCACAATAGTGAAGGTAGATTTCAGAAAGTCTTGTCTCCCGTCTGTTCTACATTGTATGGCGTTCTGGAATGGTCTTCTGTGGCAGTCAGAGAAAAGTTCTTTGTGGATAAAGGTTTTCTTTGGACTGTGGTGGATGCCTGGTGTTTGTCTGATGTCTGCGAGTCTGAGTCGTAGGTCGTCGTAGGGAGTTATATAGTTCTAAATTTTATGCAACACAGAGGGAAAACATTTTCGAGAAGGGAATATGGAAGTCTAGGCACTTACAGGGCTTATGCTCTGTCATAGGCTGGTTTAAGTAGGCATTTTACACACTGTAACATTAACCATTCTGCCTATGTTTTAACATCACATTTCCTCAACTCTTCCATCTGTTTTCTTTTGTGAAGTAAAAGAGCTGAAACTTTTATCATTTGGGTGAGATTTATTCGCCTGAACCAATTCACCTACGACGCAAATTCAATATTCCCTTCTCAAAAATGTTTTCCCTCTCAGTTGTAACAAAAATTGTTTATATTGGTGACTACTCTTTGGTGTTTGTAGCTTTCTAGAATAAATAAATGTAATAATTAATGCAGAAAAAATAATATAGTAATGTTTATACAAGAATTACATTGGTATACTTATTTGTATCCATCGACAAATTTGTTGTATTCATTTCATGTTCAGAGGGCATATTTTATTTAAAATTCATCAAACTTACTCTGTTAAGATTATGTTCCAGGTATTTTTCTTGGCTTTTTAATATTCATGGAGAATTCCTTATTTTAAATCACACCCATGTGATTTTTAATCTGAAATGTTGTGTGTTATTTCATAAAATGTCAACTTCAAAATAGGTTAAGATTTGGTAAGGTAACCTAATAAAAAGTTTGATAATGTCCTTACAAGACAAAATGCGTCACATTTTACACCCTTGTAAATAAAAAAATAAAAGGATAATTGAATCCAATAAAAGCATTTTACTTTGGATACCTTACGAAATTTTAATATGGAATTCAACCAATTATTTGCAGACACAATAAATAGGTTAGGATTCCTTGGAATCTATTACGTAAAAAACAATGTTATAATAAATGTTTTGAATTAGAAAAATAATATTATAATAGATGCTTAGCTTTTTTCTTGTAGCTTATAAACATTTGCTCTGTTATTTTTACATGATTCTATTGTTATTTACATTTTAGTACATACCTGATATTTCAAGCGTTGTCCCGATATTTCTTCACGAACTTTGTTTTAACTCGACTTTTTAATAGTCTTTGCCCTTCCATTACATAAATCGTCATGATTTTTACAAAATTAATCAATATTTCGTCATTTTCAACATTCCGCACCACGTTTGCACTCATTTTGACAGCTAAACGGTCACCGTTTTGCGAGAAAAACCGTTCGAAAACAGTTCGCACCGCTGTGACGGCCGTCCTGCAAATGGCGGCACCGTTGCTTCGACGTTACGTTCACGGTCAACGCTCTCTAGGAAACCAGCGCCATTGATTTACATAGTCAACGTTTTAATGACGTCATCCGCCGTCTCGTGACGGCCGCTCTGTGACGGTACCGCTGTCTTAGGAAACCATAGCTTTAGGATTAAGGGTAAAGTAATTGCCAGCTTTAGGTTTAGCCGATACAAGCCATGTTATGATATAATTCTTCTCATTTTATCTTTTGTTCGAGGACTTTATTATATAGAATGAATTCGTATTTTGGCATAAATCAATGAGATATTATATAGTTAGATTTTATTCAGTATTTAGGCCTTAGAGAAATATATTTATGTATTTCAAATGTACATTTCAACTCATTGGTGACTATCAGGTTAAAAAAAATAGAGGGAGTATACTTGATACTCTCGTTGGATTCTCGTTTCGTGAATGCAAAATTACATAAGTTATTTTCATTATTAGAAGACTCTTTTGTTTTGTTTGTCAGAAAGTAAGGAAATTATTCTATACATAACGTTTATTAATCGAAATCATTAGTACAAATTGCTAATCTACGAAGAATTGGTGGAAAGTAACTAAAATATAAAACGTAGGGCATAATTGTCGGACTAAGTTGACGTACAAAAGTAAAGTAAATTAACCTCTTACATACAATTTTAGCTCTCCGTAGACACTTCGATCACTTAAATCAACCTACTCGTTCCAGAAATACAATGGAACTGGGCGCGCGCCGTGCCCACACAAGCCCAAATTTAGATCCCCACGCGCAGCGCTGCAGCCTCAACTTGCAACCTCTCCTGCACTTGCGACAAACTATTTCGGAAAGTCAACAAAACGGACTATTTAGTTATAGTTTTAGATGTGTAATCTTTATAGTTTTTGCACACGAGGCAATCGAAAGTACATAAATATTGATAACAGAAAAATTTAACATGACATCACAAAAAACTTTAAAAAGAAACAGTGTTTGTGATTATTCCACTTGGTAGTAAAGTGACGTCACTTACCGTACTTGAGGTCCCAGATTTGATTCATACCAGTGACATAAAATATTGGTTTCAAAGGTGGTTTTATACTACTATGGGCACGCACTTTTGCCGTATTTTTACCACTAGCTAAACCGCGCAAGACACACCGGAACTGCACGAGATTGGCACGACCAAAACTCGCCAGAATTTTCGTGTCCTTGGTCTGCTTCGGTTTAGTTGGATTTTGCTATCTCTCTCTTTAAAACTTACAAATACCCACATCATGTAAATTCGCGTCACGGTTAATTCATTTAGTGTTGTCCTTAATTTAATCACATCTTTGTATATCTTGTATTCATCATATTATCTATTTAATCTCAGAACAATGTAAGTAAATCTTAAATTCAATTTCACGCTACCTTGTAATGAAACTGCGGTCAGTCAAACAAATCATTCTACATTAACAAAAGATTTCACTACACTGCAACATTTAATTTTCCATGGACTGTCACCTGAAACGTAAAACTGATGAACTTGTCTTCCGGTAACAGATGTTTAAAAATAAAATTTCATTTAGCAATGCAGTGCCGTTTGGTGTATCGGGTGAGAATGAGGATGGTGAGGATAATGATTTAGGTATAAAATACTTGTTGAGTTTTGCTGTAGTTTTTTTTTCTCATTTAAGTTACAGGTGTCATAATAATACTGACACTAAATTAAAGACAATGATATGACAACAGAAATAAAGATGATTTTTGGGATGAGAATATGGAAGTTTTGGCATTTACAGAGTTTTTCAACTGTTATTGTGAATGTTACAGGTTGTGAATTTGTCACCTTAACCAACCAATTTCAGGTAGTAAGCCTAAACTAGCATATTTGCAGCATTTGTGGTGTAGTGGCTAGACGTTCGACTCACGCACCGAAGGTTTTGGGTGCGATTGCTAGAATTTACTACTGTAATTGGGCTTTTTGGCCTATCGTGGTGTAATAAAAAGATATGTAAATAAATTAGTTTTTTTCTCAAAAATGTTCTTCATCTTTGTTTTAATTTGTTCACCTTGATAACTGTTTTGAGAGTGAAATAATAGTTTTGTTGACCAACATTTGGATAAAATTAATTTTGTTTATTTATTACATGCGTATGATTTACGGCGTAACAGTTTAATGTATTTCCGTAATGTTTATCTTCACTTCTCAAAACATTTACTAATGTTGCATAAGATTGTAAAGCTTGATTCACTAGAACGAGCATCTCTTCGTGTTGATCTGGGCCCCGATTACAATAGAAAGTTAACATTTATCTTCAATTTTATCTACAAAGTAAAATTTTTTTTTTTTTGTAAAGTAAAATATACAGACAATTTTATTCTGCTAAACATGCTCAATTATAGATTACTGACAAAAACACTTTATATGTTCGTGCAAATATACTCATTTTCGTCCACAAATATCAGTGTTTCTTTATAGACAGTCGAAGATGATTTTGTGAACTTCCCCTTGTAATCGGGGCATAGGGAGCCTGCTTTAACCTCGTATTTAAAACATTACTACAAGTTTACAGGCATGAGTATTTCCTGATTGTGTCGCTATAAACTGTGTCTCTGTTCCTTATAAATATATATGCAATGTGATTAATAAAAAATAAAAATAATAACAATCATTGTAATAAAAATATTTAAAATATATGTAATTAATTAATAATATTCATAAATGAAATCGCAATAAAACACAGTATTTTTTTATATTTAAATATTTTAAGGCTTTTTGTTTATTTTATTGGGTCAGGTATCTATCTTATTTAACAATTTATTTTACGCGTGTGTGCAATTACTTTTAAAGGCATTTTTTCTTTACCTAGTCATATCTTTTTATTATTTTTTTGTTATAACGAATAAAACGTTTGTTTAAATTACACTTTTTTTTAAAACATCCTAATGGTGCAATGGTCAGCGCGTTTGACTACCATTCAAGAGGTCTCGGGTTCGATTCCCGACCCAAAAAATGTTTTCTTGCCTAAAAAAAAAATTAGATTGTCAAATATCAATTTAAAAAAAAAAAATAATTTAAAACTTATTGTGCTAAAAAGATTCACGTTAGTTTTTAAGTTTCTTCATTACAAAGCATTTTCCGAAACTCTGATAACAAGATGAACGACTGAATAATACTCTTCGTAGATATCCAGCGGAATATTGGGGGTCCTGGACTAAAATATTCAATGACAGGTGTTGGTTACGGTTTGAACGACGTGAAGAGAAATTAGCAAATGAAATTCGTTCCAGCGGATTTCCATTTTCCCTTTTCTTGATCACCTGATGCCCCGAAAATTGAAATGTCACTTTATTTTCAACCCTAAAGGATTAAGGGTGCTTGTCAAATACAGCTCATTTGTCGCCACAATCGTCGCATTGTATTTCAATATGAACAATTGAAAACGGATCTTGGAATTACAAAGGCGTTTTACATAAACTGAAAATGATAAGACCTGTTTCACTCCTAAATATACTATATTTAGGAGTGAAACAGGTCTAATATATATCATTTCAATAACTACTGAAAATACATTAATGAATTTTAATAAAAATATACATATACTTTGAAATTATACATGATTACCAGTAGAGCTTCTTCTTCTTTTTTTCATATCCACTTCTAAGTAGAGCATGTGGAAATCACGAGCTGCCTCCAAGAGACTCCATCACAAGCCAGCGTTCTTGCCTCCTCCCACATTGATCTAGCGGCCTTTAGCTCCGGTGAATTAAGTCACAAGATCGTCATCGACGGCCTTCCAAGATAGTGCGAGCCCGCACGTTAAAAGAAGAGGCAACTTGAGTTTGGACTCTCCTGAGGCATGCGCAGCACGTGTCCAAGCCAGGTCCACCGCTGCATCCACAAGACACTCGTTATAGAAAGCCTCTGCGTCTGTTCTGTAACGCCCTAAACAAGATGTGTACAAATGATTGAAAAATTTAACTAGGCCAGCCAACCTGTCGCCTTCGCTTCACATCACAGTTGCTACCGGAGTTTGCTGCGTCCGTTCCCTTATTTCTTTATTTCCCACAAAGCACAATACCGAAGATTCTTCTGTAGGTCAACAATGCAATAAGTCCGATTAAAATATTTGAAAATTTATTTTTTTTTGCACCACAACGGGCCAGGATACCGGGAAACGAGGTGGCTCCAAACACTTTTTCGTATATTTTTAAAGTTAATTCTATTTTAAAGATTTGGGTCGACAAAATGATTGAAAAAAATAATCAAACAAATATTTTTTTTAAGTACATATGAAGCACATTACCCACCCCTATCATGTATGTGTCATTTTTTTATTTGCTAGTTTTTAAAAAGTGCCCGGAGTCACATATACAAGTGTAATGACTTCGGATGACTATGAAATTCTCTCTGTAAAGAGAATTTGATAAGGAACTTCAGCCCTACGGGAAATGGGATACAAAAAATGTTTTCTTGCGCACGGTAAATTAAATGATCAAAATATTAGTTTTTTTGCTCAAATGATGTGCGCAACACATGTAGGGTTAAAAAAAGTGAGAAATAAAACATTTTAATGAAAAAAATTAATCTTGTTTATTTGATTAAAACCATCTGAATTAAATAAATCTAAGTTTTTTGGCACTGAAAACTTGACAGCTGCATCTCAAACAGATAACTTTTCGTCTAGTACTTTGAAAATAGTTTTATCCATAATTTGTGAATCATATTGCTGATATGGTCGTCCTTCAACGTTCCGTTTCTATATTTGCGGCATGTCTACTTCGCCTCGCAAAATACGACATTTTTTAATATATTTTAAATTCATTTAACGAATAAAAGTCTTTACATCAAACCAATCAATAAAAAAAAAAAGATAATTATATTGTATTGATCTGAACACTGTTTGTTGTGTTTGTTGAACAATTTAGGAAAATTCAAGATTGGCTAAGACACAGTAGTAACGCTATTATTAAAATGAATTACAACAGTAGCAACAAAAAACAAAACATAACCGCATAGCGACAGGCCGTTGCGAGCATACTGACGCAAGAGGACTGTGATTCGCGTAACCCCCTCCCTACAGATTACCTTGATGCGAAACGACGTGCCACTTCCCCTGCCATGTCCGAAGTCACCTTGTTCCCCGGTACCCAATTACAGTGGTGAATTACAGCCCAGAACACCCCGGCTCGAGAAAAATCACATTGAATTTTGTGTGTAAGTTAAGTGTCTTTACCACAACATCATTGTTACCATTTATTAAAACATTCCAATCAGTTAGATAAAACTTCGTGGAAGTTCTAAAAGAAAGGTTTGATAAAAAAAAATCTGCGTCACAGCAAGCCAGTAAGCCTTATTAAAAAATTCCAGCACAGAGCACCTGGACTTAAGGAAAATTCAAATTGAATTTTATGATTTTAATTGAATTGAAATCGAACCCGGAACCTTCCGTACGTGAGTGAAGCGTCTTACCCAATACTATGGTGGTGGTCGCTTTTTTTCTTTGTACCACAGCAGTCCATGATAACTTATCTAATATTTTGATAGACGAATTAAACACAGAGATAAAAAACCGACATTTTACCTTTCAATTTTTACCGAGAATCTAACCCGGAACCGTCCGTGAGTAAGTCAGGCGTCTTTGCCATTATATCACGATGGTCAGGCGACAATAAATATGTTGTAAAAGCTCTGAAATCGGTAACTGGTTATAACAAATGTGTTAACCAAATTTTTGTTGGCTTTTATTTCTAAAATTGTATTAATTATAGTTTTTTATCATAATCTCGTCGTTTAAGATTTACTGAATTAAATGTTGTGTTTTCGGAAACGAAATAACAAGTAAACTAAGTTTAGGAAGAATTATTTGGGAAAATTTGTTTGGCTGGAAGTTAGCTGAGCCAAGAAACTTCTGGTTGATAGACGATATTGTCATCAATTCTGTTTCGTGAAAGGGCTTCATTAGGGTGGGAAAACTTATTTGGTTCGTTTAGTGCCATAAAGGATAGAAAATGACACAATTTCAGCACACCAAATTAATTCACACTTTCGAGAAAGAAGGTAATATTAAAATAATTTGAATTTGAATAAATACACGATGGTTGAATTGTGATCAGTTTTTGCTACGTTAAGGTGAGATGATCAGTCCTACGCTTGAGGTACCAGTCAAAAAATTTTAGTAAGTAAACACCCTTTTAAATAAATATTCCATATCAACCATGTCGGGAATCGAACCTCAGAACTTTTCAATGGTAGACAAACGCTCTGACCATTATATCATAAAGCCGACAGTAAAATATTCAAGTGTGAAAACACATTTTTATATAAATCTTGATGGTAACTACGACCTTTTTGATACCATTAGTAAAATTTAATTACTATTTTGATTAAAGTTTTCTAGTTTTTGTATTCGAATAAGAGGTGTTAAAAAAGGTTAACATTACCAAGCATTGTCAAGCAGTGCGCTAAATCTTGGAATTTACCCTGATAACGCATGCCAACTTTTGGAAGAGGTAGATTCCATAAATTATCTTGGCGTTATCATTGATAGGAATTTGCGATGGGAGACTCAGATCCAGTCACTGTCCTTTTGGTTGAGAATACTGCCATCTGTTCTGCTCTCTTAGGTATTTTGGATATTATTATTTTCAGAAGTGTGTACTTTGTTCTGTTGCAATCTACTACAACCAATGGAATAGTTAGCAGGGGGGGTTATGCGGCATTCACCGTTAAGTCTTTTATAGTGCTTAGATCATATTCCGGTGCCCCCAACATATCCGTCAGGACAGTTGTCCCAGTGAGTGAAGATGCTGGATGAGAGACAGTTTTATCGAAAAAAAGCATTTTACACATTTGATCAAACTACGAGGAAAAGTCTGAGCAAACTAATCGTACGAGGTTTCCCAGAATATGAATTCGGTAATAATCCCACACAACTTTTGCTGAGAGGCAACTGTCCTTTGTCGCACTGAGAGTGTTTAATATTTCGATGAGCGTATCAAACCCTAAATGACAAAATAAACTTTAAAGTAGGGAGTTTAGTACCGGATATATAAATTATTTGAGTCGGTTCTATTATATAAATAAAATATTTGAAATAAAATATTTTTTTTATTTTTTACATTTACGTGTTACCAATGTGTTAAACTTTAATCATGTTCTTGTTTCATGTGTTTTTAAAAAATAAATTTGAATAAAAAAAAAAATATTTCAGATTATTTTTTTTATTTAAAAAAAAATATATATCTTTTATTTATTAACTTTTATTTTATTTTATTTCGGAAACCAACGGTTCTCAATACATATTTATAGTAAACAAACAGATATAGTGTATAAACTCAGAACTAATAACAGATTTTCACAAAGTATACAAAATAAGTAAAGAAAATATATTATATATTAAATAAATACGAATAAGTTTATACATATAAAAATGTTATTTTCATGTACTCGTAAATATTTTTCAATAATTAAAGATTTTTATTTATTTTAGGAACAGTAAGTTATTGTAAATTGGGCGGGATTAAGACAAGGATGCTTGAAGAGAGGATAAGGAGGGGAAGGGAGATGTACATATTTATTATTATAATGTCTAACAAGTTGCATAATGCATTTTTAGTGTAAAAAACGTTCTACGAAAAAAAGCATTTTTAACATACGATGTTTTACTTATTGGTAAATGAAATAGGTGGTACCGTCTACAAATCCTCGCTGGCACATGTATTGTTATTAAACTAAGTAGTTCTGCACATTCAACTATAACTGTCATAGTTTTGTGAAGCAGTAGTTGGTCCGCACGCACTCTGCGGTATTGTAGAAAAGTGATTCCATGGTAAAATATGATTGTACTATATTATGTATGACTGTACTATAGTAATTTATATTGTTCATCCCAATTCAACGGAGGTCTTTAGTCCCATGTAATTGGAACTTGTGTCTCAATATTTGCTTAACCCGCTCGGCGCGGCGTTACAAATTGCACTTAATTAACAATGAATATTTCGGCAACTACTATAAATATTACCACCGTTATGTAATCTTTGACTTAGCCTCAATACGTAAGTTTTTTTTTACATATTTAGGTTTATTACATCATTTTAAATGAAATGTTTAATACATCAGAATCTTCGAAATTGACAAAATATCGAGTACCCTGAGACGAAGAAACTTATCATTTATTTAAAAGACAAAGAAGTAATCTAATTACATCACTAAGCAAGACGCACATAAAATTTTAACAAGACGAAAAGAGACAGTGGTATCAGGCTATCTCACAGTCACTCGAGGTGATTTTTTCACACAGTATGTTAAAGATTAAAAACCAATAAGTAATGAAACATTTAAGTTTACAAGTGAAAATTCTTGATGGAAGTTCATTGTAATTTATTATATAAATAAAACACGAGTGATACTTTAATCCACAACTTTGGAATATCCAGTGACCGGTTTCATCGCTTTCGCGACATCTTCGAGACTGGTATTTTTATCTTAAGGATCCTTAAGATCCTTAAGATAAAAATAACTTTATTTAATTTACTTACATATAACTTTGAATTATGTATCCTTACTTCTGTTCTGTATAAATACATTTAACTTTTTAATAAAGATACCAGTCTCGAAGATGTCGCGAAAGCGATGAAACCGGTCACTGGATATTCCAAATTTGGGGATTAAAGTATCACTCGTGTTTTATTTTTATTTATATGATAAATAACAATAAGTAATGTATTGTATCTTATATTTGAATGTGTTGATTTCAAACAAAGAGAAAATATAAAACTGTTATTTCTGTTAACAATATTTTCAACATGTCCAAATACCTATGATAAAGTACTGGATTATATTCGAAGGAGATTTGTTCAAGATTGATAATTATGTTTAAAAAACCATTCACGGAATCCTGGCATTAACTGAGCTTATACTGGCAAGTTTAGGTGATGATTTAATTCACTAAAATCAAATGATTGTATTTTTTTACCAAAATGCGACATATTATGCACTCTGAATAAGTTTTGAGATAAGCGTAAACTTAGATCTCACCTGAAAAGGGTTACTATACGTGTAGAGCGACTATCATCTCTACACCATTGAGTCGAAACGACCTTTTAAGAGTACAACACCTTGATAAACACACCCAGGTTTTGTTGGAACTTCTGTTGTGATATTTTCAAGTGTCACGTGTGAGTAATACATATTTTTGCTTGAAAGGATTCCTAGAAAACGACAGTTTTATGTTTCCGAATGTGTGAAAGGGTCAGAATTGTGTCCTATTGTGAGTGAAGATAAAAAGAAACTAAGAAAAAAAATGAAATACAACAAAATACTTATTATTGTTAAGTAAAAAAGAAAGAATATTTATTAATTAGCAGTAAAATTTAAATCTGTTGCAACAGAGAAGGAAAACATTTTTGAGCAGGGAAATATGGTAGTCTAGGCATTTACAAGGCTTATGACCTGTCATTGGCTGGTTTAAGTGGCTATTTTACACACCGTGTAACATTCACCATTCTGCCCATGTTTGAACATCCACATTTCCTCAACTCTTCCATCTGTTGACTTTTGTGAAGTAAAAGAGCTGAATCCTTTATCATGCGGGTGAGATTCATCCGGCTAAACCAATTCACCTACTAGGCAACTAGATAAAAGTGCCAACCACTACACAAACAAGCGGCCTATTTCTACTTGATTTTGTTTTTAAGGATTTTTACTTTAGAGCAGTCATCGAGTCAAAAACAATCGTCCAGGGTTCTGGTTATTCACTTTCCGAACTGTATTTTTATCCGCCCGGACACTGAACATTAAAAATCATTATTGATGAAACTTGCAATTTTTAAATATTAGGTGGTTATATCAGTTGTGTTTGTTTTTTTTCCAAATGAAGAGAACAAGAGGACAAATTGGTCAATAATGTATTCTCCTTCATTATTTTACAACAAATTAGTCAGTAATGTATTCTCTTCCATGATTTTACAACAAATTAGTCAATAATTTATTGTCGTTCAGTTTTTTACGACAAATTAGTTAGTTACGTATTCTCTTCCATTATTTTACAAAAAATGGTCAATAATGTATTCTCCTTTATTATTTTACAACAAATTAGTCAATAATGTAATCTCCTTCATTTTTTACTAACAAATTAGTCAATAATTCATAACATCGTAACTGTAAACTATGCAAATATTGCGAGCAGCTTTGGCAGTTCTGTGGCCTCGATTGAACGCGAACAGAAGGAAGTGTCTAATATGCCTTCTTTCGTCAACTTGACATTCCATTATAAAGCCTCGTAATCAAAAAAAATAATACATATCACATTAAAACAAACACAATATCTTGAAGAACAGAAAATTTTCTTTAGAATAGCGTATAACCATTACATTTTTTATTAACTAAGTTTGGTGCTCATTTTTAATAAACAAATTTTAGAACATTTTAAAAAAAATAATAAAAATAACTGCACATTACAGGGTTTATGACCTGTCTGGTTTGTGATAACTCTATAAATCGTATTACATTTACCATTTTACGTATGTATTAACATCCATACTTATTTAATTCAAACATCGGTTTATTATTATAAAGTAAGAGACGAAATCTATTTAGTGGGCGAAACCTTATGATGTGTGTAAGAATCAAAAAAGTAATTTTTTTAAAAATCGATACAGGACCATGTTTGATTTTAACAAAACAATTTAAAAAAATTATTAATCAAAATAGTATTCGAATTACAAGTTCAGTATTTTTTTTAAATGTTAAATACTATTTTTTAATTAGTATACGTTTGTACTTCGTGGATATTGTATTATAACGAAGTAAAAAGACTGATCAACCTTTATAAAAATGCGCCGTCGAACAAAATTGGTGCTATGTTTAATGTTTTTTCACGTTAAAACCTAAGTTTGAAAAATAAATGTAAAAACATGATGACCTAGAATAAGAATTATTATTTCTGTTGACGATTATGCTGATTTGAA
This sequence comes from Micrasema longulum, assembly GCF_059751315.1. Classification (NCBI taxonomy): domain Eukaryota; kingdom Metazoa; phylum Arthropoda; class Insecta; order Trichoptera; family Brachycentridae; genus Micrasema; species Micrasema longulum. The sequence continues at coordinate 230,252 of NW_028278089.1, forward strand.
TTAATTATGTTCAGACATCATAAAAATACTGTTTTTGTGAAGCTTTTCGTTTCCAGACAAAAACTGAAACTTTGTGTTTAATCTTGCGAAACTTCTGATTCAAATTTTATCTGCCAAGTAAGCGGAGTTAATTGATAATATCGTATTCGTCATTCTATCCAAGGAAATTTCTTTATTAACAGGTTTTAGAGAAAGACGAAAAGGCGCGCATTTAAAACCATCTTCTTAGCGATCCATTTAAATCTAATTATTCCATTAATCTTACTTAATTATTCATAAAAAGGTGATTAATTTATTTAGCATAAATTATTTTACAGTCAAGAAAATATGCCGAGTTACACTGGTGGATGAAAAACGTGTAATCACATTAACAAAATACTTTTAACAAGAAAAAAATATCTAGAAAGTGTGTCAATTAAAAGATGCCAGTTGTAAAAAAATTTTTATTTTGGTTTTAATTTTTTTAAATATTTTTTTTGAATGTACAATACAGCACTACTGCCAATTTTAATGTACAAATATGAAATAATTAGAAATATACAAAAACATGATTTAAAAAAAGCACAATGCATTAACGCAAAAACGAATAAGTCACTTAAACACATTATGATACAAAGTTACTGAGGAAGAGTCTAAAACTGGTAATTCCATCATGAAAAAGATCCACCTTTCTCGGTATGCTGTTTAACAGACCAATCATCTTCCCCACAGGCATCAACAAGGGTCAATTTGTCCTGCATTCCGGAAAAACAAATAGCCCAGGCAAATTAGACCAAAAAAAGGTGATTGAGGGAAAAAAAGCCCGGAAATTTGAAACTTGGCGTAATTGTTTGTTGGCATGTATATGGGGGGGGGGGGGTCTGCTAAGGGTGGGGAGAGGGTGTAAAGGTCGCTTTTGACGGTTTTTTATAAATATCTTCGAAACTATCACTCTTGGCGAAAGATGTATTGCGAACAGATTAAAGTAAACAAAATTTCCTTCGAAAACAACAATGTTTTTTTTGTAGGATTAATATTTTCGAAGAGGCAAACAAAATAAAAAGTTTAAAAATCTAAATAATTTGGGATTTTTCATCTGAGTATAAGGCTTAGTGAGCCACATTTTTCACTAAATGGTTTTTTATATCTCTTTTACACATGCACGTGCATTCTCGCTCTCTTTTATTCTAAATATGTACTTCCCCCACCCCCTTTCACTACTGCCGTTCACAGTTTTCTCCATTCGCTCCATCTTGCCACGGTCCCTCACCCTCAGTCACCTTTAAGTATTACTTCCGTCCGGTTGTGGTCGGGAGATTTGACTATGCTGACAAAATGTTAACAGACATGCATTTAGCATAGTTGAACGAGGACACTTGCTTGTTTAGACTGTTTAAGCCTAAAGTATTCTAAACAGCTTCAATGTCTCGAATCAACTTAAGGCTGAATTCAAATAAATATTGAATAACATAAAGTATAAAACGTCGACCCAAGACATGCTCAAAGAGAGTACCCAACTTGCTTTACTTCAAGAAAAAACGAAAAATGAGCTCAGGTCTTTGAAAAACAATGGACCCACTGCCATTTTATGGGTGAAATACTTTCAAACTTTTTATTGCAGCAAAACGCTCAGGTAATTGGGATTCCCACCCTAGCTCTGTTCAGCAAGTGATTCCTTATTTTTATGCCAGTAGGCACCTATCTCTTTAACTTTGAAACTTTGACCCAGGAGAGATACTTCACGGTTTCTAGACAGATATCACTAGGTCTATGCAATAACTAAGAAAATATATAAAAACTTGCATAATCTGTTGAAGTACAAATTGGCGCCTTTTCTGTTAGCACTTTTCAATGAAATATACTCGTATTTAGAAAAACTAAGAAATTTGCCTTGATTGAAGTGTTTCCAGTTGAAGAGACAGCATTGGATCGCAAGGTTACTATTAATGTGATTCACGATGGCTTTCTTCTGCATCGCGTGAAGTGAAGTGTTTGCTCTATTAGACACATAATGATTGCATATATAGGAAAATATTCGTCTAACTAAAATTATAGTCTATCTAATCTATCTAAGTATAAGTCTTACGTCGAAACCCACGACAGTAATAATTGCACTATTGGCTAAAACAGCACCACTAATTACACTTAGCGAGCTGAACAAATTCGAAAAAAAGCACTTAAACATAAGATAACATTACTTTCAATGAAATCGTGGGGGTGACAGTTCAGCAATAATTATTTATTACAAAAGAGAATAACGAAATATAGTTAATCCGTATGCTGTGTAAGAAAATGGCCGCCGACGGCATTAAAACAGAAATAACTGATGGAGATGCCGACATTGCCGACACCATCTACTAACTACTAACACGAACACTGCAGTTGTAGGAGAACGTATTCATTTTCTTGTCTTACTGATTGCTTTAGTTCCACAACAATAAAAAAGTCAGACTAGGGAGGCGGAAACTTGACACATAAATATACTTATCCCTAGAGTATCAAAAACCTGAAAATACTTCACAAAATATTCATTTTATACATGCTTTTAGTGGGTTTGACTTCACCTCATCTTTTTATAGAAAAGGTGAAGCGCAGATTGTCAAACTTTTTGAGAAAAATAAAAGTCAAAGAGCCATTGTCGATGTATTTAACAGTGCTTCATCCAACGCCAGAGAAGGTATCGCGAGCCAGCGAGCAAATGTTTTTGGCATTTTTTCAAGCTCATGCACATGATTTACACAGTCATAGATACTCCGCATTCTTGAAGCCCGTGAACAAGATGAAACCTGATCTTTCGTCACTGCCACCTACAAAATATCTGCCTAGCAGCATGCTTTTAGAGTATTTTTGCAGCAGTGGTTGAATAACCGACTGAAACCTAAAAAGTGGGGGTTGATACCAGGTTACGATGAAACACTGGAGCCTCTATCAACAAAGGACTATGCCGCACCTGACTAATTTGAACACCATTTTTTGTGTGTTTGCGTCAGAATGTGAAGGATGAAGTAGACATCGAAAGGCCGGGATGAAATGCATTTTGGCCTGCGGCAATTTACAGTCAGGAAATTGTACCAACGGAATTCCCCCAGAAGACGAGGAACTCGATGAAAATTTTTTGCCATCAGAAGATGAATTTTAAACTTTAAATTATTCCGATTTTAAGGAGGGTGCTTTCATTTGTATGGTATTTATATAAACCTACTTTGAAATGTAAAAAGTATGTCTTAGCCGTGTACTAGGACAAAAAATCTCTAATATTTGATTATTCATGACATTTTTGTACTTTGAAAATGTTAAATTCCGTAAACCCTCCCCCCCCCCTCTCAGGGATTTTTAAGATGTTATGCGATGGATGCCATAAGCAAGGCAATGCTCATTCTGGCCCGCAAACTTGTGATACCAAGCATACCTAAAAGGAACAATGATAGGTACCGCAATCGGTAGTTATATTATTATCAACACCATACACGAATCATATCATATATTTTTCATACACGATGGTACATAGGGAACTACATTTATTCACTAAATGCACTAAATCTCGAACACGTGTTACACAAAGGTACAGTAATCGATTTTACGCTTTAGGTGCCAGTACGGAAAGGTGAACTAATGCAGTTTAAAATAACTTAAAAACCAATATTTTATGAATGAAGAATACAGTTCTTTGTGGAAATAGACCCAAAATCTTGGACACGTGTTTTCAACTCAACGATTATTCTTAGCTAAAAATCCTGTAAGAAGAAATTGAGTGTACATATGTCGGCCTCGTTGTACAGTAGTTGACGCATTCGCCTACCATTCTCGAGTCCCAGGTTAGATTCCTGGAGAGGTGAAAGTGAAGTATTTTCTTTAATGGTGGTTAAACATTGCAATATTTCACGAAGCGAAAAACAGATCATCTTAATGTAGTGCTCTATGCACCATTGGGTGCAGATAGGGGTATGATGATGATGATAGAAAATCAGCCCGGGACTTTAAGCAAAGTAAACGAACGCACCAACCACTGTACTATGAGGCAAAATTTTCAAAAACATTTGTCATAATTACTCGTTTACAATTCTGGTTCAATTTTACAAATATGACTGAATTGTTTATCAGCCCAGACGTATATTCATAAATACCCGACGCGTTATCCCTTCGGAATGCTTAGGTATCACTAAGAAATACGTTTTCCTTTCGAGATGTTCCAGAATCCACGATATTGCCACTGAGTAGCGCCTGCTAACGTCACTCAACATAAACGTTCTCGTTTTAATTATAGTATCTTAGCTTCGCCATAAATGTCCTTTAAAAAGTTACAAAATAATATTTAATTTTAGACGAATAAATATTTTAAAATATAATTATAATAAATATATTTCTATCGGTATGGGAGAAGCAGTGATGAAGAAAAAAATAATTTACTAATATTTTTACGAAAATTTGGCATTGCCACCCACAAAAGGTTTTTTAGGTTCTTTTACATCAGAAAAGGAGAACTCTTAATAATTAATTAAATAAGTCCTTATTTCTAATTAAAACACGAAAATAATTCCTTGAATATTCATTATTTAAACAAATGAAAAATTTAAGTGATATTTTTGTATATTTCAAACTAAAAATAAAAATTTACTTGCAATTATTATAACAACTTGTGAATGTCAACAATATGAATAAAAAATCTACCGAATCATGGGTATACTCTTTTTTAATAAACAATCTGTTTTTTAAAAAAAACATCATTTGGTATATTTTACTCTCTGCTCTGCTTAGCTACGTAAGCGTGCTTTCAAGTTTTGCCTTGAAAAGTCGAGTAGATATTCCCAATTCGACGTGGATGTGCTTTACTGTAGCCTTTCAACAATGGAGAAGTTTAATTACTAAACAACTTAGCAAAGAACCTTCCGGAAGGGCGAAGGGAGCACGAGATAATCACGTGTACGGCGGATGGTAAATCACATCTTACTTTCATACATACTAGGGATGAGATACTTAGCATTAGCAACATTAATTTACAACGAAAGAATAGTTAATAGCAATAACAGTTGTTAAAATAAAAGCTAATTTTAATGATTATAAAAAATGACAATTTTTGAAATTCTTTTTTTGGGATTGAGATTTAGAATCAATGAAAATAAAACTAAAGTTTTTGAAAATTAAAAATACGTTTATTTCAACTCTTTGCTATCTAGCTGTTACAAAAAAAGAGTAGTCTTACTCTTACCTATTACAACACGCAATTAAAAAAGTAAAAAAAAGTCAGTGCACGCAATGATGCACACCTTGCAGCCCAAGGGTGCGCAAGAGGGTGTACACCACAAACAGTATATGGTCCAAAAATAAAAGACAAAAATCACAGACATAAAATCTCCAGATCCCAAATAACAAGGGCATATATCGTGTCACCATTCCTGCCATATTTTGCACTAAATCAAAAGTTAGTTGAAATACCCATATTTCTCCACAACCTTGGCATTTCAAGATTTTCTTTGAATCTTGCTAAGGTTTTTCAAACAATTTTTGGAAAGAGCAGCTTTCTAGTTGCTTCATCTTCTTCTAATTTATGTTTTTATGGAGAACTGCAAAGAATTTCCTGCGTGAGCATTCTTGCACATTATGTCGTTGCACACTTTTGCACAGCCGGCGAATATTTTGTTAAAAACATACTACTACCGCCATCTAACGAAACCTTTAAAGTTTTAGTCGTATGGCAGCTGGTTAGATATATTTGTAATAGAAAAACAATACAAAAACAATATATTGCATAGAACTTCTACATGAGAGAGTTTCCAGAATAAATAAATATTATTACGAACTAGCAAAAAAACAATTCTCTTACCTGCAATAGTTAATTTTTGCCTAGTAGCACTCAGCAGGCAACGGCGACACGGCATCACTTTACACTACCGCTTGGTGATTAAATTTCTTACTAAACGTCATAGGCGGTAAGTTTAAATCGAAGAAACACTCTTGTAAACTGCGCACTCTTATACCATTCTACTCTACATACGCACACCTAGAAGTACACTGTCGTAAGGCTGAATTTGACAGATTTGAGTTATGTATGCAGTTTCACCACATGTTTTTTTATCCAATCAAAACACTGAGATATACCGCAAATTTCAATATTCTTTGAAATCAATTGGGTCAATTATCGAGAGGAATACTGCAGTAGTTATGGTGCTACAGTGCTCTAATTCTATTATAGTACATCAAATAAACCATCACTAAAAAAATACTTGGAATTTTAAGGTCAATATATTACGTGCAATTTTTTCCGTTTTTTTTTATTAAAAAATTAGTACCGAAAGTAAAACAGAAAGATAAACGTTATACAAACAAACAAACAAAAAAAACATCACGCCGTTTCCACGTAGGGGTAGGTAGAGAGAATAGAACGCCATACCACTCTATCTTGGCATACAGACCTCGCTTCCTCTACATTCATACATCTTCTCATGCACGCACGCCGATTATTCCTACTTTTGACATGTCAATCTTAAAGTATTTGATGGACTTAATCGCGCCATGTCTTTCTTGGTCTTCCTCGTTTTCTGCATCCATCAACATTCGCATCGTAGATCTTTTTAGCCGTTCTTTCGCTGTCCATTCGCTCTACATGTCCAAACCAACGTAGCACCCCTTCTTGTTTCTGTCGATAATGCAAGTCTCAGCCTAACACAGTTCAGGGATCTCGACATTTGTGTACCTATCATACATCGTTTTAACACACATTCGCCTGAAGGATAGCATTTCGATAATATTTAACCTACTTTCACTATCATTTTTAAAATTCCGTACTTCGCTCCCATACATTAGAGTTGGCACTAGAACTCCTAGTATATACTGAGTGATTTATTAATAATATAATGAGAAGAACTATTGGAAGAGTAGTATATGTATGGCGTGTGAGAGTTGGAAGGATAAGAGAAGTTGGGATCACTGAAACATGGTCAAAGGTATTTATTTAATTAATTGATTAAAATTGAAAAGAAATTATAATGCCATTGCTTAGAATGCTTTATCGTTTTTTTATTTATTTTTAATTCGAACATTTACTTATAAACCCTTACGGATTATTATATTCATTTTACAAAAATAATATAAACATTTTTCATTCATACTTTGTTGTTCAAAATAATATTTTTTACATCTTTTGAAAAGTTTGTCTGAGTCTTTTGTTTAATTTTGTCTTGTAGTTTATTGTTTTACTACACATTCGCCCGAGGGATCGCATTTCAACAGCATTTAACCTACTTTCATAATCATTTTTCAAATTCCATACTTAGCTCCCATACATTAGAGTTGGTAATAGAACTCCGCTGTGAATTGCTAGTTTAGCCTCCTGCGATAAACGTTATACGTAATTCAAAAGGAACTTTTTTATTCTACAAGCCAAATTATATGATTTTACGTGACACATATTGTTTTATCTGATAACAAGCCTTCAAGATGAAATGTCAAGTAGACAAAAGTGACTATTTTCGACCCTTCGTTTTGTTCACGTTGAATCGAGGGAATTTGGAGGGAACAACTGTATGATTTATGTTTTTTTTTAAAGGAACAATCCGCTAAACCGCTATTCTAGAGGCTTGTCAGCAGGTAGAGAAGAAAAACTATGGAAGGAAGTTGTAAATAATACACCCAGGCCAATTGAAAAAACATCTTTGCTGGATCTTTCCTTGCACCTGGCGGGAATCGAACCCCGACGCCAGTTTCACAGTTGGCCGTCTAACCAACTGTGCCACGGCGCCTGCCTTTGACTTATATATAATTGTAAGATTACGATATTGTCACTTGTAAACAAAAAAATATTATACTTCGGCATTTCAATATTCATTTTTAAAATAAATAAATAATAAATGCTAATAATAGCAATGCTATGTAGAATAGGCAAACGGTTAAATTTCACAATTAAACATTGTACTGGCATTTCACGTGCTAAGCTAATATAACTAAACAAAGCTAGCTGAAATTGCCTTCGCTCATACATTTCTACGGATTTGTAACTATGTGAAACCCTAAAGGAATTTCTTTGATGTCTATGCGCGTGCGAAATCGCAAAATCAAAGTTTCCCGAAGTTACGATTATGATATGCTATTATCTTTCAAGTCGCATAGAAATAAGATAATTCTATTTGATATCTTGAAATTTTAACAAGCATAACGAAATATTATATACAAGGTTCTACGAGTAGCTACCTAGGTACTATGCAGAGGATTTAAAATAAGTCATTCATTTCGCCATTTCAAGAGATCACTATAACTATACCGATATGGAACTTTTCCTGAATATATCCATATGTCTCTCACAACGTCAAAACGTTAATGCAGATTTAATTTGTATGTTTAAGATACTTAATAGATTATTTGATGTCTCGACTATTCTCCAACTAGTATTCTTAATGTTCCTTCACGTAGACTCAGAAATAATGGAATTCTGTTCCTCGGTTATCATAAGACTAATTATGGTTTCCATGCACCTCTACCCAGAAAAATTAGATTTGTAAATGAAAATCAAGATCTTAATTGTTTTGATAGTAAATTGAGTTTTTTCACAAATAGGCTAAAGAAATATTCCCAATAAATTGACTGTATATTTGTAGAATTAACCTGGATTCCAAAATGCCTGTCTGATGTATTAACTTGTCTTTGCTTTTCTTTGCCATATTCCTTCTATTATTTGTATTATTATTGTTTTTCGTTAAATATTTTGTTTAAATTGAACATCTTCCGTAAATTTGTTAAATGAAATAAAAATAAAATTTCCTCTTCACAGGCTGCCACGAAGTTGGTGTCATCTGCGTAATGCACATATGATATTTTCATACCAGCTATTAAAATGCCGCCCTTCCAGCCGTCTAAGGCTTTCTACATTATGAATTGACTATTAGGTGAAAAAAATCCTCCTTTTCTGACTTCTTTTTCGACTCTTAAATCTCTCGGTGTTTGGTCATCAATCTTGACTATGGTTTTGTTATTGTCATAATCTGACTAGGTGTTATATACTCACATGCTGAATGTTATGTATATTTGTAACAACAGTTAATTAAACAAAAAAGAAACATTAAAAAATACAATATTAAAAAGATTATTTGCGAAGTTATTTTAGTGGTCTGCATGAATTTATTTGAGTTGAAAGGTAAATAAATTTACTTACTTTCTTCAAAGGAAAAGTGTAAGTTGATTTCAAATATCTCTAACTACTTTTGTCCCTCTCCGATCTAGAAACTTATGGTAGAATAAAAAGTTGTTTTCGGTTTTAAGAAGAATTAAGATATTTTATATTCCGAAAAAGTAATTAGAAGACAAGGTCAATAAGAAAAAGGAATGGCTTGAAAATTATCCATAAAACAAAATATTATCATCGTATAAATATTATTTTATGAGATGATTAATTTTCAAAATGCACCAAAATAAAACGCGATGTTCGAAACATGATGAAAAAAAAGCGTTTAAATATTTACTTTTTTTTTCTGCACTTGATAATGATAAATATTATACTGGATGTACGTAGTGTCTGGTTAAAATTTACATATGGTTTGCCAGTTCAGACTCTTTAGCTTTTCAGGGCTTTGTTTGTACGTTCGTTTGTATCCCACATGATTTTTGAGGCAATTTTAAATAACTCACAACTGGAATGCGGGATTCAGTTGTAGTAGAGCGGGTTTTAAACCTCTGATTCGTCAGTTTGCGAAACTATATTTAATATATTGCTTAGTATTTTAAATAATAAATTATTATCTGACCTTTATAAGAATTCAAAATCACGGCTCAGTATTTTGAAATACAGGAATAATTTTAAATGAAAAACAAAGGCTTGAAAATATTTTTAAAAAACTGGGCAATCGTTTAAAACTAAATTTAAAAATACTCAAAGAAAAACTTTACCGTAAAAAAGAAGTCTTCTTATTTTCTTAGTTTGTTTCATCATGGTTACTACATTCCTTTTTCACCTTAAAAAACTTATTCACAAGAGAATGTATCGGTTCGTCGGTTGGTTTACTAATGACTACCTCCAATTCGTTACAAGGGATCCGCACGAAGAATACTAAAACAGATAAAAACAAACGGAAATAGAAAAAAGTTTAACAAAACGTAATGAATTATTTCAAAGCTGATGAGCAATTTCGTCACTTTTTACGAGGAAACTCTCGTATCGTTTTTATCTCGTCGGAGAATATAATCCTTCGAGTTTTCTCTCCAATTTTGTTCGTCGACTTCCTTCCAACTGTAGTCGATATATTGAAATAAATGGTTTGGAATTCATTATTCATAATGGTCTTCTGCCAAAACACGAGAGGAATGCGCTTTTTTGTTCGCTTTTTAACAGAAATTGGTCGAGTGAACATTTTTAAGGGTAACAAAATACAAATTTTGCGAACATCATAATTGTGGGGAAAATTTTGGGAAAATTGCTTCTAACGAATATAAGGAATTCCTGCTCGGGGTGAGTAAACATAATCTCTGAACCATTCTGATTGAAAACTTCGTAAAGAATATTCTTCCAAAAGGTACGAGTTTTTTTACGTAAATTGAACTTTCAAAGGAAAAGTGACGCTTATCAGTAAAAAACTTAATTAATCTAATTAGATTTCTCGAGACAATTACTAAGTCACTTAGGTGCGTCGTTTTTAATATATGATTTTCTATCAAAGAAAAAATGAAAAAAAATACTGCCATTTGAATGATAAATAAGGAAAGAAATATACTGTTTAAATGTTTTTTTTCTTCTAGTGCCTTGCCGGGTCCCCCCGACGTTGGCGATCACTACAGCGAAAGCAAATGTATCTGTCCCGCGCTACTTTTATATTTTGCAGCCAGGACGACTGCTTATTGTTGTACTCGCCGTATTGATTCCTGGGAAAAGATGACCAGAGTGTTTTCCCGTTGCCTTCTCTGGTAGATTTTTCTGTCGGGGTTACCTTCCCTTAGCTAGTTGGTTTTGGTTTTGAGGCGCCAAAAACTCGCCTTTCATCCTCTTGTTATCTGCTGTGATCACACCGCTATGAGTGTAATCCCATTGCCCAGGGTCTGCGACGTGGACGCTAACGAGTTGGACTAGTCAGTAGTGTTGCCGATGGAATGCAACTGGGCGTTCGCAGCATTTTATAGAATTGCATCCTCTAGCAAGATGTGACTCACTGCGACCCTACTGACAGTTTGAACCCCGATTCATTTAAATGTTGTATTTTTTATTTCTTTGCTAGGTATTCGAATAAAAATTTTGTGCTTTTATTTTATTTAGTGATTAGAATGTTTGGTTTCCACGAAGTTCTTATTTTACTATTTAGATATGCTGCATTTTATGTATAATATTTCTTTATATATGTGGGAAAAAACAACAAAAGAAAAATAAGAGTACGTTGATATTCAAAAAGTTAAAACAGTCAATGTAAATTCTCCATAGCGATATAAGTTATTATTTCGAACATAATTATATCCTGAATATTTGAGTTTTTCCTTTCTCCTCTCTCTTTACCTCGTCCTCTCTTCATAGTATAGTGTAGATATAAGGTCAAATTTATAAAAATATATTTGCATACCAATATTTTTTTCTACAATGAATAATTTATATTTATTATAGAACAACATTATTGTTACTATTATTATTCAATATATATATAATATACCAACAATATGATCATATACCACGGACTTTTTAAATAAAACGGTTTGGGTAGGTAGGAAGAAATTGCCTCAATATGATCATGTACCACTGATTTTTTCAAATTGAACGGTTGGAGTAGGTAGAAAGAAATTGCCTCAAGGCACTCTTTATGCCTACCCTTAAGCAAATGTATGTTAACTGTATACAATACATTACAGCTTTTTTTTAAGCCAATCAACAGGCTTATGTAAGTCTTAATAGATTGGCATTAATGAGTAATACTTAATCTAAACATTCTAAAAATCTTCTTTAATTAACAAAGTGTATAATTAACTAAAGGTATGTAAATGGCATAATCTAGGCGGAAATGGCAAGTGTGACATCGTGAGTCAGGAGAAGCAACACCGCTTGCTTCTTAAATGCCTGCCCTTGCTGTAGGAACACATCGACAGTACCGTTTAGTGAGATTTCGTTCACTGTTCTGAGAATCCTTGGCAGAGGGGAAAAGAATCCGATGTTAGTTTTATAATTTCCCACAGCAAAGACAGGATTGGTACGCAAGTTAAGGCGAGGTACAACATTCAATCTGAGATATCATGGGCATCTAAACAGTAAACCAGCCATTGATAGGTCATAAGCCCTGTAGATGCCTAGACTTCTATATTACCTTCTCTTAAATGTTCTTCATCTCTGTTGTAATATGTGAACATTTTCATAACGAAATATTTCACAATACTATTTAAAACCAATTTTTTTTCTTTTCCAAACAAAATAAATAAATAAAAACTCTTTCGAGAATTAAGGAAGTGGTAAATCTTGGACTACTGGAGATTTGCTAACGTCTTATGCTATGCAGACGATGCAACTATAGTAACACAATCAGAAAATGATTTATAACATTTCATTAATTATTATTGATTGTGTTTTATTTACTTTGTGGTAATATAGAGTAGAGAATAATTCCTAGTTTTAATTTCACTAGAAAAAGCATTTAAACTAACGGTTTTTGTTACAATGAAATGCATTTAGGAGAACATTCATTAATAATCTACAATTTATTTTCAAAATGGTTAATTTAATTTCTATTATTGACTAAAACTGTAGTATGGGTGCAGTAAGGTCGATTCTTTAAATGCCGCTTTTATACAACAAAATAACTGACAAATTCTCATTCTGAAAATTGTGTTGATCGTAAAAACGGTATTTCTCAATTTGCAGAAAACACCCACAGCACTTTAAAAATAGTTGTTGATGGGAAAATTAATGCTTTTAAAAATCTTTAAATAAATAAATTAATGTGGATTAATACTTCAGCATATTCATTATATTAATTCTTTAATTTCAGATTTAACGCATTGTAAATATACAAAATAAATTTATCAAGTACCTGTATTTTTGGTTGTGACTTGATTTTAAATCCGATCAAAATAATATTCAAATATGTCAAAAACATTGCCTCTGCAAAAACATCGTGAAAAAGCTGATGTAATTTATCTATTAAACATCGCTTCTGGTTCAATTGATTGTCTTGAATTACTACCCAAACTCTCTATTTATGTTCTTCCAAAAGTTTTTAGGAATAACCTTATTCTTCCTCCTATTTTACTATTTTTTTATTCCTATTATTATTTTTTCATCTAATAATATGCGAATTTCATATTAATAGTGAATTTTCAATAATTTTCATGTAGAAACAAAATCATTAAACAAAGATTTATTTGCCAATAATCATGACGTGCGGCGTTTGCTTTTGAAATAATTTGGTTATGTTTTTTTTTTCTTTTGCATAAAAATCAATGTTGATTTTATGTTTGAGAAGATATTTTAACTTAATGTGGAACTACCTGTGGAAACCTGTAATTGGCTTATTTGTATTTGTTTTTTTTTTATACATGGTAAATGTAGCTGTGGGTTATCCAAATAAACAATAAAAACGCCTGTTATAAAAATAACATGTTTTAATACAGAATGTCACCTCATATATTTAAAGTTTGAATGAAGTATCATTCAATATAACATTTGGCTGTTTTCTGCAAAATGTATATTTTAGTTTGTGTGAGCAGCCAAAAAAAAGCACAAAAATTTCTCAACATATAATTAAATTATTTTTGAAGTAACAAAATTAATTGATTCTTTACATTTAAGTACCTTTATACAAATATAAAATAACATGTTCAAAACGTAATAACACAACATATGAATATCAGAGTTTTACTAGGGCTGGCTGTTTTCTGCAAAATGCACATCTTAGGTTGCGCGGTCGGTCAGTTTAAAACCATTAAAGCTAGTTAAATACATTACTATATTTTTTGTATTTAAGAAAAAATCTATGCATTATTTATCATTCAGAAAAAATCTATGCATTATTTATCATTCGTAAAAGTAAAAAAACATTCCAACTATTGCATAGAATTGATTATTCACTCTTTTCACAAAAATGCTAGTCAGTTTCACATATCTATGGCTGGCTGTTTTCTGTTAACTACGTTCAATTTTAATACATGGCACATGTATGTACGAAACTTTACGTAGCGGCGATAATTCCCCTCACGACTTGAATGTTTAGCAAAGGCCCATCCGTCAACAGGAGCTGTCGACAATTCCCGCGTTCCCGGGAATTCGTGTAAGGTGCCCGGGTCTCCTTGATACGCGGGATCGGGTTACCATAATATTACACATTCTCGCACTCGGTAATTCCAAAGCTCCTAGATTGTTCCAGAAACAGAACACACATCGCACATGTTTCAGATCCATTCCCGGATTTTAAACTTGTTCGTGCGTAAGGAAGTTAAACATCTAATGCAATTCCATTTTATTTATTAATTTATTCATACAAATACATATTAATTACAAAGAAAAAACGTATTTCTAACTCTATAAAACTAAAAACACTGTGTTGAGTTGGGATACAACATAATCGAAAATGGGAGCATTCGCATTATTAAACAATAGCAAAAATAAAACTGAAACATTTGTATATGGACATAGATTTCAATAAACATCCGAAAAACACGCTTAATTGTATATAAATCTATGCAATATCTCGCAGTAGTCTCCTGCAATAAACTCTTACCTTAGACAAAATCCAAACTTGTGGAATAGTCGATGTTTACACTCTCTAAGATAATTATCCGGAACATAAAAGCTAATGTTCGTGATAATTTAAGGGTTGTCAATAATACCGCTCAACAAATGAAAGAAATGCGTAGTCAAATACACATTCCTTCTGGTATCAAAACTGTCGTAACTAAGCGTATACTAGAGAAACTCATTGGAATAAAGCCATGGATAATATCTGCACTCTTTTATATAGCGAAACTGAAGAAATTTATTCCGTTTCACCATAAGAGAGTACTTTAACTCACATGGTTATCAAATCATCGAGCTACTCTCAAGTCTACTTCGCATCAATGAGTTAGAAAGAATTCTCAGTACTCGTATATTACGAAAAAACCCCGGCAGTGCGCAGTACGAATCCTAACATTTTTAATGAACTACAACGAATTGTCATGTAGTAGGTGTAGCGAGTGTCCTGATGAAGAGACGGGTACTCTTCGAAACCGGTAGAGAAAAAAGTATGTAAGTATTTATGTACTAATATTTCCTAACATTAGTATATTTCAAGTTTAAAAACGATAAAAAATTCAAATGAATTTGTGGTTATTTTAAAATCTTGCATGTTGGAACACCGTAATTTGATTACGCGTGAGAAAGCTTTCAGAAATCAGATTTCACTATTTAGGCTCATATAATATAAACAACAAGAAGTTTGCAGGGGATTTGACGAATTTGTATGCTAAAGAAGATGCTCGCGGCTGCGTCACGTTTGCGAGTCCAAAATAGCGACCCGTCAAAGGAATACATAAACCGAAGGACAGATTCTACCAAGGGCACATTCTCAAAACGACAAATCCAAAGTACCCGAAGACAATAAATTCGGCTTTTTATACCGGGTCACGTGCCAGACATTGTCTAAATTACTTCACTGCCTTGTTGCAGACCTGTTCGACATTTAATTAGGTGTCGAGCTTGGAGGAAACCAGAGTTTTTGAGATGGATTTGCATCTTTTGGAGTTGAAATATAGAACGAAGAGATAAGTGTGACGTTTATATAAAATTAAGGCGGCTTTCGGAACACAGAAGAATCCATTTATCTAGAAAAAATTTCCCCTTTTGAGAAATTTACCGGAAAGAGTTTTTTATGAATACATTAATTTATCTAAGGCGGATGAAAACGTAACGGATATTTGGCAATTTCAATTTTATTTGCTTATTTATTTTACATGGCACCGGGTGGTAATAGTGGCACAAGCCCAGAATTTGTGTTTTTTAGTATTAGATTTAGATGTATATAAAATACAATAGTATCATAAATGTGTATTTGTGTGTCCTTCACGTCTCAATAGAGCAACCGATCGACTTGATTTTTTGCGCAGAGATGGCCGAAGAGATGGGAAGTAAAATTAACTACTTATTTTTCATCCCAAAATTTAAAAAAAAAACGGAAAAAAATAATTAAATTTAGTATCAATAAGCACCCATATTTTTCAATTATACCTCGGTGACAATAAGACGTAAATGGGATATCAACAATAATCAACTTGAGATTAATTATTTTTATTTTTTGATTGACTTGTCTTGTCTTTGGTAAGTTTGGTTTACTTTTCGTTGTAGTTTTAGAGTGGGATTTTGGATTTGTAAACAGCATAACAATGCTACCTCACCATAAATTAACGGATCATTGTTTTTCGGTCATAGCGATATTTGGAAGACCAACTGTTTTTCAATCCCGATAAAGGATGTAATTCCTTTAGGAAGATTATTGTTGATATATAAAACTCCCATTGATAAAATAATGAATTACCAAATAATTTCTCCCCAATACCACGTAAGTGATACCTAGGGTAAGAGCTAGTATTTTATATATGTATTTAGTAATTAAGCAGAATTCCTAAAAATATTTGAATTTTTGGACTGTTTGTGTTTTTTTACCTTTTTTTATTTGTTTGTTTATTTAAATTAATTTTTAATACTATTTTTTTATATTTTCTTTTAGGTCAGGCTGTAAGAAATTGCTAGTGGCAATAAGTTTGCCGTTTAATCATGTAAACCTTTGTTTTATTTTGTATTTATCATGTTGTATATTACGGTTATTATTATTTTTTTTTTCTAACCGCATAATTCTTAAAAAATATTTAGGTGGCCTTAAAAGTGAAAATGTCAATAAACAATATTTTAAGATTGTCTAAATGTAGACAAATAATGGATTTAACCGGATATTATATTGTTAAAGGGATGAATAACAATTAAGTGAAAAAAATATGGAGGTTCAGGCATTTATAGAGCTTTTCGTCTTATACAATGTTCTTAATCGCGGTTGTCTTACGTAAATCTTAATATCTTCCTAGGGGTGAAATCCTGTCTTTGTGTACAAGCATTTGGACAAACTCAAAATATTGTTGAGAAAAAGAAAATATCTGAAAAAGCCACTAAAATATTTTTTCTTTCCTACTGTAATTGTAGTAAATTAATGATCTTAATTTGTTTTACAGCAAAGTGTGTCATCCTTCTACAACTACTACCATCACGTGATTTCCTAGAAGGGGTAGGATGAACGTAAAGAGGATGAACCCGCCACACACGTCTATCCTGACGTACATTCCGAGATTATTTCGCATTTATACATCTTGTCATACATGTCATTCGGTTGTGTCTGCTTGTGGCATAATCAGACTTAAGATTTTTATTTACCTGATCATGCTACGTCTTTTTTGGTTGTCTTTGTCCTATGTTACTATCATTTTGCCAAATATTATCGTGTTACTTCTGCTACTACGATCTTGCCCTCGACTCACGCCGGTAGAACTTGGTATTGTATTGCTCGGGGTTCCCTTTCGGAAGCCATGGGTCCTCGGGTACCCGAAATATTTCTTGCTTAGGGGGTGAATCGGTTGAAAGAACAGAATTATAAGTCAGTTGTCCGTTACAATTGAGTTTATTATAAGAATTATGGAGAAATAGAACATAAAAAAAATCACAATATTAATTTACAGTGTGTACAATAGTAAACAGTGTTTCTAGAACAACTTACAGGGTTATTCCTTTGGGAATTCATATGTTATTACAGTAGCCATTATTTTCAAATACATGTTTTTTTTTTTAAATTGTAAATTTGGCCAGGGGTTACCTTCGAGAAACAGTTTGATTGAAATTAATTCAGTGGATTAATAATGTACAGAAATATAAAGCAAAATTATTTCTAACTGAATAGCAACCCAAATAAATTTGGCCAGGGGTTCTCTTGTGGAAACAGTAAATTTTACTTTTCCTGATGACTAAGGCACTGTGTTGGATAGGATCTGAACCACAAACCTTGACAGTGGATGCTCGAAAAAAATACCGGTTATTCGTAGATTCGAACCATCCTAGCGAATTTTCATGAAGAGTAGATGGAGCCTGACTATCCGCCGCTTTAAAAGAAGTTATTGGAGTTGAAGGTTCGCGCGAGACGCCATTACGTAATCACCGTGCGTGGATCCGATTAAATTGTGGGGGTAACGAGACGCTCCATGATAGAATAAGCATTTAATTACAAAAGGTACTAGACAAAAGATTAAACAAATAGATCCGTACTTTAAAGATACTTACAATATGGAGAGTCGTCGATATAACAAAACGGCTTGTTTTAACGGACGCTATTTCAAATGAGCGTTGCTTTGATTTATTTACCTGTAAAAAAGTAGCGAATTATGCACTGAACGTTATGGAAAAGCGAGTATTTTTATTCAATTGAACGTTAATTTTGCTTACCCACCAAGCAGGTTTACTAAGGAAACATTTTATGATCGGCACATTTTTTCGTATGAATAAAGTGCTGGAAGCTTTTACGCTTTGCGCGGGAACTATTGGGTTCCGGGAGAGACGTACGCACTTGCCCAAGGTCCAGCGGGGAATGGTTGGCGTGCCAGCCGTGCTTTAAAGGACTGAAGAGTGTGGTCACCCTTCGTAGTTCGGTTCGAACGACGGTTTGACCTTTTGAAATTATTTAAAATGGCGATTTATTTTTTTATTATTATTACGTTTAAATTTGTTTAAGCTCCGAACATTGTTGGTTTATTTTTATAATAGTCGTGGGACACGACAATATATATATCTGTTTTACCATTTTTTCGTCATCTATTTTTTCAACCGATTAGATTTTTTCTGCATTTACTATAATTGAGTATTATTTATTAGATCATAACAAATTAAAAGTCGTTGGTTGATTTTAATGTAATTCAGTCGAATGTCACAGTATCCAATCAGAGTTGGCTATATCAGAGTTTGCAAGATTAAACAAAGATATTGCATGTATTAAATAGCACTCTTCGAAGAATACAAATTACCATACATAATATATTACACTGTAAATACCATATTTGTATCAGATCTGTTAAAGAAATTTCAAATTTATCTCCTGCTTAACTTTTAATTTTGACTTTTTAATTTTAATTCTTAATTTTAACTTTTAATTTTAACTCTTAAATTATACTTATTAATATGTACATCTACTACTGCATCTAATTAATTATTGTTGGTTGTGAATTTTTACTAAGAAATATAAATGTTCATGGAAGCAGAGCGAGAGGGGAGGAAAGTAAAGTTGGAGCTATACAAAGTCTTCTCCCTTTTATGTACTTTTTATTTAATATTAATATTTTAGAATTTAATAATTTTTTCCCCTCTCCTCCTGCATTCATAATAAATTAATGTGAAATCTGTAATAAGTCTTACTTTTTTTAATTGGTCTGTTGTACCTTGTATTTATGTAAAGACTGTATGATTTCCTTAATACATAAATGAATGTATTCTTGATAGAATCAGATTTTAAAGTCGTAAAAAACGCCTAAAAACACTACAACCTAGTCTGTAAATTATTTGACCCCTTAAAAGACGCATATTTTGTATTGATTAATATCTTGCAAATCTAATTAGATATGTTTTTTAAAAGATAATCAACCCGGTATACGTTATTAAGATACTTTTGCGACATGAGACTAAATACAAAATAATATTAAATAAATACCTGAATTATGGTCTTATAATGGTTTATTATAATTCCATGGTTTAAGTTTATTATGTTCACAAAAATTAAACATTGGTAAACTGGTAAATGTTAAAACGTGTATAAAATAGCAGCGTTAACCAGAAAAAAACAGGTATAAGCCCTAAGTAAATGCCTAGACTTTCATATTTCATTCTCAAAGAAGTTAACCATCTTTGTTGTAATACTCGTATGTTAAACGGATATATATTTTTCATCAATTCAATTTCTTTTTATCGTTCTTTTTCCCGATGGAAGTTGGATATTATTGTTGCAATTCTGGCTTTGTTTGCAGCTGCTCCGAGCAAGAACTGAATGCTGCAGTGGAATCATCATCGCTAGTTCTTCAACCAAGATAAGTGTTTTCTTCCTGCACAGCGCCTTCCTCCGATCCTCCGATCATCCAATTATCAATATTTCAACAATTTTATTTGCTTTAAAAGTTTTCAGAATTGATCAGTAACGTAAAAAAATCTTGAGGTTTCAATAAAATAAAAACATTCAAATTAATTTAATTCATTTTATAATAACATATTCTTTCAACGGAAATAACCGCATTTTTATACAAAATCAGATATTGTGAAACAATGTCTGTTATTTTGAACATTCAGCTGTCAGCGGCAAAGAGTTTATCAAACATTCATTGTAATTCATATTTTTTATCTGGTTTTTTTGATACGTGAAATACAACATAGCTTTTGTTTTAAAAGTATTGTAAATAAATAGAGATAAACCATTTGAAACGAATTATAGGCAGAATCTTGTTAAAAAAATAACGAGTGACGTGTTTAAAAAGGTAAAATGTTTTTATTTTTTCAGATGAATGTAGATTTATTAACGTTTGTATTGTAAAACTTTTTGGCAATAGTTTCGTCGCATGTTTGCTCTATCTTTTGATCCAAGATAAAGCCCCTTTCTTGATTTTGTCAATAATGCTTAACTCAGCCTAACATAATGCACAGATGTGCCATTAAAATGGATAAATTATCAATATAATGAGAATAAAATAAAAACTAAAAAAAAAAAAAACAAACAAAAATACAAATTTAAACCCAGATAAGAGACCAATTCTCTATTGATAAAATAAAAAATGAGGTATTCTGAGACGATAAGCAATGGAGAACAAAAAAATACGATAAAACGGCTTTCTAAAACCAAATGATTTTCCAAACTCTTTGTTGCTACAAAAGTCAATAACAAAACATAAAATCTGTAATTTGATGAAGACTTTTTTGTTATTATTAAAAGACACATTGTTATCAACCCTTGTGATTATTTAATTTGTAAATCACTAACGCGATTTGCGATTTCGATCCATCGTGCAAAAAATCAGAAATATAGCACAAGTTAATTAATTAGTAAATATTTCTACCGGCATATTGAAACCATAGTAAACTTTCTATAAAGTGTTTTGTTTTTAGAAAAATAAAATAAAATAAATAAATGTACACAAATTATTAATTAGTTACTGGTATGTTGAAGAACTGGTATGTTTATGAATTTCATTAATATTATTTGGATGCGGTACATAAGAAATAAGAAAATCAGTATGCAATTTAATACAACCAATAAAACATTAGTTTGTTTTTGATTATCTAGTAATTTTTATTGGACTAGTTTCCATAATTTAAAGAATATAATTAACTTAGAAGTTCTCCAATAAAAATACAATTTAATAAGTATAAGATATTTAAAGAGAATATTATTTCTAATGATTTATAAAGAAGGCAGAGTTGTTTTTATTTTATTTATTGTTTTAAATACAAACACACACAAACATGCTCTCTTACAAATATATGGATATTCGTTTATACGCACGCACACGTTTGATAATGTACCATAATTGAATGTGTATGATTATTATTTAGAAATTTTGCTAGTCTGTCTTTCAACTTTATCTTTTTTATGGAATTGAATCATTTTTGACTGAGTTTCTTTAAAATATATTTTTTGTATAAATGAAACAATTTTTGGGTTTTTCATTTTAACATTGAAAAAGCAGGATCTTTGTGACAAAATGATAAAAACGTTTTGATTAAACGATAAACCGGGAAGACGAGAAAGGTTGTTAATTAGGCATTTAGTCTGTCAGTTACATAATGGACACGATGAAGGCGATCAAAGTCTGACAATCAACAAACGATTGATAATTATATTCATTGTATTCTCATAGACCTTTGGATGGTGGTATGTGACAACCCCTGTCACGAAATGAATGCCAGATATGTATATTCCTTTCATCCTAGGGTCGGAGTTTTCAAACTTGTTTTCAATAATCCCCGCAACGAATACAAATAATCAAAACTGTTATTTTTTAGAATATTTTTTGTTGGATAGAAAATCATATTTTATAGTACATTCAATATAATTATACGCCGATTTGACGTGAATATGTTCAGGAGCAATTATTCTGAATAGTGAATACAATATTTATTTAATTTATTTTTTATCATATTATAAACATAAAATCATACATTTATACAAAGTTGCTTTAACTATCTAACTAAAAAAAATATATATAAAAAAAAATGAAGGTAGTTGACAAAGTGTAAATATAGTGAAAATCAAAGTAGAATACGTAGTATGAGAACATTGTAGAAAATGTAAAAAAAAACATATTGAAAGACGAAGTAAAATACGTAGTAAAAACAAAATACATGGTAAAATATATCTAAAAAGAAACGTTTTGAAGAAAAAAACGTAGTAAAAGATTTTATAAAAAAAGTATGTACATTTACATATACAGTAAAAAATATATGAACAAAAAACAGTAAAATGTAATGAGGATCTACAAAATTTCAATCAATAAAAAAAAAACAATATTCAATAATAATATGTTTGTGCAAGCGGTTATGAGACTTTTGCGTTGTGGATAAATGAAAAACATTAAAATTTATTTGTATTCTTGGAATAACAATAATAGATTTATAGAAAATATATTGAGATATTTTTTTCCGACCTATAGGGGAAGGTAGGACAGGACGGGTCTTTTAGCGTTAGTTGATTAAAATTTAAAAAATATTTATAATCAAATTAACATAAATTAACAATGCTTCTTCAATGACCAAAATCTATATGATTAAGGAAAATAGCAATTGTTATTTTAATTATTACATTATTTTATGAACTTTGGGAAAAACCCGTTTTGCCCGTAAGGCCCGTAAGGGTAAGGCAAAACGAGCCATAATAACACAGCGTATTTATTTTTATTTTCTGGCTGGAAAAATTTGTAGACGCTCTCGTACCCATGTATTACTCTCCCGGCACGCCGAGGTGGACTTATATGTCTACGAGTCAGTAAGCTAACAATCCACGAAATATTTTTTCTCGCTTTTGCGTTAACAGTCACGAATAATAAGTACTCGTTTTGCCTACTCTAACCATTTTGCCCGATTATAAAAGTATTATAATTCTCATTATAAAACTGTTAACTTTTAAAAATAGTTGTTATCTTTGTAAAACGAAGAAAATTAGTTTGAAATCATTTTTTATTTATTGACTTTCCTTTTTTACCCCAGAAAAATAACCAAATTTTAAATACCTAAAATATATTACGTTACCTTTCAGTAATTAACTCTCAAGATGCGTCTCCTATGCACCACCGGGTGCGGTAAACGGTTTTATGATGATGCATATTACTATGTAGATTTATTAGTAAATCATAAAAATATTAAATTAATTTAATAACTGTTTTCATTGCTTTTTTGGTTCAAAATCTTTTCATTCATAATTATGTTTGTGATCATTTTACGTAACAGGGAATTTATGCAGTTAATGTAAAATAAATATGGAAAGCTTGTTATTTTTTTTACATTTACAATTTAAATGCGCTTTTGTATTTCAGAGCAGCTGTTTATTTGAAAACAAACATTTTTCAGGGATTACAGTCATCCGTCTAGCAACTAGTTGATTAGAGGAATAATTGGGCAAGTAATGTAATGTATTTATTTATATAGTTGTTCAAATAACTAATAAAGAATATATATATACAAGAATAATTTCAAAAACAAAACATTTGTATAAAATCCAGACGATTTTCGATAACACTCTATCTACCTATATGAAATGTGTTTTTAACAAAAATCATCGTGTGAATCGGAAGTAGACATTTATCTTGAATTTTATCTAAAAAGTACAATTAAGTTTTCTGTATGGAAAATAAAGTATTCACGCATTTTTTTTAAATTTTTTCAATTACATGTTACCGAAGACACTTTAAACTTTCATACACATATCCGAACTTAAATACAAATTTTACTTTATACCGCCTCGATATGTGCCGATGAAAATAGCGTTCGTAATCGCGGCCCTAAGTTTGTATTCTTACGGTAAGTTAAAATTTATTGTCAATTTTATCTACAAGAAAGATGAAAATAGAAAATATAGCACGATAAATAGAAAATGTAGCAATTTTTTTCTAAACATGTTCAATGACAGGTTATAGGTTAGACTTACGTCATACATAAATCGATGTTGCTTTATACCGTCTTGATATGTACCGATGAAAATTGCGTTTGTAGTCGATGCCTTGGAGGAGTATAAATGACAAAGTCAATACTAAAGATGCTGATCGCGATCATCAGTGATTAAAAAAATAAAAATATAACCCTCATTTTTTTTTTTTTTTAATAATTTCAGAATACCAAAAATGTACAATATATAATCGTATCGAGTAAACAAACTTTTTCTGGGACAGTTATAATTGATAAGATTATCAGATATTGAAATTTACAGTTAAACATAATCAAAACAAAAATGGACAAATTTCGGATTTTTTTTAAACCAATTACAATATATTATTTAACATAAGCTATCAGTTGTCAAAGGTTATCAAAAAATAGTTTCGAAAAAATATTTTTTAGTGTAACATCATTATTATTGGCAGACTGATAAGAAATCGATTTGAAGTGAATAGGCAGGAAGGTTATATTGAGTAGAAGCAATGTAAAGAAGTGACCTCAATCCGAATTTAAAGGAGTGTACCGGGGGTTGATTGATGCTTAAAGACAAATAAACGCGTATCTGCATTTGTCAAAGGAATTTGTATAATTCTCAAAACTAAGCTAACTCCAGTTGAGTTTCTGTAGCCCGCATAGTGGCAGGACTATAAAGTTGGACGGGCGGGCGTAGAACGCTTTGTCATCGGACATGCTTGGACGACACATCTGATCTGTCCTTTGAGGGAACAAACCAACAGTATACGATCTATACACACGGACATAGGGAACTTAAAGCCCCGAATAAAGTTACGGTATGTGAAATTGAATATATTCGACTTTTTGCACGACTGCGGGCTAAGACCCAGCCGCATCAAAAAAGTTCGAAGTTAAAATCGGGTAGTGGTCCCGTGACTAGTGACGGACTCGCGGGTCAGAGGTCCGAGGTTCGGACCCTACTCTGCCCCTTGATTCACTCAAATCACTCATTTACTCGTTTAAAAATCGAAATATTTCGTAAATCATAAAAACGCGAATCTGTATCTTAGAGCAGCTTTTCTCAACCTTTTTTATTCTGCGGAAAATTTTTGCGGACCGGTAACGCAGGAATAAAATCTTTTGTTGATGTAGTATTTTGTTTATTGACTTTTAATATTATATTATAACAGGTAAATAAATGACAGTTGCATATTTTTTTAGTACAGGAATTTTAAAATGCGCGACAAAGCGGACTTCATATTTTCGTTTTAACTTAAAAAAAACATTTTTACAACAAAAATGGCCTACTTGCTTATTTTACGAAGCATCGGGTTCTTGATGTCCTGAACGTACGCTGCTGACTGTTCGCCAGCAGTTTATGTCGGAACTACGGAACATGAACCTGACGTGAGAGGATGCACGGGAGCAGCCGATAGAAGCATGGAGGCTCTTTGTGTACACCATTTGCTCCAACAAGGGAGTGGACACGGAATGATGATGATGGAATAAATAAATAAATTGAAAAAATTGTAGAATTTTCAAAATACCGCCTGCGGCATCCATACGAATATTATAAAGGCGAAAGCGTCTTGTTTGTTGATTTGTGTTTTCTTCACGTCTCAACGAAGCGACCGATTGACACTTTTTTTTTGCACAGGGATAGTTGGAGAAGTAAGAAATAAAATAGGATACCAATTTTTCATAGCGAATTTAAAAAAATACAATTAAAAAAATATATTATATTATTTGAAAATGAGTAGGCGGTAAGATCTGATGTCAAAAAGGATCAATATAATTTTTTTATTTTTAATTTGTATAATTAACTTGCTTTATCCATGGTCAGTTTGGTTTGCTTTTTGTTTTAGTTTTATTGTGAGCTTTTGTATTTGTAAACAGAATAACGATGCTACGTGGTCATAGACAAACGGATTGTCATATTTTTTTCATAGTGATAGGTAAAGGGCTGGCAATCAATAGAAGCTGCTTTACCGTACCTATTTCTCCCTAATACTATCCGAGAAATGCCGTGGGTAAGCTAGTAAAAATAATATCAAAATATAGTTTCTGAATATTTTGGCACCTACAGTGTTTTGGATGGAAGTTATAGTACAGATAAGGCTCATGTAGATACATAGGGATGGATAATTTAGATTTTAATGAAGATCATCATACCACAAATGGAACATAGTCAACATCGACAACAACAACCGTTGTTAGAGCTGTTTCGTTGTTGGAGCACCCCTGTTTCTCAACAACTGGCTGTACAATGTACTGTAACACTATCCCATACGATATTATTGGTTGAATCCGCATTTACTTCATAACACTTCATTATAAATTATTATGAAAGTAAAACTTTATTATAAGTGACTTTTCAAGTCACTTTTATCCAAGTGACTTGCTTTTCAAAGAATTCAGAGTACTGAATATTATTCAACAGTATATATTGAGAACGGTAGTGGTTACACACATAAAGAGAGACATTTACCCAAGCGTCAACCACAACCATAACACAAGATACTCTAATAGGGATCTGATACTAAGTGAAGGGGTCAACACTGTTCTGGCATCGAGACAACACTATAACGTAGGCAAAAAGGTCCATAACCTTTTGCCAGAATCGTGGAAAGACGGGAGTGTTGTCAAGTTACGGAAGGTGTTGACCTCGCTCTTTCATGACATTGGTCGTAGGGAGTCAGAAAAGTTGATGCATGCCACGGATTGGAGAACCTTACTGGATGTCAAAAATAAAATATAAAAAATAAAGAATAATTTAAAAAATATATATTTATAGATGACAACCATGAAGTTTCGCATAAATAAATAGTCTATGTTTTTATGAATGTATGTATGTGTATGCGCATGCGTGTATGTACGTGTGTGTGTATGTACATATGTATATATGTGTATATTTATATATACATGTGTGTATATATGTGTATGTCTGTATGTATATGAAACAAAATGTTTATCCGAATAAGTTTATATTTTGTTTGTCTGTGCTCTATATTAATTTGTTAAGTATTATAATATATTCAAATGTAATTGCCTAGCTTGGAACGGGGTATGTACCCTTGTTAGCTGGGCAAAGTGAATATGGAATTGTATTTTGATAATAAGTGTGAATAAATAAATAAAAATAAATAAATAAAGTGTATGCTAACACTTTAGATTAGTGGAATAAATACCCTAATTCAGGTTGAAACACTGATCAATTTGTTTGTTTTTGTAAAGACTCTGTAATCTTTACAAAACCAACTTTACTTCTAAAAACTGTTCTATCTTTTATCGCTTTATATTGTATTTTAAAAATTTTATGTTGTTTACATACTCATGTTTTATATAACTTCCATGTATGTAAAAGCCTTATGGGTGTGAAAAATTAATAAAAGAAATTAATAAAAATAAATACTGACACCGTGAACAATATTCTCTATGTACTATGTATTTGTTTTTAATCAACCGTCGATGAGAGGAGTGCTCTTCCAAAACTGTAGTAGTGTTCTTTTAAAATAATAAAATGGTGTTACACAAATAACAGCATTATTTTTATAGTAATTTGCTATACAATATTTATTTATTTAAACTCGTTATTTGTTAACAGTTAACATACATATGCACAAAGGCGGGCATATTACCTTTAGGCAATTTCTTTATATTTATCTAAACCATTCAATTTGAGAAAATCAGTGGTATATGAACATATTATTGGTTTATTAATATTTTTTTAATAAAACAAAGTATTGATAAAAAATATTTTTTGAGAAGTAAAAATTGACTAAATATGTACACTATACTATGAAGAGAGGAGGGGGTAAAGAGGGAGAGAAAAGGAACAACTTAAATATTCAGGAAGGGAAATTTTATAAGTGATTTGAATGTAAATAAAGAAGGGGCTATACGGGTACTATTTTGTCCGCATTTAAGAACAACAAAACATTGTTTTTTTCAAACTGCATTATTTATTATTCCTTTATTAAAAATATGCAAATAAAAAAATATTATATCAGAGTGACAAGAGACAAGACATTATTGCCCTGTCGGTAAGTTTCATCTTTCGAAAAGAGAACATGTCGGCCTCTTGTTGTAGTGTTCAGTGTGTTTGTTTACAATGCAAGAGGCCTCGGGTTCGATTCCCGGCATGAAATATTAATTTGAAAGGGTGTTTTGACACTAGAATATTTCATGGTCTCTGGACTGGATTCAGGAAGCGTAATACTGATCATATTATCTTCATGTAACAAAAACTTATCACAACTCAGTGCCCTATGCACCATAAGGTGCGGAAAGGGAATGAGATGATAATGATTGTTTTTCATCACTTATTTTAAATTTTTCTACAGACCGGTACAGCTATACAAGCTTCTTTATTAGGTATAATTAAATTTTTATTAAATTGTTCCTCGATAAATAAGCTTGTATGTGATTGTAAAAATGAAGTGGCTAAAAATACAGTTGTTTTATTTTTGAAATATTATTGTTTACATGCACAACACTAAATATATAAAAAAAGTTTAAAGGTTTTTAAGCGCACGCTGAAGAAATAATTTAAAAAATGAGAAATACTTTCATATTATTTATTACTGAATGGGTAATTATTTATTTTAATGTGGTAATGATGATGTTTTTTGGAAGATAATTATTGCATTATTGTTTTTATTATGCCCGGTGAAGAATACAGTTCTTTGAATAAAAAAAAGACAAGAGCTCGATTCTGTTAAAATTTTGTTTCGTAAAGTTGTTCGTTTCTTATATATCTATCTCACTCTAACGCAATCATAACCGTATTTTGCTCTCCTTTCTGCTCATACGATACGAATAAATTTACGAAACGAATTAGTGACAGAATAAGGTCCAAGAACTCCGGAGAGCTTGCTCACCACATACCGCACACCACATCTGAGGACATAAGTCTCCTTGGCGGTGCCCACATACACGGAAAATTAGCTAAGTGTCAAACGAGAAAAGCTGCCGGAAGGAGCTAGCCTTAGCATCTTTGTGCTGAAAGAAGGTAATCCAGAAGTACATAATATGTACCTTATTGGATTGAGAAAAGAGGGAAGTGAATTCTTTACTGACTGAGATTAAATTGATTGGACATGATCAATTCGCCGAAATGATTACAAAACTTTTTAAGAGCCTTGAATTATTTTTGGAAGCCACCCAGATCTGTTTATCCGACAGGATCTATAACAGGGCCACGGATAGTAGCGAGAAGCTTCATTCGGTAATCATAGAGAAGACGAAAAGGACAAGACCACAGGATGTGTTCAGAAAATTAGTTAGGATATCCGCAGCAGCACAAAGGGGAGTCAACAATATTAAAAACAAACATTTTTTCATTAAATTTACTATGACCTGATAAAAACTGCGTAGTCCAGTGATTAGGGATAACCCAAGAAGATTCTAAGCGCTGACGGATGAAAGGAAAAAAGAACCCCAGACGAGTGTTTTCGACTCGATGACTACACTTTCGACGGCAATCGAGTGGCGATAAGGCCACCTCGTGGTGTAGGGTTGACCTGGATGTACTGACATAACGACACTAAAGGTTTGTTTTTTTCGATTGTTTTCATTGCACTATTTTTTATTTTTTTTAAACTTTTTGCAATCATCATTTCCTTATCCACACCTACTGGTGCATAGATTCGAATTTCTATTACAACAAATGTGGATCGCTGCTACAATTGAAATTCAAATGCAGTGTCCTATGCTCCACTGGGCGCGGAGAGCAAAATATTGATATTGGTAATTTTGTTTTTTTTTGTTTACTGTCTTTTATTATTTTTAAGTTATGTAAAGTTACGTTGGTGAATTTAGTCAGTGTAGACCAATCAAGATAATGTATTTTTCGTAAAATCGTATCCAAGAAACAGAACGTTTTCTTTTAAAAATACGGTTATGGCATTTCAATAAAGTAATATTTTAAAGAAAACCTGTAATTTTATTTTTCGTATCCAGAACTGAGAAACTGTCATCCACAAATGACGTCCACTATTTTCTAGAACCCGGACCAATTCATTACTAATGGATAAAGTTTTCCTCTTATAGGTAAACAAAATCAGTTTCAAACCAAAAATAATTCAAATGAGATTTTCTAAAAAAACAAGCAACTTGCTTAACTAATTTTTAAACAAATAACTTTCACGTAAATCGAATGTAAGAGAGAATTAGTGCGTATTGATCTTTATATGACTGTATATAATATAGAAATGAAATTCAGTTGACATTACAGGATCCTTTTGAAACAGTATAAAAATATTTCTTTTGCGGAAATTTTGATTTTTCCATGAAATAAATCATATGTCTTCACTAAAAGTATTTTATTAATTTCATAATTCACTATTAAAAAAAAAAACACAATAACCGCCAAATTAGAGTACCGGTGAGAACACGAAAAATAAATACAATTTTTCTCAAGACTTGAGTATTCTGTGCTGTATTTTACCACTGTATTTGGGCCTTCTGACCTGTTGAGGTGTGAAACATAAAAAAAATTAATACGTTTGGTGGTTTTCGAAACATTTTGCCTATCCTTAAATTTTTAATAATTAAATATGTCAGGTCACTGAAAGAGAAAAAAAATGTTTTTGTAAAATATTACTTTCATCGAATAATATATAAAGATTTTGTTTTTAACATAAAAGTGAACTGATTTCTCTGAAACTCTTTTTGAAAGGTTTTTATAAATACAAATAAATAATCAAACACTCACACAATACACATCTAAAAAATGCTAGAGCGATAAAAAAAAAATAGTTTATAGAATGAAAAGCTTCCTAACATTAATTTTAATTCTATTATTGCAAAAAAAGTGCCTAACAAATAATAAATAATTTTCTATGTTAATTAATTTTAAATAATTTTCTACATGACAAATCTAAATGTTAAAATTTAGAAAAAAAAAATTGGTGGCCTCCGTGGCGAAGTGGTCAAGACACTTGACTCACGCATGGAAGGTTCCGGGTTCGATTCATGGTGAGAACGAAAAAAATAAAGGTGTTTTTTCACAAGCCTGGGTGTTCTGTGATGTAATTCACTACTGTGATTGGGCCTCCTGGCCTGTTGTAGTGCAAAAAAAATTAGAAAAAAATGGTATTATTACAAAATTTACTGAATATTTTAAGAAATAGCAAATAATTCGATTTTCATGTAGGCTAGTGTTAATGATATGGTTATGAGAGGATAAGTGTATCGAATTAAGTCCTACGTATGATAAAATACGTAGGGATTTCGGATAAAATGTAACCCTAATTCTATGTCGCTGGAAGTCCTTATCAAAATTCAGCAATAAAGAGAGTTTGAACTCCAATATTCAAGGATTTCCTGAACCTTTCACATGCTCAGGATATGGGCAGAATTTACTGCTTGATCTTGCCATAAGGGGCAACGGGAGACCTTTTTTTAAGGTTATTTCAAATCTTGGAACCAAATGGGACAATCAAAAAGACAAGAAGACAGCCAGGCCTACATACATGCATGATTTCGCCTACAACACTAAACAAGATTTTTTACAAGAGTAAAGTTTGGGTATTGCATAAGTAAAAAGCCACGTAACTTCAAAATCCTTTTTTGTTTACAAGATATAACATCATGTTTGAATAAAATAATAGGATAAGAGAGTGGTCTTGTGGCTAGCAATGCGGACTCACGGATTGGCAATCCAAGATTCAAGGTTCATTTTCTAATAGTGAGTTATTTACAACTCGTTGAAAATAGACCTAAAATTAAAATATTTGGGCAAATCACAAGAACGACAGTACTAATAATTTATTTTTAAAAAAATTTATTTTTTTGTAGTTTATAAAAATATTTTCGGCACTTTCAATAAAAAAGTAGTACAAATAAAAAGAAAATACTGTTTTAAGATGTTATGAATATATATTTTTTTATAATAACATATTACAATAGACATGAAGAACAATTTGGAGCAGGTAATATAAAAGTCTAGGCATCCACAAGGCTTATGACCTGTCATTAGCTGGTTTAAGTGGCCACTTTATACACTGTGTAACATTCACCATTCTGCCCATATTTGAACATCTATGTTCCTTCATTTCTTTCACCTGCAGATGTTAGTAAAGTTAAAGAGCCGAAACCATTGGACAACATTTGTTGGAAAACATTTGGACAAACTCAGAATGTTGTTATTTTTATATGTTGTTACGGATTTACATAAATTAAAAGTTGTTTTTTTTTAGTATAAAGTTATAACTGACTACCTAATAACCAAACCCTAACGTTGTGAGTTGTATTAGAAAAAATATTTTTACTATTTCATATTTACGATAAAACTACTTATTAGATTTAAAAAACACATATTTATTTTTTTATTTTCTGTTACAAATAAATTTTTTCGTTGGCGGGTTTATTGGCTAGTGGTAAAAATTTCAAACCAATCAATGAAATCTATTGAATTGCGTATATATTTAACTGTTACAATCGTTTTTAAGAAAAGTATAAGAAAGAAATATTATTTTGAGATAGATCTAAATGTTTATACAAGTTTATTATATATAATAAATTATCTCAACTTATATAATCCATCATAAATACGTAATAAATATATTTAAAAAAAATATATATCATAAGGTTAGTTTCCATTAATTAAATATTATGTATTTGTATAAGATTAAGACATTTTATAAATATTTATTTTTGCTCAACAATTTTGAAATAAGAACATATATCGACGCACACAAGCCATGCCTATGTGGATTTTTTTAGTTCATTTTAGGTATGAAAGAAAAATGTTGACAAATGTTTAATCATGTAACAAAAGAAAAACACACATAAACAAAAAATAATACTATTTTGGGCGTTATGGTTAATTTAAAACACGATACACTAATATTATTATTATTTTGTACATAGCAAGCATACACTCGTACTGTAGGCAAAAATTTAAGTTGTTTGGTTTTTGAAACATTAACAGAATAAGTAACATTGATTAGAGGTCCAGTAGATCCGACGAATTCTCGTTAATTTTCAAAATGTTTCATTTCAGAATCATTGATTTGCTACTAGGAAACCGATGTTGTTATAATTCAATAAACGAAATTATCATTTCACTATCTACACATAATTCAATTAATTTATTTTGAATATAACATATACATTACAAACATATATCCACTACGTACATATTATAAAAAAGAAAAAAGTACACGAAAGAGACTCATGTCAAAGTAGTAGGAGAATCCTGCCCCGGAAAACCCCTTCGGATACATGGAATAGATCAATATCCAGAGCGATGTTGTTCAACATAGCGGTAGCCCTTCCAACAGGCATAATTATAGGCAGGTTGGTCCTGTATATCGGAATATGAAACAATCTACGCTGACGCTGTCTTAGGTTATTATCAGGAACATACAAACCAATGCTCACCACAATCTCAGAATTATCGATCATACCGCGCAACAATCGATAAAAATGTGTAGTCAAATATACATTCCGAGTCTCTAAACTGTTGTAGCCGGGCATACCCTGGAGAAACCAAGAGAGCCAAGGATAATACCCGCACCCTCTCATGTAGAGATATCTCGGAAACTTCTTTTCGATTTTCTCTATTAGTTCACGTGGCCCCCAAATCATCGAGCAACTCTCGAGTCAACTTTGCACCAAGGAGTTGTAAAAAGTTCTCAGTACGCGGGTATTTTCGAAAACCCTGGCAGAACGCCCTACGCAGAACAAATCGTAACATCTTCAATGCATTACCAACCGCATTAATCTTTTGAATTTTTGTAACATGAAAGTAAGATGATCAGTCTGACAATTTTATCACAACCCGAAAAATTACTACATTGCGTTTGAATGTGTAATAAGTATGAATTAATGTGTGAATGCCCGCCTGTGAATCAAGTAAACACACATTTTTTGTTTGTGCAAGCATGCGTTTTACATTTACATGTAAACTTGTGATAACGCACACATGAGCAAAGTTTATTAAAGATTTGAATAAATTGTACGATGTAAACGGCGTTTTTCATTAACAACTGATCAGTACAAAATAATATATTCGTAAATTCCTAGAATAGTAAATTCGACGAAAAAAAAACCATGGAAAAATTTGGGACCGACCTATATCTAGCATTGGAAAGAAACGGGCTGATAAGAAGAAGAACACATATTTAAAATTACGTTATTCTTCTGTCTATGCCATATCAGGTCCCCCCGACGTTAGCGATCACTTTAGAGTAGGTATTCCGGTCCTGTGCCAACTAAAACAACGCCTCTCATCAGTCGCGGATGTTTTTCAGTCAGGACATCTGTCGCCTTCTAACTCCACGCTTTCCCTCGAACTTACCCATCATGATTAGCTGTAGAAGCGCATATTTAAATGTGAAGGTTTTCACGGTCACTGTTATCAATATGCTTCTTTTTTGGGTGATATCGCGTGTGTTGGATTTTTTCCGACGTTTCGGCTACCATTGCAGGAGCCATTTTCATGGTAAACTAAGTGTTATGTAGAAAAACATATGTGTTTAAGTTCTAGTAATTTGTACCCTGTCGCAGTCAGTAGTAGGCACATTTCTATTCATTTTTGTAGTATTTAGTGCTGGGAACCATGTTGAGTTTAATTTGAGCCCGTCGTCTTTGTTTATGTTATTTGGGTGTCTGTGTATTTCAATTGCCTCTTTTATTATACGTGCACTGTGATTACTGAGTTTTTTTTTTTTTGGTTCGAAGGCGAAAAAATGTACGGTGTCTATAAAGTGTTTTGCAATTGCGGATTTGTCAGGGTGCCCAAGTTTACACGCTCTTTTGTGTTCGTCAATAATTTTCTTTACTTTGCCCCTTGTTTGTCCTATGTTCACTTTATCACATCCCTGGCCACTTTGTTTATAAAAAGCTTCCGTTTCCAGAGGATTCTTATCTTTTGGGATTTTTATCTTTTGGCTTCTGCAATGGTAGCTAAAACATCACCAAAAAACGAAACACACTAAGCGCATATTTGCTTCTGCGCATGATATGGCCCAGATATGCGAGTTTTCTCTGTTTTATTGAGTACAGTAAATCTTTTTTGGCACTGGCTCGTCTCAGCACCTCCACGTTGGTCACTAAATCTGTCCACGGGATTATCAGCATTCTTCGGTGAAGCCGCATTTCAAAAGCTTCTAATAGGTTCATGAAGTTCACCCTAAGAGTCCATGTTACAACCCCGTAGAGCAGTATTGACCACACGTAGCACTTGTCCATCCCCTGTTTCAGTTTTAAATTTAGACTATCAATGCAAAATGATGATTTCATGCCATTATATGCTGATCGTGCAACCTTTTTTCTGCGTCCAATTTCCATATCTGAGTCTAGAACAAAAGTGATTTGACTGCCAAGGTATTTAAAGTTAGTCACTCTCTCGTGAAATTTTAAGTAAGCCAATGAAAAATGAGAATAAAAAATACCCGTATTTTTATACCCACTGATATTATGATAGCTTTGTCAAAACAGAATGAATTTAACGAAATAAGATTATCGGAAAACGCGCTTTTATTTTCGGCTTGAACTATGTTTTACGGGGATAATATATTATATCAAAGACTGATTCAGCACCAGTATAAATAATATTTCAGGTATGTTACATTTATGAAATAAGCACGTGCACACGTGGAAAATATAAAGTATATCTCCGAATTACACCCAACAAAATATCTGCTACATATTCCAATAAATGTTCGTACATCCAAATTGAATCAGAATCCTCGGATACTTCGGGATCCTTCGTTATAGTCCGTACATGTTCAGTCTGATAACAAAATGATAAGTTTCTTTTGAGTAATAATATTATTTGAGAACGTCGCGGCAGTGGTGTTATAGAAAAGATTTGGAGTACATTATTGAATTTGGGACAATTTCGCAAAATACGAAGATTTACTCATTCAATATTAGAAAAAAATGCCGAATTGAAAAAGCAATAAGATGTTAATTTTACTCGAGAATTCAATGATTTGGGACTAAAGTGGCTGGATATTCTAGGATTTATTGGAAAATGTAAGCCTTTGAGGGTTGTTCGCAATGTCTTTAAAGGGTTTGAAATAAAATTTATTTCAAAACACCACTAAAACAGAAAAAATCTTTGAAATTCTAATTTTTACGATTCTTAGTGTTTTTAAAGATTTATATAAATGTATTTACATATTATTCCAAGAGAGGAATATTTTAGAGAAGGGAATATAAAAGTGGCTTGCCATTGGCTATTTTTAGTGGCTACTTTACACACTGCAAAACATTGATCATTCTGTCTTTATTTGAACAGTCGCGCTTCTTAAAAATTTAAACGCTTATAAAAAATTGTTAATTGCACCATTTAAGTAGCATTTTTATACTTTTAAATAGTTTGGTATTAAAATGTTAAGATTATTTTTGTATTAAAAACATGTTGTTTTTCTCGAAAAAATTCTGAAACTGGGTTGTGTTTTTGTTATCACAAAATAAATTTATATTCTGAGCAAAAAGGTCCCAAAGATAAGCCGATTAGATGCTAGACATAAAAATAAAGTTATTTTCAAACAACATAATGTAGTTGAACGTGTTATGTTTGGCTGATTCCTCAATTTATTGCGTCATGAAAAACACTTTTTAGATCTGAAAAAGGAGCAATTGTTAAGTTTTGAACAGGTTGATAAAAGTTTTCGTCCTTGTTATTTTGTTAAGCACCAAGTATATACTCTACTAGGATAGGTTGATTAATCCAAGAAAATTATTCAATATAATAATCATCATATTGGACTTCCTATTATGCAAGAATTAAAGTGCTGTTCACATGTGGACTATGCAATAGATAGGACAATATTGTCATGTCCCAGCTTCGTGAACATCCTCGACCGCGCAGTACATAGCACTGGGCCAATAAAAAAATTCAGCCGCATTTCACATGTGAGAGCTGCGAAAATGAATACACGACGGCGTTTGGTATTAGCAAATTAAAAAAATAAATAAATTACAACAATATGTTTGAGGAAGAACAAAATAAAAAAAGAAAAAAAAAATTAGTTTTGGGAGCGACACGTTCACCTCTAGCAAATCACTTTTGTCACAAGGTACTGTGTTCACACGAAAACAACGTGGCTGCTGGCGGCCGCGCGCGTTGGTGAGGGTAACCATTGTTCTGCGGAGATAGCCTGCCCGTCTATCTCGGCAGCGAAGTTTTGGGATAATTTTATTTCTTCTAATTGCTTTTTACACACGGACAAAAGCTGCCTGGTAGTTCATGTGGGGATCATAAACATATCATATCAAAATTTACAGGCATGGGTCGTTCTTGGTTGTATCACTATAAACTGTGTATGTATGAATAACGTTTAAAAAAATAAAAAATATCCGGGATGCAGGCTGTTTTCTACAAAAAAAAAACATAGACTGCACAGTTTCTTTAGTTTATGCTTCGTAGATTACGAATAAGTATTTGATAGTCTGCACAGGCAAATATTCGAGAATCTACGAAAATCATATGGGGAACGTAAAAAATCTGTCCAACTAATTCAAACCCTTCGCGTAAATAGCGAACGTTGGATAAGAATTAACAATATTGTCACACTGGTTTGGAATTACTACCGGAGTTTAAAAAGGCTGCGTCCTTGCACAATTTTAATGTATAATGCGTATGGATTTTATATCAAGAAGGTCGATACCACCAGACCCAGGAATATTCATATCTTCCTTCTTCCAAACTCCCTGAGACTGTATATAATTAAGGGTATGCTGATGACGCGGTATTATTGTCGACTCAGTCAGGGACCTTTAAGTCATTGTTGATAGGCTAAACATCTACACAGCATGCGCGGTCCGTACATAAAATAGATACAATTAATGCTTCTGTAAAAATTTGACTTTTAAATATTTAGAATCTATTTTTTTTTATTGAACTATAAGTTAACTAATCTTTTAAATAACTAAAACTTTTTTTTTTCAATAGCAGCGATTGTAAATGGGTTTCATGTTCATTTATTAATAACTTTAAAAAAAAAATGCGACAACCCCACATACAACCTTTCGACTGCGCAGTTATGCCAGACAAGTGTAAAATACATTGCGCTCTGAACTGAATACAGAACCGCGTGTTTTAGTTCCTTTAAGGCAGTCCCCCAGTAATGAATTTCAAAATTCCACGCATGCGCAAATAAAGATTTTTAGTGTCCCTGGAAGCAATTCCAACAAAACAAACCAGGTTTATTTTCTAAGTATTGAGACGGCTTTACAACCAATTTACAACCTACATAGTTGACAAGAAAATAATTTAATAATTACCTATGTAATACAACTGTTTCATGCTGAAATTATCGGGTAAAATTTCTTTTTTATATATTTAAAAGCACTGAATTTGAATTTGACTTATGTATGTACCTATAACAAAGTGACTGCTTCTCTAATCGCTTACCTCACTCTCCTGCTACACAGCTACTCTGCAAGCATTGGTTTAAAAATTAATTTTAGTAAAAAAAATGTCCTATGAATCGTTTTTCTGACTTTGTTAGGCCAATTTTTTTAGAGGGTTGGAAATTTTAAATACCTGGGAGTGTATGTAAGGAAAAATGGCAGCTTCAAAATAGAGCTGAAAGTGCCGCTAGGATTAGAAGGTGCAGTTATCGTCTGAATTACAAGACGCGGACCTGACTTGGGAAGACATGTAGGAGTTAACAGCAGACAGACAGGCGTGACAAAATTTTGTAGATATCATAATATACTCCACGTATAGAGTGGAGATAGATTAGGTAAGTACGTAATTAGGTAATTACGCAATTGTGGAGCAAAATAAAATGTTATAAAAAAATACAAATAAAATAAATAATAACACACAAACGAATAAAATGTACCAACTAAAAAACAATCATTAAAAACAAATGCAGATACATAAAAATGTAATGAGTTTCTGTGTTATATTTCATCGTTACCTTTATTTTCTGATAAAACAGTTTACAAATCATTTTGTTCATATTGAAGTTTGTACAAGTTTTCCCTCAGTTAAAGTTAAATAATAAAATACATAACTCTCAAAAACCTTTCGTTCTCCCAATTTTAATGTCCTTGAGAACAAATACTGGTCCTTCAAACCGGATTCACATAACTAAAATATAACCCTTCATTATTTGCGAACTAATGTGTGGTATAGTTGCTCCGCTCAATACCTCTCTCTGGAATGATCTGAAATTGTATCTAAAATAATAATTAGCATTGAAACCCTAACTAGGTGTGTTTGATACAAAATGTTTTCCGTAATATGAGACGTTTCCTATATTGTAAGTTATAATCAATACGAGAGATATAATGTGTTTACAGTGTTGTAGTTATATTACCCACGGAGACATTGTTTACGACAAGCATGAGGTTCGAGTGAGTAGCCCATATCTTAGTAACAAAAACAATATTGTTTTTTTAAATCTTCGGTAATTATATCTGGAGGGTTAATTGCAACAAAAGTGATTGAAGGTTTTTTTTCTGCCGTTTTAGAATAACGTATAATCTAATTGTACGAAGTAATGCAGAAAGAAACTAGTCGGTAATTTTGATTTAAAAAAAAACGATATTTGTGTTGCCGGGTGCAGTAAGGTCAATTTTATATTTTGCTAAAAACAGGCACGCCGCTTTCACCAAAAAAAATTGTAATACTAACCTTTTGAATATAGTGTTGATCACAAAAACGGCATTCCTCGATTTGCAGAAAACACCCACAGCACTAGAAAAACATTACGGAATAAATGCTGATGTGAAGATTAAGACCTCCAAAAGTCTAGTTCTCTTAAATAAACTAAAGTGGATAAATGCATATGCATAAATTGAGAATAGTCTAGAAACCACATACGCGCATCAAACAGAAGGCGACTAAACTACTCTTAAACGAGTGGTTTTACGTTTTGACCCATTAGTTTCTTTGTAGACGTTGCTCAGTACGCAACTCCCGATTTGAATTCAACTATGCCGTGTTGTGTCGTATTAAGTATAGAAATGCTGCTGGGATCAAAAACCGGATGGGATCACATTTCATTTGTAAGTAGCGAATGCATGTGCAAGTAGCAAATGCATTACTCAAAAAATTAATTATTTTTCCACTTATCAGATTGTCAAAAAAAACAAAATGGACATTTGGTTAGTGTTGCCAGGGTAATAAATTTCACTACTTATAATCAATAAAAACATTAAACATTATTAAAAATGACATAAAAACATCTGTTTTATGTGAAATAAAATTTCTTTTATATTTACAGTTTAAAGTTCTTTTATTCAATTTCTCTTATTAATTGACCATTTACTTATCTACTCTGTTGTGTCAATCAATGTTTCTACGTGTACAATAAAATTTCAGAGAAATTAGCGAATTGCTTTTTTTTTTTTAATGTAACTATCTTACATTTGGGTTTTGGTTATATTTTTCGCGATCTGGCAACATAGCGCGGCAACTTCACGTATGCACGCGGTGAAAGTGGGGGAATTTTCGGACACAGTCCGATGTATTCAAATATAACTCTACGCTCCTTCCGGATTGTTCTTAATTCTATGTGCATATTTTTTAATACGGAATGTCAAAGTTTGAATGCGGTATAATTCAATATTAAATCTGGCTTTTTTCTGCAAAATGTGTTTTTTAGGTTGAGTTTTGGCCATACTCATCAATCGTCAAAATTTCTAAAACTCATAATCAAATTATTTTTAAAGTTATTTCAACAAATGAATTAAGTGATTTTTTGTAACAAAGTTCTCTTATATAAAATAATCTGTTCAATACACAATGATACAACATATATCAGAGTTTTACAAGGGCTGGCTGTTTTCTGTAAAATGCCCATGTTTGGTTGTGTCGTCAACCAGACTATAAAAATCAGAAAAGGTGGAATGCATAATTTATTTCTTATTTGTATTACAAACAAACGAATTTTTATATTATTTATAATTGGTCAAACTAAAAAACACTCAAATTGTTGTGTAGATTTGATTATTCACTCTTTTGCGGTGTTAGATAAATTTGATAATCGTGTATTTGAACGTAGTTTTTCTGTCACTCTCTCGCAAGATTGTGCGAAAAAGACAAACGCACGTCGGGCTAATTATGCCTCACTAAAGTCGATAAAATTGAGGTTCCAATGGCCCATTTTTTGCACCCTTAAATTCAACCGATTTATTTTATTTTTATTTTAGAATAAATATCAGAATAAAATTTTCCGTCGGTACTTTTTCAATTTTACAAAATAATTTATAATTTTTGTATACCGTACGTTCGAGGACAGCATATATAACTAGGCGCTTTTATGGATTTTTGGATAGTTCTGGTTTACTAAAGAAACAATATATAAAAAAAGCTTTGCAACATAAACACGCCAATTCAAAATATTTATTATATGTTAAAAATCTGGAATGAAAAAATAATAGTACGTAGCTTTCAATCTGCCAATGGCTGGTTATTTATTAATGGGTGATTTATTGCACTCACATACATACTTTATGGAAACCCAACATACTTGTAAAATGTTGTGTCTCTACCAGGCAAATATACGAAAATTTAAAAAAGCTGCACGTAAATGAAAAAGTCAGTAACCCAGGCACAATGGTGAATATTGCACAGTGTTTTGACTCAGCCTATGTCAGACCGTAAGCTACAGCTTCATCTCTGTTAAAAATATACAAAAATATTTTTTTAAATTGGGTAGATAGAATATAAAATCTAGGAAGTTTTTTAACACACCGTAAATGTTTTTTTTTTAATAAGCTTTTCAAATTATCAACATTTAAAA
The DNA here is from genome assembly GCF_059751315.1 of Micrasema longulum. NCBI lineage: Eukaryota > Metazoa > Arthropoda > Insecta > Trichoptera > Brachycentridae > Micrasema > Micrasema longulum. The sequence goes on from NW_028278089.1 coordinate 272,042, forward strand.
AATTAACTGTATGGTCGAACATTTCAAGAAATGTCTAATACTAAAAAGCGTGTTTGTGAGTTTGTATTTATTTCACGTCACAATAGAGCTACCAATCGAAGTGATTTTTGATTTTGCTTAAAGATAGCCGGAAAACTGACCAGTGTCTCAGGCTATTTTTCATCCCGAAGAAAACATCCCGAAAACTTTAAGTGGAAAAATAAATTAATAGATTAACGGAGAGTCGTATTTTTTAATCGTATAATTTCTCCCAAATATCACGCGAGCGAAGCCGCGGCTTTAAGCTTGTATTTGTATATTACCACAACCAACATTTCTATGTTAAACGGTTTCAAGATGTACCCGTCTCTTCATCAGGACGTTATTTACACTTACATGCAAATCCTTTTCTAAACTATCACCATGGTAGTTGCACGAAAATTTACAACAATAAATATACCTTGGTTTTAGCTTAAAATAGCATGTGGTTGCGAATTATGTGGGTATGTATTGTTCAACATCCTTTGTACCCACAACATCTGTTCACTTTCCATCTCGGTATCCTTTGATAACCCACTGCAGCAAGACTTCGTGTCGTATATATTATTTCGTTGAACGTGTGCCGCATCAAACTCATTGTTTCCACCAACCAGCAGTGTTGAGCATCAGATTGGTGTTTGCCCTAGTGCTGGTGCCGCTCGCAAGTGACCTTCGGACCCAAGCAATTCCATCAAGAACCAGGTTCGTGGCTTCCATTCCTGATTCATTTCATTTGTTGGGGTTGTGACTGATTGACACTGCATACCGCATAGAAGGATATTCATTAATTTATATTGAATTTAAAATACAGTCCACTATATCGTAAAAGCCCTAGGGCTTCGCCCCCGTTATTTTTCTTCCTGCATCCGCGTGGGAATTTGTTTTTCACCAGCATGTGTCCTATCAGCACGTTGGTTTTGTGTGTTTTTCAACTACTATGGTGAAGTAAGATTTTCATGTTAGTGTATTTAATATCCCGAAGCAAAACATGTACGTTTCGAAACTGGTGGACATCGGTAAGCCGATAAATAATTGAATTCTGCACACGTAGAAGGTTACGTACTAACCGCACTTAAAAATGTGTTATTTAAACGTAAAATGGTATAAATAGCAACGAAGTACCATTGAAAATCGTCACCTTTGTGAAATAAGTATGGTTTTATTAAATAAACAATGAAATTCCCTAAAATCATTCTTTCAATTACTATAAATAAAACAAAATCACGTTTACCCTTCTACGTGGGTACTATTAAATTATTTACAAATATTTAGTGACATTATTAATTCATTAAATATGCTTTTCATTTTAATACCTACTTTTGTAACGGACATTTCTAACTCGCGTAGTTGTTTCTGCTGCTTATTGAACAAGATCTAAACAGTTTCTTGCTTAACAATTTGGGTTTATATACTTCCAATTTGGAGGAATCTCACGATTATTAGTAATGGTCTGGTAAGTTCGACTATTGAGACTTACGATATTGTATGCCACGAGAACATTAATTGGTATTTCTCAAACTGGGAATATTATTACATTCACACCTTTGTTACTTAAAAATACAATCCGACTCCCAAGAGTTTCCAGAATTTCCACAAATATTACACGTTTTGTTATAATTATTTATCATCAGTATCATATCCACACAAAATGGCGCTTTGGGGACTGCATTGCCAATAACAGAAATTATTTGTTATATTTTTTATAAATTCGTGATCAAAATGGCACACGCTATGTGTCGTTTTTGAGCTATGAAATATTCGAGAATATATCATAATTGATTTGGTGTTTATTTTGTAGAACTCCATATTTAAACTTATAATATTAGAAATTATCACTGATTTGAGTCTACTGAACACTTTATTTTATTTTTACAAATATAAAAACAAAAATTTCGTTACGATTGTTCGGCCTTGTTAGGGCATTTTCAAACGATTGTGAGGATTAGATGGATTGAATGTCCATATATAGTTATATAATTCAAGGTTCTTAAGTAAAAAATAAAAATAATTGTATGATCTATAGCATGAACATTAATTATAATTGAGAAACAATTATCACGAAATTTGATAAAAAGTGTTCAGTATACTCAAATCAGTGTTTGATTTGTAATATAATAAGTTTATATATCATTATCTAAGTTTGCAGAATGATCGATAAAATTCCTTCAAAAATGTGCAGAAACTTACAGTCCTTATGTGGCAGAAACGACCATGTAAAATCTTGTTTTTGCAAAATTCAAGTGGCACAGTAATTATTGTGCCATTCTATTAGCTGAAAATATTAATTTAACATTTGATAATACAAGTGAGTGATATTTCAGTTAAGAATAAATTTATTTTTTTCATTAAAAGCTGAAGAATAGGGCTTATTCATTCACATTTAAAAAAATAAAAATAAAGAAATTAAATTTAAAACAAACCAGTTAAAAATGAAAAAAATACTAAAAAAACAAATGGAAATATAAGAAACTCAATTATTATTCAAAAATTTTAAGAATACTTGGTTCTTGAATTTTGATAAAGTGACAGCAAACACATATCTTTTTTGATTATCAGAGTGTTTGTTCCCTAGAGAGTGAATTCTCGGGAACAAGAGAATTTGACATAGATATATTAATATATCTTAAATAAATACGATGCCTCGTTAGCCTGTTAAGCACATTAAATTATATTTGAACAAATCGGGAACATCAAATAGATTATTTACAAATTTATACAAAAAACCAGGTCAAATATTCATCTTTCATTAATTTTATGTAAATTGTATACAAAAGAAGATAATGGTTTATATTTTCTCTCGGTAAATGGCAATTTGAATTTAAGAATCGGAGAAATTTGTGCTTTATTTATTGTATTCCGTAACATATTATAATTTTGTTACCCACTAAGAAGAGAAAGACTTTCGGTTGGGACACATTTTTTAAAAACATGTTTATTAAATACGCATTCAAACATATTTTTGTTTATATAAAATACGTTAATTAATTACTATTTAACATTAACTATAAAGTGTTAATGATTTTTTTTTTGATGAATTTGAAGAGATTTTATGTTATTCATGGTTTTTGAAAGATCATTAAACAATCTTATAATAAAGCAATTAAACGTTTGTTCTCCAAAGTAATTTGTTATTTGGAAAACAATCAGAATTATGATTATTTATAGCGCAGAGATATAATTCACTTCTGATATTGAGTTTACCATGAATCAGAGTAATCTTTTTTCCATTATATCTTTAGGATTTTTATCTCAGAGTAGTCCATCAAGACGAAAAAACTTATCCAGGATATAAATGTTATATATTCATTTATAAATAAAACTGTATTTTTTATTCCGCCCGTACAAAGGGAAAAACAATAATTATCATTTCCCTATCCGCACCTAGTGGTGATCTAACACAAGTCATATAAAATTGACGTTTTACTACACTTTTACCTGTTTAATATATGACGAATCATATATTCGGAAATTATGACAGCTTACAAGTAACAGTCAGTTGTCATTGATATTCTTTTTCTTCTTTCTCCTGATTGACTGTATGTCCCATTTCTTGGGGCTGTCGCTGACATTTTTGTTTTTTTTTTAATTGAACTTTTTTGACCTCAATCAATTGATTTATTTCAATTCATTCAAATTTGACCCTCCGGGCCTCACAATATATTTTTCTCCACCGAACACATTGTTTCACTTTGTTCATAATACGTTATAAAAATAAAAAAAACGAGTGACACTTAAATCAATGAATTTGGAATAACCCGTGACCGGTTTCATCGTTTTCGCAAACTTTCCGAGACGGGAATATTTATTACAGAATATACACTACGGACGGAGAATTCGGGTTGTATTATAGTTATTAAATTAAAATATTTTTTTCTAAAATATCCATTTACAAAGTGTTTCGGGGTAAATACAGGGTGTGTTTTATGTTTCAGGCCGATGTCGTCTGGCAGCCATTTTAGTTTGGTTGTAATTTGTGGGCTCATATTTGACAGTTGTAGAGAGTGGTCGATAGCAATTTATTGAAGAGCATCTAACGCCGCAACAACGCTTTAATAGTTAAAAAATACGTATTAAAATATTCTTTGAATTGTGAATATTCAAAGAAAATCGCGTGATTTTTTTGATGCCAAGCAAGTCAAATATTTAGCGTGTTATAAGTGTTAAGGAAACATTTCAAACACTGAAAAATTCAACTCAGTCTGGATAATAACATGCCAAACATACACAGGCAAATATTTATGCGGTGAGGTACAGTGTTTGTGAACGTCCGGAAACTTCTCATCGATGGCGTGCACATAAATTAGGATGTTGGAAAACTATTATGAAATATTAGAAAAAAAAATTGTACTCAAATTGGATAAATTGCGGTTTCAACAGAATTGTACTACGTAACGCACAGTTTATGCAATGTTGAAAATTTTTGGAGAAACTTTTATTTGCAAAATAATATTTGCCAAGTCAAAAGGTGGTGATATCGACTGGCCTCCATGATCCTCAGATTTATCCACCCCCGATTTTTTGTATGAGAGATATTAATGAGAAAAATTTACACAAGCATATACAATTTACATAATTTACACAAGATAGGTAACATCTGAAAAGAAATTGCCAAAGTAACACGAAAAGTCAAAAAGTAACAAAAAAATAACATTTTAGCCACAAAAAGAGGCGGTCACTTGACCTACATCATATTTCAAACAACATTTTTACAACCGTAGTAAAGTAATGATACTCACTGATTAAGAGATGTCACTGCGATGCTGATTGTGACGTAAGAGTGGGTGAAGCCACCTGGAACGTTACAATCTGCAGGGGGCCGAAAATAATCATTCAAACGGTATTCAGATTTGGCGCTTCCTAGATGTAAGACGTACTTCTTTATATTCAACTCTATCTTTACAATAATCATCCTTTCTTTGGACATAATCGAATTATTACATCAAACTTAAATTATGATACCGTTTTTCGTAAAAAAAATATTTTAAAAACGTCGACCTAGAAACACACACTGCACAAGACTTGGAAGCAAGGCTGGCAAAAGTAGCCAAAAGCCTAGTCATACAGTGTAATGGTAGGAAAAGGAATTCCTACGTGAATTCTGGGCGAAGAATTGCGGGGAGCAAAGCCCTAGGCCTTATTTGATATTATTAAGTGGAGTGGACTGTATTTTAATTTGAATAAAATAAATAGATATCAATCGGCCACAACTCCAACGAATGAGATAGACTAGGAATGAATGCCACTAACCTGGTTCGTTCTTGATGCAATTGCGGTGTAATTGACCAGTCCAACTGGTCAATTACAAGCGAATCCAACTCTAGGACAGGCTTCCAATCTGAAACTGAATACTGGTGGTTGGTAGGGACAAAGTTTATGATGCGGCAGACGTTCAACAAAATAAACGCGCGATTTTTTACACGAGGTCTTAATGTGGCGGATGATCAAAGGATACTGAGGTGGAAAGTCAACAAATGTTGTAGGTAAAAATGATTTTGAAGTTGTGATATTATTTTAATACGTACCCACATATTCGCAACCATGGTGTTAGGTGCATTTACTTACCCTCCCGGGTTTGATTCTTTGCAAAATAAATATGAAATATTTATTTGAAAATGTAATTTTCATTGCAATATACCACTGCACAAGAACTGGCAACTAAAATATAAAAGTGAATATTCTACCTGCCGTGTATAAAAAACTGTCAAGAGAAACTGCTATTAAAGTGCTATTGTAGTACCCTATACACGAGTAAGTTCGAATAAAAAAATAATGATGACGTTTATGCCATTTTTTAGCTGTACCTTATTTCTTAGTGATTTATATGTAAGCGGCTATTTTTTTTGACACATGAGATGCATGGAAAAATATATTAAATTTGATTTAACTTCCACAAAATAAAAAAATGTTATCTGCTAATTTTCTAGACGTGACGCGATGGGCGATGGTTTAAATATCAAGTTCAAATAATTAATTTATTTTCAAGGATCGTATTTGATGTTTAAATTAAAATAAGGAATAAAGGTTTAATCGACCTTTAAAATATTGCATCAACATAAAGGAAAGCAATCAAAATTTTAATCAAACCTTTGGAAAGCTTTATTGAATCCTTAATACAATCATATCTTATTGTAAGGTACACAATATTAATGTAAATAGCCCTGTTAATAAAAAAAAAAGTTTCACAATAAAATTGAAATAAATGATTGTTTTATTGATGAAATCAGGATTCACTTCTTAACAATTTCTTTTGAATTACTATAAATTAAATTAAAATATTTGTATTACTCATGTACGTTTATTATATTACAATAACATAACTCAAACATAAATACGTAGTTTATAAAACTGTCTGAACATTTTGTTAATTATCTCTGTTTATTATATTAGTCTTCTTGGTTTATTCTTACATGTAAAAATGATAAAAAATATAAAATAATTGTTAAGTGTTCTCGGCACGGGTAACTCCACTGAGATCACATTATGTTTATTATTAATTATAGTTTGTTAGAGAAAAAATATGAATAAATAAATAAATAGTTTCGGGAAAGCACGTTTGAGTTTTGTATAAAAGAAAACGACTTTGGTTTCAACCGTCTGCGCCGATGAGAGGAGTACTCTATATGGGAGAATATAAATAACTAAAATAAATAAACCCTTATTTTAGATGCAAAAACTAATATTAAGACAAATTAATAATGAGCGGAAAATTTGTTTTAAAATCGTAGATGACGAATGGTAATATTCTGATATAACCGAGAGCAAAAAAATATTACGTGTTTTGATATTTTTATGGTGTAGTATAAAAAAAGTCAGATGCTAAAAAATACGATTTATGCCTATCTTTCCAAGACAAGTCGATTTTTTCGGCATACTTAATGTTTATCTTTTGCGTTGTTTGGCGAAAAACTATGAAATGAAATATGGTTTCGGCGTCACATCAATCATCAAATATGTCTCGCGGATTGGTGGCAGCTTTTTATGTGATAATTTTTAATAAGAGTTTAGTAAACTGCGCGATAGAACATGATGATCATCTTTATAGCGAGAGCTAAAAAGTGACGACTAAAACTTGTATTTTCATTAAATTTATCCAGCATTAAAGACAGCATTAAATGAAAGTGCCTGCCATAAAAATGGAAGGAGAAATTTTGCTGACGTCACGCTAAAGAAAATCGTAACAATATTTTGGTACATTAAAAACATATTAGTAAAATTCTAGTTTGATTCATGGTAGAGTGGTTTTACATTGCAATATTTCACTGTTTTATGAAGCGTAAACTGATCACCACCTTTATGAAATAATCAAGATACGCTGTGTTCTATGCGTCATTGGGCGGAGAAAGAGACGTTTTGAATACGTGAAACGATTTATTTTTTACAAAGCCTTCATTGAATATGATAGTTATAATGCGGATTTATTATTAAAAATAAATTACATACATAGAAACGTATTTTAACAGATTTAAACAGCCATTTTTTTGAAGGATTCCATTTAAATTATAATTACTAAATCAAAATAATAATGTGTTTGAGTCACCGGTGAACAATTTTTTATTTCCCCGAGTGAATAGGTAATTTATTTATTTATTAACGGGCTTAGTCCATTAAAAAAATAACAAAGACATATCCTTATAATACGAGTACATCCAGGCACAATTGAAATAAAATACAAATAAAGAAAATTAAAGAAAGGACAAAAAATTAAATAATAATTACTACCTCAAGACAAGATCTAGTCTATATTATTTATTGTTTAAATCTAGAAAGACTTACACCAAAAAAGTCCAGATCTTGTCTCGAGTTTACAATGGGACACAATAGAGATATTGGTGCTTGTAAGCCATTATTTGAGGTGTGCTGATCAAGGAACAGCACATTATTATTTCGCTAGCGGCGGATTGGAACATTGAATGCCACTTGTTCCAGTAACGATGGTACGCCATTTAGTAAATTAAATATAAATATAGAGTCAATGTTTTTTCTACGTTTTTGTAGACATGAGATTTTGAACATTTAATTCATTTCTCCGTAAGTGTAGTCTCCCTTCTCGCGGCCAATCATCCATGCTACTTTTCTTAGCAAACGATGTTGCACCGATTTGATATGATTTATCATTACTTAACCAAGTTAATAATGTGTTCGAGTCACCGGTGAACAATTTTTAATTCCCCTGAGTGTAATAAGTAAGACGCTTCCTTACACATGGAGGGTTTAAGTTCGATTCCCGGTGAGAATTCAATAAATTAATGTGATTTTTCTCAAGCCTGAGTGTTGCGTAGAGCAACAAAATTATTAAAAATTTGATCAAAACAAAAAACAAGTATTAATTAATGAACTTTTTTTTACAAAATAAATTAAACGATCGTTAGGTGATTTTTATTTTTCTAATAAAAATTTGTAAACATGACTCTTATATTTCAATTTGTTAATTTCAGAAGGTAGGTACTATTTTCATTGGTTTTCTTATATTTTTCTTCAACAATGTCAATAGTTTGACAAGTTTGATAATTTCTAAAGTCCCTATCGTTCCAAAACTGATAGTACCTTTCCAAGAAGACGACGTTTCTTGAAATTTAAAAGCACGGCGTAGACGCTGCAAACTTATCATTAGTTGGAGATTGGAGATAGTCGCTTCTGTTTCTTGGATCCTCTATTTCTCCTTCCCTTTCTGCCCTCCTTCTCTCAGCCCTTGGAGGGGGTGAAGATTGGTTTTGGATCGATTGGCCTGTAATTAGGCGCATGATGTAGCAAAGGGTGTGCTAATAAGGGATGCTTTCACAATGCACGAAATATTCAATCATTATCCTTGTGAATAGACCGCCGCGCGACGGTTTATGTGAAGCAAAATGGATGGGTAAAATTTAAGGCCGTAATTTAAGGTTCAAACCCTTTCAACAATATTTTCTACAAAACAAGATTTGTAAAGAGGTTTTAATTAGAAAATAAATTATGATTGATTGTTAAACGGTTGGCATCTATATATATTTCGATCAAACTAAGTTTTTAAGTACTTTCATTAGAAACTAATGGAAAGAAAAATCTACTGTGATTGAATAAACTAAATTAAATGGTTCTTAAGCGTATATTTTTACGTGTTCTTATATATTGGTAACCATTCAAAACTCGGATAAACTTTAAAGACTAAATTATTTAAAAAAAAAATGATCTACAATAAAAATATAAAAAAATAAATTATGTGACAACATTTACAATAACAATGTTACGTGGAAGCCTCTAATTGAACTTTATATATATATATATATATAAAGTTCATTAGGTATAATTGATTCTTATAAATGTATAAATGTCTGTTGGCTTTCCAATGAAATAAAATAAAATAAAAATAAATACATTTTTTCAGCCATTAGTTTAGAAAAAAAATGTTTGTGCAGCGTAAGACCTGTTGCCGAAACCTCTAAGATGTGGTGAATGAATGTAGGTCATCATTGAAAGTGAAAAATCAAAGAGTTTACTGACGATAAAAACTAGAAATGAATCGTACAGGATGTTTGCCTGTAGATAAAATAAATAGGAATTTAAATAATAAATTATTTAATGTAATAAAAAAAAAAATTAATAAAAAATGATGCGATTTAATGTTTTAAAAATAACTTGGCTCAGATGCAATCATTTTGCCAATCGAGACCCCAAGTTGGCACAAACTCGGTAGCAGAGATCAGCATTGAGAGTTGAAATCTCACGTCGAATATCTTTTTGCAGGTCGCTTATCGTTAAAAGCAAATTACTGTACTCGTACACGCAAGATTAGAGGTAACCGTATAAGAAGAAAAAAACACGGGGTACGATCAGATGATCTTAGGGACTGTGTATGTCGCCAAAGCGACCTGTTTATTTCCTGGAATAATGCTCCTCACTTTGGTCATGAATGCTTTAACGGTGTTGGCCGTGATCCTATCCTACTGGATATGAGTATTGTTTTGTCGTCATAACACTTCTGCAGTTTTCATATGAAAAATATCCGGCATGGCGCAATATCGGCCTGAAATAATTTTTTCACGATTACCAAGAACATTTCCAAATTTCACGTCGGCCGAAAATGGCGCGCCAAATAATGGTCTTTGTATTAGAAAGTGGCTGTTGATGGACTTCTGGTGGGTTGTTCTTACTCTAATAGCGTATATTATGTTTATTGAAGTAAAAAATGTTGCTTACCGTCTCGGGGTAGAAAATCCTTTCAAAAGCACTTTATCAACTGATGGACTATTTGCAGCTTGTAAAAATGTTTTTTTAAAATTTGGAGTACTTAAGTCTTTTTAATGCCAAAATATAATGTAACCCTACAGACAGGGTTGCGGGAATTTCACAAAATTTCATCCATAACACGGTTCACGCATTCCAGACTCAAAATAATATTTTAGGGTCCAGGTATTTACTTATTTTATTTAACTTGACTTATTTCCGACTGTCCGTTTTTCTTTAAGCTATTACAACTACGTCTATATAAATTGATTTGAAAGAGTAACAGACAGACAGCGAAATTTAAAGTGTTAAATCTGAACGCATGGAAAGAAAATACTAAGAAGATAAGATGCAGAAGAAGTACCAATTTTAAATCGTGTTAAGGATATGTAGCAATAAAAAATACATTTGAAACGTAAATAAAATGAACAGTGTCAAAATGTGAAAAACTGATTGCTTAAATCTGGAACTAAGACAATAAAACACGGGAGTCCACTTTTTGCCGTTTTTAAGTTAAAAGTGTAGCCTATATAGTTCACACAATTTTACTCTTTAAGGTTTTAATTTGCGATGAAGAAGTCCTTTATTCAACCGCTTCTTTGATCAAAACTAGTTGAATTCTTTACCTCGGCGGGAAGCTTGTTAAACAGTCTCGGTAAAACAAATTTGGTTGTTCTGCTTTCATAGAAGTTTTGTGCTTTTGACTCTACCAGTATCATAGCTGAAATCACCCTTGCTCGATGTCGATGACTGAACTGTGTTTTTTCCTCATCAAAGAACTTCTCTTTGAGCTTATGGTGGTACAGTTGCTTCACCAGAAGTACCCCTCCTCGCACAAGGCTTGATTAATTTGATTGTAAACATTTTAACTTAACATTTTTAGTACAGCTGAGTCTTAGACTCCCACATTTACATTTAACGTATACTGATTTATTCTGTCAACAAATAAATATAATTCAATATGCATTCGAGCTTGGAGGCAGCATAAAACATAATTCTGTTATTTTGGTTTTACAATCTGCCACATAGTTACTATGCAAAAAACGTGTTGGTATAATATAAATGAAAGTTACATAAAATTAAGTATACTAAAAATATAGACAAATACATTTACAATGTACATGTTTATAATCAATGTATTGTAATAGATTGAGTTTTACTACTAACATTTTTCTTGGTGGAACTGCATTTTAATTATATTAATTAAAATACGTATTTAGTTTTATTCCCCTTTTATCAATTTGTTTTTATCTGTTACCGGATTTTGTCGTAAAAAAATATAAAAACAAATGGAATAAAACTATATTTGTATTTTTATTATTATATTCAATGTATTGTAGTTTTCTTAATTATACAATAAAATTGAAGGAAACGTTATTCTAATTTATAAGTATGATTTATGTATTGAATTTAGAAGCGTGAAGTGTTAAGACACTTAGCTTAAGAGCCATTTGAATATTTGAGTTTTCTACTAAAGATAACTAATTTTCTTGCTAAATAAATAATTTTTTAAAATTGTAATTTTTTTTTTTTTTCAATTAATACTGAAAATTAATAGAAAAAGATGTCGAAATACGCTGCCATTGACTCAACAATGCAATGTACCGTAATTTTGAAAAAAAAGAACGATAATGTTGGTAACTGATACTTTTTTAAATAAATTATATGATTGAATAAGATATTTTATATTTTATTTCAAAATTAGCCATGCTTATAATACTCGTCAGACAAAGAATATACAAGTCCATCTCATTTTAAAATAAAGTTTTAAAAAAAGACAAATGTAACCACTAAAGTATAATTAAATAGAGATGAAGTTTAGATAACGAACGATAGTTTCAAATAATGTTTTAAAAATAAATGTTGTCACGTTATGCCGCATCAACATTGCTATGCAAAATGCGTAGTAGAATAAAAAAAAAACTAACTGTCTATGCAAGTTTAGTGTGAATTCATTGTTGTATGTCACGCTCTTTTACTTTGCATTTCATTTCCCTGACCGCTGCTCATAAAACACTATTTCCCATCAAATCAAAGATAAGTTCCAGAACCTCAGTTGATTGGAACACAAGACAAAAACTTAGTGCTGTATCGAGTATGTAGTGTATACATATATATCAATCATTAATAATAAAAAAACAAAGAACATTTACATTTTAAAGATGAAAATTTGCATAAATATTCTTTTTCATAGGAAATAAAAGGAAAACAACACGACTCTTTTTTTATTTGTGTACAAAGGGGTTGAAAAACTGTCACGTCAAGACCAACTCTTGTAAATCAATGACTTGGAAAACATTTAACGGTAAACAAAGGGAGGCTAATGTTACTTTGAAAGAAACATCTATTCAGTGATAAAATCAATGAAAAGTTTAAGACATTACTTGAATTTCGAGTAAACCAACGCACTTTTATTATTCTCATAATTCATTATGTAAGTAGGTACATCCGTAACTGGGCGAATGAAGAGTAAAGTTCTGTGTGTGAAATAGTTGTAATTCTGCACGAGTGTTACTCGATGGTTATCCTCAGGTAAAATTTCACAAAATAATAATTGATAGATGTGTCCGACTCGTAGTGTAGTGGTTGGTATGTTCGTCTACAATGCTTATAGTTTCGGGGCTGATTCCTGGGAGACTGATTGTGAAATATTTATTTTTATGGTGCAACTGCAATATTTCACTGCCCCCAGGCTGGAATTCCAAACCCTCTCACTGCCGTAGAAAAAGCTTTTATCACGTGTGTTTATATACAAAATATGCGAGGTAAAAGTGTTTTCTACGGCCGCGAGAGCATTCGGAAAAACAAAAGCTGGACTAACATCTTACCTTCATGTCACGGATGGTCGAAATACGGTGCGTTTGGTGTAACAATGTAGTGCCCTATGCACTATTAGGTGCGGAAAGGAAAATGATGAATGATGATTATTTTGAATAATGTGAATTGGTTTATTCTGGAAAAAAACATTCACTTTTTCAGTTCGTACATATTGAAATTCAGAAGCGGAAAGTTTATTTTTTAATTACTGGGCTTCGATTACCATGGGAAGTTAACATTTATCTACAAAGTAAGACTACATTTTCTGTATGAAGAGCAGAATATGAATACATTTTTTTCTTAAAAATATGTTCAACTATAAGTTACCGACGACGATACTTTAAATTTTCAAGCAAGTATACTCATTTTCGTACACAAAAACCGGGTTTTCTTTATAGACAGTCGAAGATAACTATGTTAACTTCCCATTGTAATCAGAGCCCTGGTACCCATAAGTACATCTGTATTTTTTTTAATACGTCGATAATCAATATTATACAGCGAATTTCGCTTTTGATAATAAAAGCTGACTTCTGGTTGATTTATTTGTTTTAGAGCGAATTCCTGTCGTCTTTATAAATGATATATAAGTCAAGTTTTATACGCATTTCAGTAGTAAATTAAATTAATCTGATTAAATAAACACATTTTGTGAGACAATTTAAAATTGATATTGTCGGTTAATTATTAGTGTAAGACTCATTGTTTTGAAAATAAAATGAACGTTTAATCATTTCTAAAGTATTAAATTCCTATTAAATTCCTTTAGTATAAACTGAAAAAAAAGTATAATATGTATCCTCAGAATTGATTCAGATTTGAAAGGCTTAAAAAAAATGCGTCTTTAAAAGTACAACTTACAGCTCTTTTGCCATTCAAATCAGACTAAAATCGACACTAACGTTTTTGAAATAACCAAAAATCACTTATAATAAAATTTTAGTATTTAAGAAAAATATTTTTAAGCAGAAAATAAATGAAATATTATAAAAAAATTTAAGCATTAAAAAAAATAAGCTACGCATAGAAAATGATATTTAAAAAAAAATACATTTTCCAAAATAATATCTTAAATCTACCAAACATACAATATTTTTGATTCCCGCAAAGCTAAGGCCTGTCTGTAGGTTACACTTTTTTGTTTTCATTTTTTTTTTTTTTTTTAATATTTTGTTTGATAAATATATTTTATGTTTTTTTCTTTATTTATTCTATGTTTTTATTTTTTCTCTCATAAACTTGTATATTCAAAATTATATAAACTCTTATAAATAAACAACTACAACACCGTAAGTCACTCTCCAAGCACAAGAGTTAGTCTCTTTTTTTGGAGAGTTAGAGTGATAACATTTACTAGATGTATAAAAGTAGATCTGTATAGAATTTTTTTAAAAACATGTACCTTTAATGAAATCAATTAATAAAAAAATAAACGAAAAAATAAAAATAAATGTTCATTTAAAAAAAATATACATACTTTTAATATTATTTAATGGTAAACTAAGAATCATCTTCTTAATTACTCATTACAACGAACTAGAATAGCTTGAATCTATTTTTAATATTTGTTTAGATATTTTTCTTTGTAAATATTGTTTGCTATTATATTAAAAAGTTTTGTGACCACACTTGCCATTGTTCAGCCCCTGATATAGTTTTGATGTCGAGGTACCCCCAGTTTCTGAGCCAAAACTTGCCGAGTCACCATTTTGCGTGATATCTCATGTTTATAACTGTTATCTAGGAAGTGATCAGTCATTATTTTGAACAGTTGGTTTGATCCATTCATAAAGTTCATTGTTTATTTTTCATAGGAGTACCCGTAATGTAGTGTTGGCATTTTTCTTAGATACTTAGGATTCTGGTTCAGTTTTTAGTAAAATAACAATAAAACGTGTGATTTTTTCTACGCCTGGGTGTTTGCAATTGTAATCAGGCTAAATATATAATTAAAGAAACACTTTGTTTTCAGACCAATTAAGTGTTTTATCAATTATAAATGTAATTTTGTTATTCCACAAAGTTAAAGCTGGAATAAAAGTTATAAAAACCTAAATAAGATATTAGAAATTAAATATTACAACCAGAATTATCTCCTTTAAAAAAATCATTTCTTTAAAAAAAGATTTCGACTAAAATATTTCTGTAACTATTAATTAATATCAATAAATTTTACATTTTATTTTTATTTTTGTAGATGGCAAATTTTACGTGGAAAAACAGGAAAATATCACAAAAAATCACGTGATTGAAAATGCTTCTATTTCTTTTCAAAAACCAGAAATTAAGATTCTGCTTCGACTATATTAATTTTCTATTCTTAGTTTTTATATGGAAATCGAGATACCAAAGTTAAGTCTAAATTTGAAATGGTTTAATCTGCCGGCCAATATATAATTATATTTTAGTTTTATAAAACTTTTATGTATATTTTTTTAATACAACCTTTGATATACAAATGATAGTTTTTATCTTATTTAAGTTTTTTTAATTTTTTTATTATAGCGTGATTTAAAAACAACGTTCTTTTGAAAATAGCAAAATCGTATGATTTTCTCATTTTTCGTGCGTTTTACCCGACAACAGCCTTAACGTCGATTCTATCAATAATGTAATCAGGTCATTTGTTTAGTTGTGGTTAGCTGTGATTTCTGATAATAATTCTACTTGTACAAAAAATATCATCATCATTATAGTTCTCTTTCCGCACATTATGGTGCATAGAGCACTGCATTGGTACACTAATCGTAGCGTATCTTGTTAATTTTTGTTACATGAAGGTTAGATGATCAGTTTTCCGCCTTAGGTGCCAGTACAGGGATAATGAAATATTTTAGTGTGAAAACACCCTTTTAAATTAATATTTAAAATCGACCATGTCTGAAATCGATCCCGAGACCTCTTGCCTGGAAGGCAGACGCACTGACCATTACACCACGAGGCCGACCGAAGCATTAAGATAACTTTTTTTTGTACCTAAATGAACTGTATAGTCGGTAAATTGACTTAATTCTAAACAAAATTCTAATAACAAATAAAATGAATTAAGTTAAATGCTTAACGCAAATCAAACGCAAACCAAATTTATCAAACAAAAAAGCATTTTTTTTCTAAGAATTTCCGACCACTAACATAAGCACAAACAAAGAGTATGTTGGGTGTTAAGTTTTGTTCGTATTCTTCCAAATAAATAAAACAAGAGGACACAACAACAAAACAATTATAAGAAATTAGTCAATTAGTATTCTCCTTCATTATTTTATAACAAATAAGTCAATAAGTCATTGCATCTTCACCGTGCTCTGCGTAAATATCGCCAGCAGCTTTGGCAGTTTTATTTCTTCGATTGAATGAGGTGTCAAAAATGCTCACTTTCGTCTACTTGACATTCCATTTTGAAAGTTTGTAATCAAATAAAACAATATATGTAACATAAAAGCAAATGCCGAATCTTGTGCAGCAGAAAATTTTCTTTCGAATGACATATTCAATAAATGTTACGAACAAAAAATACAAAATCTCACAAACAATTTTTTTTTTTGAAAAGCATGACTATAAAAAGAAAATATATTTAACGGTACTGGAAGAACACGATAGTTATAAAAAAATGCATTAAAACCCATAACTATACAAACATAAAAGAAAATACTTATAATGAAACTTATTAAATAATTTAATTTCTATAAAAGCATTGTTCATAATGGTTTAAAAAAATATGAAGTTTGAGAACTTATAAGCAAACCAAAACTGTTGAAAAAAATATTTATCCGGAAAGCGGTAGTCGTCCATTTTGGAAATCACGTTTTTCCGTTTCCGGCTAAAAGGTTAGCTACTCTTTTCCTTTTATGCTTTTCCCAAGACAGTTTTTTCCCTTTTTAGAAACGTAAAACAATATTTTTACCTTACAATAATAATAGATGATAAACATAAAATTTTGTTTAAAATAAAATAATTTACATCATGCTAAAAAATAGAATTTCGGAATGGTGTCCAGAGCACTGAAGGTAATATTAATCGTATTACATGAAAATACCTTGCAAGTTTAGAATCAATAGAGCGCCCTATGCAGTATAAGTTGTGGATGGGATTTTTGGTAAAATAATAGATGGTCTTTTATTTACAAAAATACAAATACATAACAATACGGTTTTACGTAATAAAAAATAAAATATTTAGCAATATTCGTCTAGCTTAAGGCTGCTTAACCTTTTTAACAGTCGGGTCAAACTGACAATTCAGATATCTTTGTCGGGTTAAAGAGTTCTGGATCCGCGAGATAGTTCCTATTTTAGTTATTTATTTATTCAATTATTAATTTACAATTAAACTTGTTTTAACATTTACACTTGTTTTAACATTAATGAACATCTTAAAGCTTTTTAGGCTGTGCCCGTGTCAAACCATAATAATTAACAATAAAACATCTATTTGTTAAATTTTATTTATAATGACATGTGATGCAATATAATAACATTCCAGAAAAACAAAAGTATAAATAATGAATTATATAATTCAGAAGAAGACAACGTAAAAAAATAATCAGGTATAAATATAAAAACATAAGTTATACAAGTTTAGGTTCATACATAATCAAATATACAATATAATAGTTTCATTTAAATCAATAGAAAAAAACATAGAATATTGAAATGATAATTGAGATATGGTTTTTTAAAACTCACTCTTTACTGTAGGAAAAAATGAGAGTAGTAAATAATATGCCAAAAAACAGTGAGTACTTAATTAAATAGTACAAAAAAACATAGTGAAAAAACATAAAAATATATAGATATATAAAGATCAAATAAAAGCAAATTAGTCAATTTCCGCTAATCTCGAACAATTTTCGTTAAAAAACTTGAAGTTACTTCTAAAACTTTTGTAATAAAAAATTTAGTACGTTTAATGTAATAATTTTTTTGTTTATTAAAATAAATGAATAAAGAGCATCTTAAATTAAAATCTAAAGGTGTTTGTTGCAATAATTTTCTTATGTTATGAATTAAGTCAAATGTTGACAGTAAGCAACAACAAGTCACAAATATGTTTCTCTGTTAGTAATGAGCGGTATTTATTTTTTACAGAATAAAGATTTGAAAAAACTTTTTCTCAAACATATGTTGGTCCGAAACTACTTATGAACTGCAAAGCCAGGTCAATTATTGCACGAAAGTCTTCTTTTAGTACCAATTTCAAGAAATCTGCAAAATCTATGAGGAATGTTGTAGTGTCAATTTCAATAAATCAGCGAAATCTATGAGGAATGTTGTAGTGTCCAAGATACCTTTTCAGCAAAAAAGTTTTTTAGGGCAAGATGATTTTGTAGTTCAGTGAGTTTTAACTGAATATTGGCAATATAGCTTATTTTTTCAGTCAAGCTGATTATGAAGGGATTGATAAAAAAAATAATTTTGTTTCTTACTCTCAAAGTGGGCCATTAAAAATTCGTAGGCGGGCCACAGTGTGGCCCGCGGGCCTGGAGTTGAGCAGCTTTTGTCTGGCGAAACGATCAACAAATAGTTTGCCATTTTGCTCAGAGATTAATGTTAACATAATAAAAGGTCAAATAAAAAAGGGGCGGATATAAATATTCTATATATCGAAAATAACGAACATATATTGATTTGATTTTTATGCTTTAAAAATAAAAAAAGAGTATTGAAAAAAACCCAACAAAACAAGACAAAATATCAAAAAAATATCATCATCATCATATTTACTTTTCCGCACCTAATGGTGCACAGAGTACTGCATTAGTACACCAATCGCAGCGTATCTAATTTTTAATATTTTTTGTTACATGAAGGTAAAATGATTAGTCCTACGCTTCAAATACCAGTCCAGGGACTCTGAAATATTCTGGTGTGAAAACACCCTTTTAAATAAATATTTCACATCAACCATGTCGGAAATCGAACCCGAGACCTCTTGCATGGTAGGCAAACGCGCTGATCATTACACCATAAAGCCAACCTAAAAAAGTATAAAGAATGAGAAAAAAACCATTAAAATAATAAATAAAAATGTACTTAAGTCATTGTGGTTTTAAGAGAAAAATAATAAGTGCTCATAATTGTACTTAAACCAGATAAAATATAGCAAAAGAACAAAAAAATAACATAATTCATATTTAAGGCATTAACTTTGTGGTCAAATATTAAACTAAATGTTATTCAATATTTGTATATAGCCACTAACCGACTTTTCTCTGTCTACCGGTTTCGAGACGTACCCGTCTCTATATCAATTAAATCGAGATGCAAAACCCAACCTCAATAATCGGTGCATGTAAGGCTTGCCTACTAAAAGCATGACATGTTGCTTTTATATTTTTGTGCAATAACTATGGTTAAGGTGCATAGTGGATTATATAATAATATACAAATACATAAAAACATTTAGTAAAAAATTCGAATATATAAAAAACACCAAAATTAAAAGTACCTATTGAGTACTGCGTATGTATATAATAAATTTAACCTTAAAGTAATAATGCGCCAAGCTATAGAGGAGCCCAAACGTAAGAAAACCATTCTATGATTATTGGGTATTTCACTAGCTACAGTTTGCAGCAAAACAATGGGCCGTACTCAGGTCGATAATTGCCAAATGGATATTAATTTGGACTGTAAATACTTTTAAATATGTACCTGTGTATTTATTATTGCAGGGTTTTTCCAGTTTATTTTTCTAAAATTTGCCTCTATATTTATTTTATAAAACTGAAAATACTTTCTTTTTTTTAAAAAAAAAAGAAATATTTGCGTTTTTATGATTTACCCAAATATAACATTTTTAGGGTCATTTTCAACGAGTTGTAAATAACTCACTATTAGAAAATGGAAATAAAGTTGGGGTAGAGGGAGATTCGAACCACGGACCATTGGTCCGTGAGTCCGAGACACAAGCCACAGGACCACAACCCGATTTAAACTCGTGTTTGTTTATTTTTTTATTTATTGATTCATTTTATTAACAACATACTAATGTTACATTTATTGAGACATAAATCCCAACTCCATGGAACCAAAGTCCTGTGTTGAGTTTGTTCGTTTGTCCGTCACATCTCTGAAACGGCAAATCGTAGCGGCCTGAAATTTGGACAAGTCATTTTAGATATGATTTCAAGGTTAATGTTGCTATTTTTTAGTGTAATTTGATATTTACTCAATAAAAACTCAAACTTTATATAGACGCCTAGTGCGGCCTCGATATATTGCCCGTAATCAACTGTCATTATCAACGGTAAACATACTTTGATTCACAAATTTATCCCCATAATTGAGAAAAATAGTATTTGAAGTACATATGTAGATAAAAAAAATGTTTTGAAGCAACAAAATACACGTGTCGGGACAGTAAATGCCAATACCCAATGTTAATAATGAAAAATAATTGAAATCGATTTCCTGTGAAAATTGACTCCTTTAACATCCTTGACGCACATACAGTTGTAATCAAACATACTGCTATTCACCATTGTTCTTTTTTTTATTTATTATAACGTAAATATCCAAGTTATTAACAAACAAAGCCAAGCACAGCGACAAAAAACATTTGTTTGACAAGCCGCCAATTTGTTGTTTACCAACATCGCTTGCGTTCTATGAAACTTAGTGATAGGGCTTTTCTATTGGTTTACGCATTATTACTCTGAGAATTTAACAATGTTTTAATAATGCTTATATTGAATAGAACAACAACTGGTGACGTTTTCAAAAATTAAATAAAATGGGTATTTTATCAAAGATGGCGAACTTTTGTGTGAATAGAATAAAGACAGGATTTTTTAAATTAATTCTTCCTTCTGTTAATGTTTATGAAATCAAAGAGATGAAACCTGTAAACATGATATATTTTAATTTGGGTTAATATTGATTACGGTTATTAATTTGTAAATAAGTTAGCTATCAGGATTCCACTTTGCCTGGTAAATTTATTTTTAAAGTGACTTTTTAGTTTGACCTATTTAACTTTGTGGTTCTGATAGAATTGTTTATTAAATATTTAAACCCTTTGAAGTGCTAATTTTAACTTCTTTTTTGCAAATGAACAAAAACATTTCATGACATACAATCATAAAAGCACTTTGATTTTATTAATATTTAAAGCATTAAATTTGTGGCTTAACGTTTGACTAAATGTTATTAAATATTTATAAATAACCACTTACTGACTTTTGTAATTCTACCAGTTTCGAGACGTAACCGTATCTTCGTCAGAACACTAATTAAACTTTGATTTTAGCCACTTATTAATTATTTAATTACCGACTAGTCTTAGCACTACACGCACCCCTTTATCAAGGTACAATTGGACCATGTTATGCAGAAACCATCCAACCCACAATTTGCGAAGTTATATTCATTGAAGAATGCTACTTAGTCAATAGTGATTTTCTCATTTGCCGAAGACATCCAATCCAAAATATCAATTCAACCTTTTTTTGATATTTTTTTTCTAACCCACAACCAAGAAATCTATTAATTTAATTCAAGCAATCTAATTTGGTTAAACATATTATGTTCTTGTGAATCGACAGTTCTCAGTATTCGAAAATGAAAATGAAAATATTGCAGAAACAATTCAACCACAATGAAAAAAAAATTGGTGATATTAATAAAATTAGCATATCGTGTTTTTAAAATTCCTGAGTATTTTAATGATGAAACACCAACTTTAATAAAAATAAATCACTCAATTAAAAAAAATGATTTGTTTTAATTAGATTAGATTAGATAAGATTTATTAATTTATGACAAAATACAAGGTTTTTAAAACTTTACATATTACATTAAATTACATATTTTATTTGTACGAAATATTCCCAATCAGCAAAAGTTCTGGTATGAGGGGATTTTATATTTAATAACACAATAGTTTACATAAAAAGTCGATAAAATAACATCACATATCACTCGTCACACAGGCTGTAAGAACTGTTTTATTAAGTTGTTTTTTACGTACGTATATGTTTTGTATATTTTTTAAGTCATTCGAAAGTGTATTGTAAAAAATTATTGCTGTATACAAAAAACTGTTTTTTTTTCTGTTTGTCTTAGGTTGTTCGCAAGTTAAATTATTTGATGCTCGTATTTATTTTATAAATGTTGAAGTTAAAATTACCATATAAAATAAATAACAAAAAGATAAGTGCGTCAAATATAAATTTAGTAAATATACTTCATTTCACGATAAAAATTAATACTATTTGTTAATAAAATCAATCAAAAAAATAATATGTAAGGTACATAATGAAATTATTTTATGGAGGTACCTGCGCGTTTGTAAATTAAAAGTGGTGGGAATAAATGTTTGTAATATCCCAAAGACCATCATTATTTAATAGTATTTGGGTAATTCTGGTCGAAGGATTAGTATTCTTTAGTATGAGTCCATAAATCACCGAAGATTTAAGAAGTGGTAATCGAGTCGCTTCGGGATTAAATTAATCCTTCCTTTTAGGATTGAAGTAAGTTTGTAAGCCATTCTTAGACTGGATTAATGTTTGCCTTCATTGTCTGCTTATTAAGATGTGTTTACAATCTGTTGGTTTACAGTAAGAAAGGTTAGGATATGCCTCATTTCCTGTAAAATGACTTAGTTCCCAAACTATTTCAATCATGTAAGCCACCATGTTTAGCGAGCCTAACCTAAATTATTTACCTTCTTCTCGAATAGGTCTGAATTTAAAGCCGTTAAATTTTAATGAGATAACTTTGAGTAAAGGTGACTCTTGATGGAAACTGCCTTTCTTTAGTTTGTGTTTCATAATCGATACTATTCATGTATTAATTTATTAAGTCTTAAGTTTCTGATAGATTTGCGATTGAACTTAGTTATACAGAAAGCAGCCAGCCATAGAAAAATGAAACTGAGATAATAGCATCTTAGTGAAAAGAGTAAATTTTTCTAATCTACTTACTAGTTGGAATATTTTTTACTTCAACAAATGATAATCAATGAATACATTCGTTTTTTTTTTTTGACAAACAAAAATCTTATAACGTAATTGACCATTTTAATAATTTTTAAATTACCGTGAGATTTTTCTAGTGCTGTGGGTGTTTTTTGCAAATTGAGAAAGGCCGTTTTTGTGATGGACACCATTTTCAGGTGGTGATTAATACAGTTTTTTTTTATGAAAGTAGTTTTAAGCAGAATATAGAATTGACCTTACTGCACCCGATAACATCAAAAGATCATTTTTTCTTTATTGTGGACTGGCTGCTTTCTGCATAAATACGTTGTCTTTACTTTTCTTCATACAAACATACAAAAACATGTCTTTACTTTTCTTCATACAAGCGTATTTCCGTATTTTTTCAGTGGATTATGGCTCGCAAGCAATGGTTTTTGTTTTTAAAACTTTAGATATTTACCATTGGTGTGTTCCTAAAGTGGTGTTTTTTTAATAAATTGAATGTGTCCCTCGAATAAGGGTCTATAAAAATGCATTGCATCATAAAGTGGTTTTATTATTGCAAATGAGTCAATAAAGAACATCAGCCCTACGGAAAATTGGATACAATAAATGTTTTCTTGCACGCGGTAAAAATTGGAGCAATAAATTGTGCTGCAAAGTTTCCTGAAAATGGGCAAAAAAAAAACATTTTAATAAAAACGAACTACTTTGAATGACGTCACTGGTTCATGTAAATCAACCTATGCTATGAGAATTATGGAAAACTTCAGGTTTGCTTGTCGTTGATGGACCAATGGCAAGAACTGATCGAGAATAGCCGGAAAAGAACCCCTGACGTCACACACGGAGTTATTTCAGAAATTTCAGAAAAAAACGAAACGCTGATAATACGAAATATAAAAATTAGAAAAAAAATTCGCTTACTTTAATAGTCTATTAAAATTTTTTAAAAATGTAAAAAACCACTGAACTTGTTCATTGCGGTGCGTTTTTATTTGAATATTTTTTCCACAACTTGCTCCCAAAAAATGCTTAAATATTAAATAAAAAGGGTCTCTACGCCTACTACGTCTCTTCCTAGATTCTAATGATCGTGATTCCAAAATAGCGGACGTTGCGAGAGTTGTGCTGTAAAGAGCTGTTTTTAAAACGGTGAATTATCAAATAAAACGGAAGATCAATATTATCGATTGGCAAGTTAATGTGCAAAAACCTTAAAGAAATAGTGGAGAGGCTTATGTTAAGGCCTAAAGACCCTTTTTAGAATCAGGTTTTTTTTTAATTAAAAAAAATATCCATATGAGTTTATGATAAATAATGTGTTTTCAATAATAAAATGTGCCAGTTTAAATGTAAAAAATAAACATATTATCTAAAATTGTTATTAATTACTTAATGAATCGTGTTTTATCTCTCCTGTTCAATTTGAATGTTGCATATATACCCTTTTTCGAGGGACACCTTCAATTGTTATTCATGGGAACTATAGTCTTTAAAATATAGCTTGATTAGAATGACGGCTGTCAAACTAATTTCATTAGATAGGAAATTACTGATCACTGATTAAATAGATTTTATCAGTCATTTCAGGCAATCATGAAACTCTGTTTCCAAAAATTGATTAAAAAAACGCAAAAACAAGCCTTTTAGAGTGTGTTGAATACAACTATTTACCAAAAATAAGACATTTATACTTTTTTCGTGAACATTATCAAACGAATTATTTTTTTATTCGATCAAATTACATTGATCAATTTGTCCCATCTCTAACGTTTTTGTAAAATAATGTAACCTTGTAAGAACATCGTTAATCATTAGGTTTATTTTAGTTTTTTTTTTAGTTTTAAAGTTGATTTTATATATTTATGTTGATTTATTTATTTATTTATTCATATTTTTCGCTTACAAACTATAAATTAATAATAAAAATAATGTGACCTCACTGGGGTTTCCCGTGCCGAGGACACTTAACAATTTAGTTTTTTTTAATTACATTTGAGAATAAACAAAGAAGACTCACTTAAAAAACAAACATAATTAACAAATATTTAGACAGTTTTAAAAACAAGGTATTTATATACATCTATATTATTTATATTACAAAACACACAATGAAAACAACAAAAACCTAACATAAGCCATACAGTTGTGGAGCAGTTGATTCAGCATTGGTATGGGCGAATGAGACAATCCATTTTACTTCTACCTAGCTCCACTATCCATTTTTTTATAGCCTTTTTAAACATTTTCTCATTACTAATTGCTTTAATAGATAGTGGAAGTAGGTTATAGATTTTAATTGAATAATACTCAAAATCCCTTTGTCTGAAAAAGGGAATTAGTTTGTATTTGTTTAAGTTGTTTATGTGTTGAGGATCTAGTGATTATATTATTTGTATGTGATGTATTGTGGGGGTTATGTCTTTCATTTGAGTAAGAGTAGTGTTTGAATCTATAAGTGAGTATTGTTTTAGCGTATAATTGGTTTGGTGTCATAAGTTGTGATTTATGGAATATTTCTTCAGTAGATGTCTGTATCGGGACTCTGAGTATTATTTTAATGATGGTTATATGTCGAGAATTGTATAAAAAAATTAATTGACTTACCAAATACGAATGTTTTTTCGTGTGTCAATATAAATTACTCCTTTAGACGTTACTACAAAGTTATGTCGTCTGTTTTTCTGAAAACTGTCATTCTAATCATCTTACATTTGAAGGACTATAGAACCATCCAAAAAGCCTTCAAAACGCCCAGTTTTATTGGCTGTCTTCAGACGTACAGTATTTAAATATGACCGGAATTTTCCTTTAAAAAACGTTACAATTTTTTTTTATTCTTCGTGTTAATTTTGAGATTTGGAAAACGGGGTATCGAAATCTCGATTTTGTTTAGGCATAATCACTCTGAAGTGTAGTTGTCTATTTTGCGCAGTATCGGGGAAGCATCTGCGAGAAAGTGACAGAAATACAATGTTCAAATAATTATTTATCAAAATTTCCTGCTGCCGCATATTCTCTCAACTAAGTCCTCCAGTTTGGCACAGGCGAAGCAAGACCGCAATCCTCGCGTTGGCAACTAAATCTGCTTTGAGAAAACAGCGACAAAGGGAGGCGACATTGTTCTTTGCTGACCTAGATTACCGGATTTACGATGAACGTTTTAAAATGAAGCGTATTTACCCAAGGCGCTAATTACAACGAAATATAAATTAATTATCAGGTGACAGGTAATCGCTGCAAAATGCTACCGGGTGATTTATAGGGGCGAAAGTTTGACGGCAATAAATATAATTGGTTTAGAGCGGCCGACACGGCCATGAGATGTAATCTGGTCCAAGTGTTGGTCCTTTAACGACAGCCGGATAAATTTACCGCTCACCCTTTGAACTTCTTTTGACTTTGGTATAAATGATTCGAAATGCCCACCTGAAACTTTATTCCACGCAGTCTTGGGAGACAGATAGAAATCTTCATTGCATTTTGAGTGAGTTTTAACTCGGCCTTAAACTTTCCGTCGCGTAAAGGCTGTTAATCGTAAAAGTCACATAATATACCGTAATCTTAAGAAACTCTGCCGTTAGTTGAGATGTCTCGAGTCTCAAGGGTAGCTATGATTCTATATTCACTACTTTTAGAGAAGTAAGGAACAATTTAAATTACTAGTTTAAATTATCACGGAGTTAGTCAAATCAATTTAATTAAATAAAAAATATGTGATGTGAAGTATTGGTCTTCATAAAAAAACTAAAAATTAAAGTACCAACAGTGTAAATTACGGACGGTGAAATTACCCGCCCACAGGACAAAGAGTGTTCATCGGCTTGCCGCAGAAGCCATGGGAATAAAAAGTGCCATAACATAGATGAAGAAGACCATGGACTAATCGAAGCAGTTAGTTGAAAATTTAATTTATCACATAGTGCTTTAAATACCCACCACTACACCAAAAAAAAAGTGACCCCGGTTTCGACATACGGAGTTGTTACGTAATGCAACAGATAATTAGAAAATGAAATATTTTGTGAAAAATAACCAGACGATTCTACACTGCAATAAAAATAAAAATACGCTAAAAGTCCACTCACCATTCATAAACAGACTTAATAATACAATGTTATTTGGCCTCCTGGCCTGTTGTGGTTCAAAAAATATACAAATATAAATGAAACAGCAGAAATTTAAAAAAAAAATACTAAATAAATGTGTAAAAACAAATCAGTACCATAATTAAAAATTTATTTATTTGATTCACGGAAAGTAAACGACAGTGAGTTATTTGTCCCAACTAGATATAATTTTTTCGAATGCATTCGATTTATAAATTCTTTTGAATTACAAAAATCGAATGCATTTGATCACAAAATGTTTTCGAATAAAAATAATCGAATGCATTCAATTACTTAATTCATCTATAACTAAACGAAACCCAGTAATACATTCGAATAATGCTAATTTCTATTGTATATGGTATACCGGAAATGAATAATTTATTCAATTTATTCCATCGATTATTTAATTCTTTCAATTACTTATCATTCGATTAGTAAACTCATTCGATTATATTCATTTCTAGTATCAACGATTGTTTTGGATAATTGAAATATTTATGAAGTTATGCTGGAAAGTAAATCTACGTGGAAGTTTTCCTATATCCGTTATCAATATTTGGATATTGAAAATACATTCCGTATTCCATTTTATATAAATACATGTGCCAAAAATGTATTCGCATTCGATTTCCCCACTTTATCACAGAATCTGTGACAATAGTGGATATAAACTTCTAGATCTATGTAGAACCTTTGAAAAATTATATCTTAAATCATGTTCAATGAACGCTTTTTAAATTTTTATTTTTGAGACATTTGTACCAGATAAGACTTTACGACTACAAAACGACTGTTTCTACTTGAAACATTTATATTTTGTACATTTCTGGAATTTATATTATTAGATTCAATCGTCTCGGAAGATATTATTCGGCACAAATTTATTTCAAGCAATCATTAAAAAAATGTTTAAAGTGATCAAATAAAATCTTATTTTTTATCTGTGTCCGGGAAGATAAAGAATGTTTAATTATTGAACTTGTGGATAACGTAAATTTGTACATTTGAAGCGTCATAGTTTTTTTTTTTTTTTTTTTTTTTTTTTTTAATTTTATTTATTGGGGATATCAACAGTAATACATGTAATACAAATATAACAAATAACATATACAGAGAATAAAACCAATGACAGATATCCACAGAAATACATTAAATACACGTACAATACATACTAGTGTGTTTGTGTGAGTGTAAGTGAGTGAGAGGGTGGGTGTGTGGGTGTTATATTGGAAAGAGGGTGTCAGGTATCGAAAATATAAATATATATAAAATATTAAGAAATAGAGATAAAATTTAATCAAATAAAATAAAAGTTTATTATAGAAACTAAGTATAAGACAAAAAAGAATGTTTTAAGACGCGCATTTTAAATGTTATTTTTTTACAATCAAATGGATCAATAAGGGGAAAGTTCAAATTATATTCACTAGCAAAACGTATAAGTGGAGAGTTCTGGGCATAGTTCGTACGAACTGCTGGCACATGAAATAGAGAGCTCGACGTGTGACGGGTGCGGTAGCCGGGGACATTTAATGATAACTCTGACAAAAGAGCCGGACTATCAAGGCGTCCACTGAGTATGTCATGAAGCACCCCCATGTCCAACAGTAGACGGCGATCTTCTAAAGTAAGCAAGTGGTGTTTTTTGCAGGAAGACATATAATTGAGATCGGTATACCTGCATCTCCAGTTAAGATGTCTAAGAAATGTCCATTGAATTTTCTCAAACTTTTCTTTATGTGTGACATATTGTGGAGACCAAACAGAAGAGGCATACTCGAGCAAACTGCGAACATGAGCAAAGTAGACCATTTTAATACACGCGATATCATTAAATACCTGACATGTACGAAGTACAAAACCAAGGTTTCTATGTGCACGGGTCAGTATGTCATCGAAGTGATTCTCAAATGTAAGTTTGCTATCAAGAATAACACCCAGATCGCGTACGGTATCAACTCTCTGAACAGGTTGGTTTGATAATATATAATGATATGGGATTGGATGTCGACCTCGCGAAAAAGATGTTTAATGGCAGTTTCTTCCAACCAACAAATAAAATAAAAGGTTTTGTTTATGTAATTTAAGGATCAAAACATATTTCAGTGAAAATAACATGATTAAACAAAATATATACAAAATTAGAAAAATGAATATTTGAATGGTAATTTTTTTAACTAATATCAATACCAGTCTTCAATAAGAAAAAGGAAAAAAGAAGTGACTAAGGAAAAGAAAGATGATGTTTCTTCATGCGTGAAATGAACAGGGATACTGAAGAAACATTTTTGATAGGGGATGAGAAATGATTTGAGAGTCGAGTCTCGTGGACACTATATGAGTTAGATAACAAAGAAAAATTGTATACGGGCATAGAGAAGGTGGTTTAAAAATAATAATAAAGTTAGGTAAGTAATACAACCAGAATCAAGCACTAGTGTTTTTGACTCGATTTGAAACGAGTGAAAAAAGTCCGGCTTTGTAGTAGAGTGGTTGGTGAGTGCGCCTACCATGCTCGAGGGCCCGGGTTCAATTTCTTAAAAGGTTGTCATGAGATATTTGTTTTAAAGGTATTTTTAGATTAAGCATTTTTTTATTGAAAATAAATATTTGTGTTCTTATAACTTAGTCAAATATTTCAATTTTGGTAGCCATTCATACGAGCTGTAAATAACTCAGAATTAAAAAATGGAAATCAATTTAGGGTGGAGTGAGGTTCGAACGTTGGAATCTCAATCCGTGAACTCGTAGCACTACCCACGGGGCTATGACCCGATTCATTTTCCCTAGTTTGACATTTTACGGGTAAGACCGATTACTTTATCTTCATATGACCGATGATCCATATACTTGCCATACTTGTTGTTCTTTCTTTTTTCTCTGCTGCATTGGCATGTTTTTAAACTTTTAAACTACTTTTAATTACTTATATAATTTATGTATATAAAATCAATATATTACTGCTCTTACTACAATGTGTCATTAATTTTGAAGATGTTTTTTAAATTGACTTAAATGTATTGTCTTATATTTCACTTAATGATTCTTCTCATCGTTTCTTTGAATCCCTTAAAATATGTATGTATATATTTGTTACCCTTTTTTTTTAAAATGTTATTACTATTTTATTTTATTTTCACATCTAAGCATGTTTTTCATTCTTTATTTCAATTCTTAATTTTTAATTACTCTTACAAATTTTCTTCATTTTTAATATTAATTCCATTTGTATATACTCACCACAAACTTTAAAATATCTTTTTTTACTTAAATTTTAATTTTTAAACAACTTTCATTTCTGTTTTTCTTTTTCCTTCTCTTTTTTATACTTTCATATATAACCTTACCTTTGATTGCTTTATAATATGGAAACTTCACTGGTCCATTAGAGTTAAGTCTAATTGTGTAAAATATTAACTGTACTGTACGTTTCCTAAATAAAAGAAAATTAAAAAAATACGCTGCGTTTGATTTAATAATGCAGTGCCCTATGCACCATCGGGTGTAGATAAAGGTTCAAAGATGATTTAAGGTTTTGCGTTTATTTTAAAGAACTACATATTAGGACCTTAAAATTAAATGTTGATTCGTTTGAAAATGTAAGTCAGTAAGGCGGAACAGTTGACCGATTTTTCGATAAAAAAAAAACTCGTTAAACTCAAATCATTTGTTTACCACGCCTAAGGTACTGGGGCAAAAAAGAAATAATGAAAATAATTTTTAAAAAATGTTTTTGTAAAAGCTCTAAATTTTGATGTTTAATTTTTAAAAATATTTATTTGATGGTTTGTGTCATGAGCACTATAAAATATAACGTATTTTAAAAAATTGTCTGCTCCAAAGAACAATTTAATTCTTCGTTTAATCTGTATTAAATATGAATAAATTTATCTTTTATAAAATGACAACACACTAAAGAAACTGAAGCGTGCTTGTCAAATTTGGACACATCTAATAATTATTTAACTCCCGAGAAAATATAAAAGTGAGAAAAAATAATTATTATTAAATGTGCCTTAATGAATGAACTATATTTCATGACTAAGAAAATTCGAAACTAGAGAAATTCAAAACAAATTTGAAAAATATAAAACTGTGTTCAGCAGACTTATTCTGTCACAATTGCGTTTCGTAAAATCGTTCGTCATAATATGTCTATCTCATTCTAACGGAATCAAATTATATTTCACTCTCGTTTCTTCTCATACGATACAAATGAATTTACGAAACTATTTAGTTACAGCATAAAGCCACAGACGTATAAAAAGGATACAGGAGATAAAATTTAATACACATACCGATAAAAATATATGAAATGGTTTAAGGAATATTAATTGTATTTTTGAAATCAATATGGATATTGTGGGAAAATGTTTTCATGCATAAATTAAAAAGAGAAATTATAAAAAAATATGTCCTTTTGAAAACGCGACATGTTTGGCATTGATTATTGTGACGTCAAGGCTCGTTACAATGTTCTATGAAAATTTAAACGGTTTCAAATAAAGTTCAAAATTAACATGAATCGTGACGTATTAGGGGCTCGGCCAATGCAATGACCGTTTTCGCGGGAATTTCAAATTGCAAATTGAAAGATATTTTTTATGCCACTAATAAGTACTAAATTTTATTAAACTCGACATTATTTTATTGACTCTTATTGCTTTAAAAGCGTTTAGCAAAAAACGCGAAATTTCCCTATTGAATATTAAAAGTAAATATTTAATTTTAAGAGGATTTTCGGTATCAGAAAAATTTGACGCAAAGGTATTAAAACATAGTTTTTCTATCACTCTCTCGCATTTTGCTCCCCGATATTGTGCAAACAAAACAATTGCATATCGCGTCGAAGGAATTGAGGTTTCGTCGCTCTTTTTTCCGCGGACCAAAGTTGAGAGTATTTTTTTTTATTTGAGGAAGACGATCAGAATGAAATTTTCCGTGTCGGTAAATTTTCCGTTTTTCAAAATTGTCAATCATTTATGTATACCATATGTTGATACCGTGGATTGTTGTGATAGATTTCTGGTTTACTCACCAATCAGAAGAACTCAACGAAGAGAACTTGTGACGTCACAGTCGGAGTAATTTCAAAATTAAAAAACATCACTCAAAATCATAGCGCTGATGATAATATAATTTATTTTTTTAAACTTATGTGTAGTTCGATAGTCTATTGACAAATATTCTTTTAAAAACATATACTTCCTTATTGACATAAACAAAAAATGACAATTAATTCAACTACATGCTAATAATATATACGACATTTAAATATTGCCAAACAGAAGATAAAACTGAGCGCTTATATGAGTTTTTCGATGTATTGTTGTTTTTGCATTTTAGTTTGATTAGTATCCTGACGAAGAGACGGTAGACATAAAAAGTCTGTAAGTAGTTATTCTAAATTATTTACGAACATTTAATAAAAAAAACAATTATTTCTAATGGCCCGTGTTCGGGCGGAATCAGGAATACAATTACGTGAGCAAAATAGAACTTGATGATTATTTTCAACTCGATTTCTACTTTAAGATAAAAAAAAAAATATTTTTCTGCCTCGTGGATTACTGATTAGAGCTTTAATCTTATACGCTCGAAGTCTTGGGATCATTTCCTGGAAATATTGACGTCAAACATGTATTAAACGGGGTTATTTAAACTGAAATATTTCATAGTATCTGGACTAGATTTAAAGCGTAAGACTCCTGACCATCTTGTCTTTATGTACCCATTTCAACAATGGATGTCACAACTTTTTTCTAAAAAATGGAGTGATTGCTTCAAAAATATTAGATGTTTAAATCCCAAATATGAAAGACTCAAAATGTTAATCAAATTTTAAAATACAAATAACTGCACATACAAATAGTGCAGCGAGAGATTTAAAAAAAAAAGTATGTATATTACGAAACGGTTACTCAATATAATTGTTACACATACGACTTATATTCTTATGTATTGTATTAATTTATAATTGTTTTTTTAAAATATATTTAACTATAATATTATTTTTAAGTAACATTATATATTCTTAGCACAAAAATAAACTTTATATTTGCATAATAATAATTATTTATTCTTGCATTTGATAATCTATGAATTTACAATTAAGTAGTTTTAGTTTTATTTTCTGTTATTGTTATATTGATAAAGAACTATTTATTACTTTTATTTTAAAACATAAAAAATCTTCACTGAGCCATGTTAGATGAAGACTGTTCAAACCAGAGATCGCTCCGTAATTTTATATAGATTCCCCGGTATTAAATTTGTACTTATTTATGAAATACATTTAAAAATAAATAAAATAAGCATATGGATATACTGAATCGAAAAATGCTGTTTGTTAAAAACGATCATCATTAGATCAACATCAACAACCAATACGCAAAATGGTAAATGTTACAGTGTTTAAAATGAATACTTAAAACAGCCGACGACCGATCAAAAGCTCTGTTAATGCCTAGATTTTTGTATTTTCAACAGTTTCATATATGTTGGAAAAATATTAAATATTAGTAATTGAATAAAACTGAGAGTTTGCCGAAGTTGTCTTTGAAAATTTTGAAGAACTAAAAATATTGTTTACTGACTTTACCAACTGGTCCAAAAAAAAAGTTAAAAAAAGGTATTTTTTCAAGCGTCGCTTAGTATGTAGGTAACATTATTTAATCAGATAAATTTCACTCGCATCAATAAAGGTTAAGCTCTTTTACTTCACAAAACTCAACAGATAGAAGAGTTGAAGAAATATGGTTGTTTGAAAATCAAGCAAGATGGTGAATGTTATACAGTGAGTAGAGTGGCCTCTCCAACCAGTCAATGGCAGTTCATAACCCCTGTATAATGTATATGCCTAGACTTCCATATTATCTTCTCTGAAATGTTCTCCATTTCTGTTGTAATATGTAAATTAGTTATTCAATTAACTGGCTTATAACAACGCTTTCCTATGTTTGTGGGTTGAAATAATTATGAAGAGATTCAGTCAAGAAAAATCCTGAAAATTCGTATTTAAAAGTAAGTATATCCGTCAAATGGCTTTTAGCAATTCGAGGCATTCTTAAGATAAAATTTTCAGAGTGAAACATTTTTAAGGCTTTTTTTACCCCGGCTTGTCAGTCATCTTTAATAGTGGTTTCTTGAAAAGATCCTTTGATAAAGGTGGGTCTAAAAGGATCCGAGAAATGTCTACAATGTAGAGTCCTGAATCACAGGTTATATTAAAATGTAAATTTCGGAATGTGAAATTCCGGTGGGTACCTATATAGTCTCGGTTGAGAATTCTAGTTATCCGCTTGGGTCGTTGAGAAACTTGCATGAGGGACTTAAAAGCAACAATGACCAAAAAATACCCGTAACTATTTGGTTTTACTGGAATTCGGTCAGGGTATTACACCTTTGTAAAATTAGCATGTATTTCAATATTATTTTCATGTTTTTATAAAGTTATAATTTTGTATGGGACTCAAAAAATCTGTGGAACCGAAAAGAAAGTAATTTGCATGTAAGTAAAACAGAATTTGAATATAAAATATTTTAATCAGAATAGATTCCTGGCGCAGACTCATATGCATGGGAGCGAAGTATGGAAGTGGAAAACAGTGATGATGGCAAAGGACGATTTCATCTGCAATGGGTCAATTCAGCCCTATGGGAAATTGGATATAAAAAATGTATTTGTACCCGTGGTAAAAATTAAAGCATTAAATAAATTGTTCGGCAAAGATTCTTAAAAACGTATGAAAAAAAAATAATAATAAAAACGAATTGCTTTAAATGACGTCACTATTTCTTTCGAATCAACAAATAATAAGAGAGTTGTGGTAGATTTCCTGTTAACAATAATTCAACTGACCAATCAGCAGAAGTTTCCAAAAAGAAGGAGAAGAGAACTTGAGACGTCACACGCAATTAGTAATTTTGAAAAAAAAACCCACTTACTCTCAAATATATAAATGCTTTTGTTTGCATAAAGTATTAAAAAAAATAAAAATATTAGTTTAAAATAATTGTGATTGTTAAATTATACACAAATATTTTTTTAAAAGCACTTAACTGCCTAGCGAAAGATAGTCTCCTCGTTACAAGACAGTAAATAT
The DNA here is from genome assembly GCF_059751315.1 of Micrasema longulum. Classification (NCBI taxonomy): domain Eukaryota; kingdom Metazoa; phylum Arthropoda; class Insecta; order Trichoptera; family Brachycentridae; genus Micrasema; species Micrasema longulum. The sequence goes on from NW_028278089.1 coordinate 307,219, forward strand.
TTTTTTACTTTAAATAAATATAATAAATACAAAAATACATTACTTCAGTATTATTATTAGAGCACTAAATGAAAAGAACAAACAAAAAACCTGCGCCTCAAAGAAATCAAATAAATATCACGCAATGTCCGTTTTAAATAAAATAAAATAATAATTTCGGTATTTCGAAAAAATAATTATTATTATCAGAGTACTAAATGAACAGAAAATACAAAAAACCTGTGCCTCAAAGGAATCAAATAAATAACACGCAATTTGCGTTTTAAATAACATTTAAACATCATTTCGGTAAAATAAACATCACGCGATGTCTGTTTTAAATAAAATTAAAACATGATTTTGGTTTACTTCGGATTCAGGTCCGACAAAGTAAATAAATATGTTTTAATTTTTTTTAAATGATGGCAAAATAATATTGATTTTACAAACGGGAAAAATAATGGAATACGTTGATAGTTTCCAAGTAAATATAGGTGTGAATGTTATCATTTTTACTTGAGATTTTTTGTGTTATAATTTTATTTTTTAAATAAGATCTCCAGACGGTCTTTGGACTGAAAATCAAAGAAAATCTATTCCACGACACGATTGTATGTTAAGATCAAATTTCACTGCAAAAGATGACGCTTGAAAAAGTTTCTAAGACTTACGTATTTTACAAAAACATAATATTTGGTTATAGAAGTAGTGAAATCACTATTTTAAAAGGTTTTTCTTAATTTATGTATATGTAAGAAGTGATATGTTGTGCTTTAATTTACTTATTTATTTATTAAAATGAATTTTCTTTGATAAAATGAATTTAATATTAATAAAACCAATTTAATATAAAACGACTTTATTTTTAAGTACTTTTTTTTTTACCTACCGGTTTTAAAGCTACACATGCTCCTTCATCAAGGTATATTTAACTTATTAATCTTATCCTATTTTATTTTACTAGCCTTCATTTAATTTTTTATCTAAAAATACGGAACTAATAATTGTGTAGCTTTATAACCGGTCTTATACCGGTTTTATATTAAGTTCAGTATAGTGGCGAAAATCGGTGTTTATTATTAGCAGAGTATAATTATATTTTAACAATGTTTGAGTATGTTCAAATGCTTGCAGACTATATTATTATTATTACCATACCTTTATGTAATTATTATTCTGTCCCAAAATGAGTTTGTTGTAACTCCAGGGAATGCAAGAAAAAAAAAACATTTTACTTTATACCGCCTCGATATGTATCGATGAAGATAGCGTCTGTAATCGCGGCCCTGGATTTGCGACTAAGGCGAAAGACAAATACTCGTCATGTAACAAATGCTTGAGATACACTGCAATCGGTGATACAACGCAGTGCTCAAAGCACCATCAAGTGCAGTTGAGTGAATGATGATATATGTTATTACTTTTTTAAGGAGCTTACCCACCACATACCGCACACTGCATCTGAGGACATAAGTCTCCTTCGCGGTGCCCACATACATGGAAAATTTGCTCGTTGTCAAACGAGAAAAGCTGCCCGAAGGAGCTTTCTGAAATCTGGTAGCCTTAGCATCTTTGTGCTGAAAGAAAGTAATCCAGAAGTACATAATATGTAGTTCATTGGATTGAGAAGAGAGGGAAGTGAATTCTTCACTGACTGGGATTAAATTGATTGGACATGATCAATTCGCCGAAATTATTACAAAACTTTTTAAAAGCCTTGAAATTCTTTTTAGAAGCCACCAGATTCGTATATCCGACAGGACCTATAACAGGGCCACGGATAGTAGCGAGAAGCTCCATTCGGTAATCATAGAGAAGGAGAACTTCTTTTTTAAGGAATTAAATATTGTGTAAGTATCATTAAATTATTTCTTATCCGTGCTGATAAAGAATACACTTCTGTGTATGAAATAGAACCAGAACTCCGGACGAGCGTTTTCGATTATCAAGTAAAAATTCGGTGTGGTTTGCACTTCGTCGACTAAGCTTACAGTTCCTTTTGATTCCTCATAAGGGTATCGTGAAATATTTATTTATACAACAATGTTTGAGTATGTCCAAATGCTTGCAGACTGGCTCGATTTACTCCTTAGGGAGTTGTTTATATTTAAATTTATTGCAATAGAGAGAGAAAACATTATTGAAAAGGGAATATGGAAGTCTAGGCATTTACAGGGCTTATGACCTGCCATTGGCTGGTTTAAGTGGCCACTTTACACACTGTGTAACATTCACCATTCAGCCCATCCACATTTAAACATCCACATTTTTTAAACTCCTCCATCTGTTGACTTTTGTGAAGTAAAGGAGCTGAAAATTTTATTATGTGGGTATTAAACATGGACAGAATGGTGAATGTTACACAGTGTGTAAAGAGGCCACTTTAACCAGCCAATGGCAGGTATAAAGCCCTGTTTATGCCCAGACTTCCATATTCCCTGGTCAATAATGTTTTCCCTCTCTGTTGCAATAGATTTAAATAATTATATTTTGTTTGCAAAACAGTGAAGAACACCTTATATTCTCACTAGATAAAATAAATACCTGTTTGCAAAAAATATTATCAGATTGTCGTTCGGGCGTTCAAGCTTTTACTGATACCCGGTCGGTAAATCCATTAATTGTAGATATTCAGAGTAAAATTAAGCATCTCAAAAAAAGAGGAATGATCATTCAAATATGCTGGATAAGAGGACATGCTAGTTTCGTAGGAAATGAGAGAGCGGATGAACGAGCAAGAGCCGCAACTTGTAAAAGAACGGCATCTTTCTTCTCAGAATTTCCCCTTAGCTTTGCTAAACGCTGTATAAAACAAAATACGCAGCAGCGTTAGGCGGATCATTACCGCGCTTCTTCTACAGGTAAAATCATTAAAACGTTTTTCCCAACGCTGGCTGATGCAGCAAACTTCCGTCATCATCACCAAAGTACTTTCGAAACGACCCTAATTTTTACCGGACACGGAGCTATGAGAAGTTATCTATAAGGGTTTAAAGTATCGAATGATGACTATTGTCCATGCAATGATATTTCTTCACAGAGTATCAAACATCTGTTATTTCAGTGTCAATTTTTTAGTTCAACACGCCATAATCTTGACGCAATATGGAGGAAAGATGGAGTATCCTTAACAGATATCCACAGTGTAGTTAAAATTAGTTATCACGCGCCATTGTTCTTGAACTTTGCAACAATGGTGATTGGACTCATAAAGGTAATAAACCAAAATCAGTGATCGAACATACTAAGACAAACAAAAACGATTTTTTCCGAGTACCTAAGCCTTGTACATGAAATGTAAGGCTACTTAATACAGGGGTCCAAATAAATATATATATAAAAAAAAATAATACCTGTCTTGAGGTAGACGGTATTACCTTTTTTTAAACATTTACTACAGCATAATTTTTATTATAAATGCCTTAAAAAAAGTAATACTAAATTGAATAATATATAAAGATACGTTTATTATTAAAAAAATATGGTGCTAATAAATTGTAGTTTGATAAATTATCGATTTTTCGGGTGGTAAACTGTGGTTTTAATACAAACTATAGTTGTGTAATTTATTTATTAATTTATACTTTTATATTGTTTGTATTCTTTTTTATTCAGAATAATGATCAGTAATAAGGGTACGAAGCACAGCAGGTACAGGGGGTTATTTTTATAGCAAAAATTTTGTCGATACAAGTTTCTACCCCATGTGTCACTCTTGTTGGTACATTAATTAATTAAACATATTTATTGTTTGTATTCTTTTTTTTATACAGAATGATGTTTCCTCACTGGGGTGTCCCGTGTCGAGGAACATTTTACAAATTGTGAAACATAACATGCCTTAAATTAGTTGTTCAACAAAGTTAACATAATAATAATGAAAAAAAACGCAATTAATCTAACTATCATTAACATAATAAACAATATATACTAAAATAATCATAAAAAACAAAACCAACTTATATGGACCAAATTTCATAAACAGTATTATTTTACCTATTTTGCTTGAACCACTCATCGATCCGTGCGCAACCCACCTCCACTACCCATTTCTGAATATCAATTTTAAATTGTGAGTATTTACTAATTGTCCTTATGGATAACGGAAGTAGATTGTACACTTTAACAAATTTATATTAATCCATAGTGTATAAGAAGATGAGTGTATTTAATAACAATAGATTCTCTGCTTAAAATATTTCTGTTGATATCTCCGGCTAAGACAATTTGTTTTGAATATTTGTTTTTTTTCTAAGATTTGATCGAGAGATTATAAAAAATGTCCATTGTTTGCATGGCTGTGGCTTCATAGTAAAATATGTTATAATAAAATTATTAAAAAGCATAAATATGCTTGAAGGCTGTTCTAGATATAAAATATTAAAAAAATTATCCATGTCATAAGCGTGTTTAATATGTATGATTTGAGAGTCATCTTATCATTCTTGTCATTCCGTTTTTAAACCAAATAAATTAATAGTTTTTATCTTTTGACGCTAAATTTATTTTCCATAGTTCCTTGTTATACTTAGTTTGTGCTAAATTGATGAACATTTTGGTGCCATCTGCACTAATTTGTTTTATGCACTGTTCATTCTATAATAATGAGTAACCACAAATTCAATGTTTCAAGTATGAATCTAATAATTTTGAATGTTCCTTTAATATGTACGCGACAAACAGAGGCAGCGCAATTTGATTAAATCTAGTACTAATTATAATTTTGTTCACTCGCCTACTCAAGTACTACATAAACATGACAGTAAATTAATATATTTTGTGTTTAAAAAAAATAAAATATGGAAGGCTTTTTATTAAATATGGAACAATTAATTGGGTCATTAACCATGCTGTGTTCAAATTCAATTATTAGTTTATGGTATTATTTAACCAGATGTTTTCCATTTGTATTTATTTATTTTGCATAGTTAATGACATCGCAGTTTACAAATATAAACCTATTTATGAATGTGTGTTAATGTAAAATGGCGTTGAAAATTCTGACATACAGAAAATAGTACCAGAAAACAACAACACTCGCGCATAAAAAAAAGTAGGACTGTCAAAAATACTATACAATGGACTAACACTACAATGACTTACCTTACACTATAACCGAATATCGCACGCAACTACACTGGCTTAGTATCAGGCATAGAAGAAATATTCGCATTCTATCACTTCTTCTCAATATTTTTAATAATCCCACTTCGCCTGTTTATCTGAGAGAGCTCTTTTAACCTCTATCACAACACAGACTCTCTCTTCGTTCTAGTGATAAGAACCCCTTTAATACCCCTCCATTGCTCTAATTTTCTTGCCTCCTCTTTCATAGTAGTAGCTGTTTGATTGTGGAATAATCTACCCACTAATGTTAGAGACGCCCCTTATTTATTTATATTTAAGTCAAGATTATCTTAATATTTAAGTTGTTCCTGTATCTTTCTTCTTTCTTCTTTCCTTCCCATCCCCTCTTCTTTCTTCATAGTATATTTTTATTTTTAAATGTATTTTTATTTTCTTAATCTGTGTTTTTAATTTTTGTCTAAAATTGTAAGATTCAATATGTCTATGTACTTGTAATTTTCTCAAACAAAACGGTTTGGGTAGGTAGGAAGAAATTGCCTTAAGGCAATATTCCCGCCCTTATATGTATATAAACTGTTTGTGTATACAAAGTGTTAAAATAAATAAAATAAAAATAAACTTGAAAAATTACACTGGAGACAAATTTGAAATCAATCTAACTAGATGAAACACTGCACGACTAGATATTTTTTCTTTTAACAAAGAATTCATCATTTAAGAATATCACCAGCATTAATAAAAATTTCAGCTCTTCAACTATGGAAAGATCAACAAATGGAAGAATATGGATGTTTAAACAAAGTCTAAATGGTAAATATTACATGGTGGCCATCCATGGTCACTTGAACTAACCAACGACTTTAAACTCTGGTGAGGTCACAATAATAAATTGCGTTTTTTTTTAAGTACAAGTCGTTTTTGAACGTGGATTTTTTTTTTTTTACAAAAACATATTACAAAAAAAATAATAATGTAGGCCAAGAGCCTTGTGTTGAGTTGGGATACAAAACATAGCTTTGATAATTAGAGAACATAAAAAATAAAACAACAAACACAAATAACCTCTAGTAATATATGTTCAGGTTGAATAACAAAATTATATTTATCGTATCGGCTTTACTTCAAAACTCTGGTCCGGGTAAATGGATTATTTGACCGAGGTAATGATAAGACATACCCCAAGTCTTTCATTAATATCATTTGCCTTTCTAAACCCAGTAATGCACATGCCTTCATTACACCAAATCCAGCGTTTATTGATCATCTGTTACAAAGTGATCAGTCTCACACTTCAGTTACCAGTCCAGGGAAGAGAAATATTACACAAATCGACGAAAGTTTTATTAAATTGACACTTGTTTGGCAATTTTACAGTATTTAAAAGCTTCTTTAAAATATATATTCTTTAATTTTAGTATCCTGTAAATTTTTGCAAAATGCAACTTCGATATTTTTCGAAGGTACTATCGAAATATTAACTGCCAAAAAAAAAATTTCTGTCCTGGTAGATGAGTCATCGTTTTACAGTAAACTCAAAACATTGTATTCTGCAAAACACGAGCCCAATGTTTTGCAGTACATTAACGTAGTTGCTACATGAGAGACATAAGTAACGAAGGAACATGGCTTATAAAGAGATCACAGGGCGTGGTTACAGTTTGCCCAGCAAGTCAACTCAATGCAGTTACTCAGTTCCAGTGTATCTAGTTAAACTCCTCATCGCCGTAACACTCGCGCGACATAATTCAATTAATAAATTATTTACTGTGTAATAAATACGCGTTAAAAAGCAACCTTCTGTCAATCTCCAACAGGAGAAGGAGCTTAACAACCTTCAACAACTTAATTCCCATGAGTGTTTTATACTCTATGGCTGCTCTCACGTAAACATTCTAAATATGGAAATCGAGTGGAGATAAGTTTGCCTCGTTTTATAGTAATTGGCGCGTTTGTCTACCATTTTTGAGGTCCTGGGTTCGATTTCTAGCAGGGTGGACGGGAATTATGGATTTTAAAGGTTGTTTAAACTGAATAATTATATTGTTTCTGAAATGGCATATGAAGCAAAAGACTTATCATCTTATCTACATTTTGCAGATGTTAATAGGTACGTTGATAAGTACAGTGTCCTGTGCACCATTGAGTGCTGAAAATGAAATTATAATGAGCCGGAAATCGAACCATTGCAGTGGCGAACGCCCCAACAATTTTACTGACTGGTGGACAGCGGATTTTATTATTAAGAGTTTTTTCCCACTCGTCCAGGATTTTAGTTTTATTTAAAAGGAAACATAATTTTTTAAATATTAATTCAACCAACAAATATCAATCACTGATTGTTTCAGCATATTAAAGGACTTTCATTCTTAAATATGCGGATACAGTTAATCTTATTCTGAATCGTATGATCTCATGTCAACACGCTTAATGTTGTGAAGACCTACACAATATCTTCTAATCTATTACGTGAGGGTACTCGAGTACAATATTAAACTCACTACTTGTACAAGTTTGTAAGCATATTTATGAGGAATGTTGTCATAAATATTATGTACAACCAACGAAACGTAGGAAAATGATTCATAATAATTTTAATCGAATTCATGACCTTTTATTTTTATCTTTACTCTATCAAAACTAAATGTGTATTCCAATATGGGTAATAATTTTGTCACCTTTTCGAATTACTAAATGAGCTTTGACATTTAAGTTTCCCTAAATGGTTGATTATAAAAAGGGTAACAAGGTTAACAACCTTAATCTAACAGATTTGTAAAAATTATGCATCTGGATGCACGGGATCTACTACCCAGTCAAAGGTGACAGAAAAAAACCACATTGGTATTTTGATAGCGCATTTATTACATGTTAAATAAGCATAGTAATTGAGAGAGTAACTGCGTAAACATTTGACTTTAGTAACTAACTGATTAATTAAGTAACTAAGGATGCTAATATTTATACACAGAAATTGTCCAGTGCTCATTTTACTTCCTGGTGGGGTCGTGTACTACATATTTCCCTGGATCTCAGCAATTTGATATTTGCGTATATCAGAAATTTGTCGCCAATAATTTTGATGTTTTGAAAATCTATTGTTCACGTACAGGAAATATATGATAAGATTTCTTCACCGACATATAAGGTTAGATGACGCTTGTTTTGAGGTGAATCCTACAGATAAAATAACAAAATTAATTGCAATTAAGAGGGAATGTATCATTGATCAGGGAATATGAATGTCTAGGCATTCATAACTTATGATATGTCATTGCCTGGTTTAAATAATCACTTTACAGACTATCCGGACCAACTCTCAAGAACATTTATATGAATCTACCAATCCATCCCATTTTCCTAGCGTATCGCCCTGTAATGATAATCACGTGTGTGTGAGTGCTGGTCAAACACATGAAATCTTCAGTACACAAATACGAGTGAAGTGCCTCCAACACACAAAATCAACAACGGAACTGTGCCAGCGTCTACTCAGACCACCATATCTACATACAAGCAGTGCCAGCGTTGGAAAACCACCAGGTTTTCCACCAGGTTCCAGCATCACAGCACGCCTCAACATTAACAGGCTAGTGGAGTTGCGCAACCCTTCCAACCCCAATCATACAGTCCACTCTCTAAAATATCCTCCTTGGGACGAGGTATTTCTTCACACCTTGTTCACTCCTCAACACACACTGTGTTACATTTATCATTCATCCACATTTCTTCAACTCTTGCATATGTTTATTCTTGCGACGTAAAGGAGCTAAAACCTTCATTGATTTGGGTTAGACTTATCTGGCTGAATTTAATTTACCTTATCTAGTGCAACGTCTGAAAATAATTATATTTCTTACGGTAGTTAATTTATTTATTCATTTCAAATTACATTTGTAAACATATTCTGCAACATATTATGGATTTTTAAGCTGTGCCTGTGTTATTTGTAATAATTAATAACAGCAAATAGTAAAGTAAATAAAAATAAATAACAATTAATAAAATACAAAAATAAAAAAAAAACAAATCAAACACAAGACATAACAATAAAGACCTTGATTATAATAACATGCAATATTACAAATGACAATTCAATTAAAAATGACAATCACATAATCCAAGATTGGCTGGAATGTAGTATATATCAGTGGCGAACGTGAGTTTTAAAATTGGTAAGCTATGAAAATTCTGATAAAATGTACAATTAAAAAAAACATAATTGCAAAAAAAAAGTTGGAACTCCTATGGACTCGAACCCCCGCCTGCGTCATTAGAAAGCAACGACCCATTCGCGCAGCTGTTTCGCGTTTTGGGCCATGCGTCGAAAAAGTAATTAATAAACTGGATAATTCATTAGCGTACCGGTGCATCTTTGGTTAAGTCAGACTATTATAACTTGTACTGAAATAAAACACTATTTCTTAATAAATGATAATAATTAAATAATTTAAAAGTATTCCTTACCGAGTACGATAGTTTTACCAAACAAAACATAAATTACGTTTTAAGAATCATTGTTTCATCAACTTTTATATCACATTATTATTCACAAAACGACATAAGTTATACATATTATAATTCTTCATATATATTTATTCTTAACACTTTACACTAGTAACGTTTTTATCATAACTCTAACTAAATTTTAAAAGTTTAAATGGATACTGAAGAATAACCTACAATATTCAACTGTCATCGTATGCACAAAAACGAATAACAATTAAACAACAATAAGCAAATCTTTGTTTTTTAAAACCCACAAAAGGATTTATACTATATTATGGATTAAAATATCAATTCGTTTCGATTAAACTATCAAAATAATTATTTATTTTTAAGCAAATTTACTTTCAAACCACCGAAACACAAGTATGATAAATCACTTACTTATTATTGTAACTTCCGTGTTAAGACATACAAAATATATTCGTTATCTCTTTCTCACACATAACGAGTGCGTATATTGTCACCTCCTTTAGATAGTCGTAAGTCAAATTGGTGTATTTTAAAGAAAACAAGCCCTTATGAAAAAGTATTGAAAGACTAAATTGCATTTATGAAAGCTGCAAGATTTGACTGTAATCGCAAGTGTAATTTTTCGAACGAGATTCTAAAGTTTTAGGTTAAAGACGTATTTGAATTAGTAATTTTAAAGTGAGCAGAGTAATCTCGTGTTATCCAGTAATAATAATTTTAGCCAATAGAGGCGCAACTGGTCGCTGTATGGAATAAAGGAATATGATACAAATTTACTTACCCAAGAAAAGTAATATATTTTTTTGGTGATGTGTTTTTTCCTATTAATACTACAGTATTATAAAACATTACTTACGATGTCAAAAAAATATGGTAAGCTGCATGTAATCGATTATAAGGAGCATTCGCCCCTGCAAGCTAGAAATATTAGTATGCCTTATGTTGCAATCGGTTTCTATATTGGCAAATGCCTATTCTAAGAAAGGAAAGAAAATGTGGCATATTATATAGTGGTGTACCTACAGATATATTAGTGGGGTATACAACAGATAAATATATCCAGGTGTAAAATATTAGGAGAGCCATAAACGTTATTATGAATTATGTATGCATAATACATTTGTAATTTTGTACATATTTTGTAAATATTTTTTTCAACAAATTAAAAAATAAATTTTTAAAAATGTGATTTCAACCAAAATTGAACTTGGAACACGGTACTGTCATGCGTGTGCCAATCATCTGAACTGTTTTTGCATTATTACCGGACCAATTATTTAATCAGGTATTTATCACACGTTTTAAATCAAATGCACACATGCAGTTTATTTTATTAACTAGTGTAAATTATTTTAAAAGATTCCTTTGTATGGTGAATTATTTATGTATATCAAGCGAGTAGGTAAATAAGATTTTGGAAAACAACATAGCAATTATGAAAAAATAACGATAATTATGAAAAAAAAAATGGAAATTAATTTACAGAAGAGGAAAGAAATTAAGTTCGCAAAATTTTTCCTCGTTTATTTCTAAGAAAAACTTTTTTAGCATCAAATGTTTTAAAACAAACAACAATTTTATTATAATTTGTCTAAAACAGAATTTATTTACAAAATAAAAAAATTAAAAAAACTTAATTTTAGTATAATGGAAATAGTCTTCAATAAAGCTTAGGTACATCCCGCTTAGAATTATTTGAATGGTTGAAATAATTTTTACTCGGAGTTCTTTCCCTTTAAAAAACCTAACCTAAAAAAAATTAATTTACAAAATAAAAAATAAATATATTCATGTGTACGTACTTTAAACTACTCCGAAAAAACATGTTGGTATTTTAAACTACTACCACACCTGAGGGTTAAATTAACATATTGCAATACAGAGAAATAAACTACATAGATAAACTACTTTAGAGCAAGAATATGAAAGTCTAGGCAAATACAGACCAGAAAATTAATTTTAAAAAATTTAAAAAAAGATTTGAAAAAATATATTCAATAAAGCAAAAAGAAAAATTAATTAAAACAAGTCTCATTGTTGTAAGAAGATTTTTCGTAAAGAAGAGTAAAAACCGAAATTATTGTTCAAATAAACTCATTTTTTAATAAATACTCATTTTTGTTATATCATGGGCTAGTTTCATGAAAAAAAAACTGAGTGTAAACGTCTTCAAAGTTTAGTTTAAAAAAAAAATATTTTTTTACGTTTTCGCCAAAACGGGCAAAACGAGTTGTTTTAAGTTATTTTTAAATGGAACCCATTTTTGACCTCTTGGAATAACAGTTCCCATCAGACACTGAAACTGTATTATATGATACGTTTAAGAAATTGTATTAACTAAGTGAATAAAGTTTAAGAATTTAACGTTTCCTAATTTCTTTAAAATCAAGTAAATGGTGTGAGCGTTTGTGCAAAGCAGGAATAAAAAACTATTGCATATGGAATGTTTTTACTGGGTAACTCAAATCAAATCAAAACATTAGTTGGAACCTTGTTATTTATTTCACTGGGTCGTTTTGTCGAAATTACAACAATTATTTAACTTTCAACCTTTTGATTAAATTACTTGGTTGTTGCGAGTTATATTGGAAGTTTGAAGTTTTTTGTTTACAACTATATGAAAATTTTGAATTTTAACTGATAATGTAATTATTTAATGAGGAGATGACGCAGAACAAAGAAAATTAGGATAGTGTTATGGTTATTGTAACGGGTATTGTTTTAACACCGCTATCTGTTAAAGGGTTAATGATTATTGTTATGTATCAACACAATCGAAGGACTTAGTCAAGGGTAAACAGGAAATAGGAAACAGGATTATGAACGTTAAGTTTACAATTACGTAGAAGATAATTAATTCGAGCTGTGATAATATCTTAACATAGATAATATATGTTATTTCTTAATCTGTTTATTAAGATACACTAGCAAACATTTAATAAATACGCGTTATAATATTTATTTACTCAGTCGTGTATTTATTCTTTTTTTGTCAAAAACACATCCCTTGTAATTAAAAAACTGCGAAAATCAAAGAATTTTAATAGAATAATTAAATGTAAGTAGAATGAGTTCGACAAATAAATTTTGTCGAGGAATTAAAATAAAAATTGTACATGATTTTGTAGTGATAACGATTGTAGTAAGTAGATAAATAGAAAAGTTTGTGTATCTAGGAAGCATGTTTTCAAGAGATGAAAGAGTAGGAAAAGACTATGAAAAGAGAGTGAATGCTGGCAACAAAATGAACGGAGCACTGAGCACAGTAATTGCTAATAAAAATATGTCAATCGAAGTCAACTGGCAGAGCACAACAGAGTTTTAGTCCCAACACATATTTATGGAAGTAAAACATAGAACTGGCAGAGGAAGGATGAAAGCCGAGTGAACGCGATTAAAATGCGATCTCTTAAACGAATGTGCAGGTAATCAATGTATGACAGGGTTAGGAATAATGAAATCAGGCGAGAGTGTAAATCTGAGTCAAGTATAATTGATAAGATTAAGAAAGGGTCTCTGAGATGGTTTGGTCACGTAGAACGAATGAACGACGAAAGAATGGTAAAACAAGTATAAATGGCAAAAATGAACGGTAACGTGAGACGAAAACGACCGAAAAAGATCTGGCATGATTAGATAAACCAAAATCTTATGTCTGGTCATGTCAAAAGCAGACAGAACCGAAGGGCATGTATGACAAGATGTATTAATGTGGACGAAGGTAGGAATATATGCCAGGATAGACGTGTGTGGCAGTCCATTCTCTTTGTCTACCTCTACGGGTAAATGGCATTATGGAAGTAGTGTAATAGTAGTAGCAGTAACGATTGTGAGTAATTATTACGAAAATTGATTCATTATTATTATTAGAGTCCTGACGTAAAACGGAGCGTTCTAGCAACTTGGGAAATAATATTAATATTTGTGTAATAATGAATATATTTTGTATTTTGTGTATTAGCGAATTGATAAATAAATAAATTACGCATCTTACCAATCCAACTGAAAAAAAAAACAATTCAAGTTTTTCTAGAAACATTAACGTTGAAACTAATTCGACAAGATTTAGTAAATCTCTTTTCATTATATTACAATCAGGGTTTTGGGCCGCGATTATAAAGGCCATCTTCTTTGGTACATACCAAGACAATGTACTTAACTTCTGTTCTACCTCTATCTACCTCGGTATGTTCTACCAACTTGTCATCTCGACGTCATATAATCGAATCTAACCAGTGATTGATGCCGAAAATTAAATCTGCGTTCCTTACTTATTTAAGATTTAAAATAGCTCTCATTTATATTTTAAAAAGGCTTCTGTGATAAAAAAAGTGGCCACTTAAAAGGGGTTATAACTCGAATATGTTTGAATTCAAACAAAAAATGCTCGCTTAAACAGGATTTTTATATGACTTACTAAGACGGCTTAACTTTCGTTAGTATTTACCTATCGAGGTATTACAAAGCCGGCTCCGTTGACACCTCGATATGGACACTGAGGAAGATAGTAAAAAAAAATAAAAAAAATAATCATATTTATTTGTTATAGGGTCAACAGTTTTACGGTTAGATGCTCTTATAAGGCAGAATCTAGACACATTATCTCTGTATCTAGCCGTTTATTTCAAAACTGATCAAACTAATAGTTATGCCAGAATTTAATTGGACTCCAAAAAATAATTATTTCTCCCTCATACTTTAAAAAGGCTTTGAAAAAATAAACAAGCCAACTCGGAACGATTAAACAATGAAATAAAATTTTCTTAATGTTTATTCGGCCGAATACTACGTATTATTTGGCCAAAAACCGAATACCAAATTGCGCTTTCCCTTATAAATAATACCTCGCGGGAACTTGTTACACAGCAAACACACAGTTGTGGATAAGGCGATTTTTTATGAAATGGGGCTATGATGTACATTGAACCAACGTGTAAATACTAATTATTTATTATTATTAGTAATAAGGACTATAAATAACACAATGTGATGCAATATTGAACAAATAACGCGTGTCGCGGCATGATTTACTCGCAAATGAAACAAATACAGACAGGTCGTAACCTCGAGCGAAATGCATACATCGGCCACCGCCGAATATTCTCTAATAATAAGTTATTCGAATGTGAAATAAAAGACGTTGACAAAGCTTAAAGGGACGCGGTTCTCGATAATTCTTTTTATCGTTATTTTATCGCTGTTATGCTGGAAACAAACGCAATGGTTTGGTTGGTTGAACCGAATAATTCTACACAAACAAACGGTGGAATAACACAGGATTCAAACAGCGTTGGCGTTGTTTGTACCCAGTATTCGTTTGTCGTTGTTGGAGGCTAGCAACGTGGTCGGCATCACTAAATGTGGATGACCGCCAACTGATCCCAATTTCGCACAAACGGACCCTGTTTAGGTGTTCAAGTTTAGCTTTCTGTATCCCCGGGGTATCTTAGTGGTAATCTTCAGGGGATTACGAAAAACCAAACCCCGAGGAAATTTCTAAACGTAAATTCGGAACGGGAAATGCATTGACTGGAATGAAAGTTTATAATTGGATGAAATCAGAAAGTGGTCATGCGGAAATTCTGTTTTAAATACTTTACTAAAATTTGATTTAATGTGCTTTGATAAATATGATTACATACCTTTATTCTTTAATAAATTTTAAACAGACGCGCCTTATAATGTTTTTATTCAAAGTACGGTACATGCATAAATTTGATATCGTGAATGTTTAATTAAATTTTCTTTAAATATTAACATTACATAGTTTGATAAAAAGAATAAGTTTTTTTTTAAAAAGAA
This sequence comes from Micrasema longulum, assembly GCF_059751315.1. Lineage (NCBI taxonomy): Eukaryota > Metazoa > Arthropoda > Insecta > Trichoptera > Brachycentridae > Micrasema > Micrasema longulum. Next base: position 322,564 of record NW_028278089.1, read on the forward strand.
ATAATCCACTAAACTTCTATTTAGAGGCTTGTAAGTAGGTAGAAAAGAGGGGATATGGAAGTAGGTTACTAAAAATAAGCTACAAAATCCAGATTAATTGCGAAAAAAAATTTTCTTTAATTTTTTTATTGCAATTAACGGGAAATAAATCCGCGACGCCAGTTTTAAAGTGTGCCGCTAAACCAACTGCGCCACGGCGCCTGTCTTAAATAATATTTAATATGTAAATAAATATCAATAACTTAGAAGTATTCCAGTAACTGTCAAAAGTTTTCGAATGATACAAACATAGGCTACGAAAATGATTTAAAAAGTTATATTAAGATACATCGTTTTTTTATGAAATTAAAATGATTATATTGAAGTAAAAATTACACTTGACACAGTTAATCTTTATTTTCAAGTCATGACTAGCTAGATAATTCCGTTTAAAGTCGGGACTAAATACAACATTATTTAAGCAATATAAACAGATTCATTTGTATAATTTGGTGGCCTCCGAGGTGTAGTGGTTAAGACGCTTGACTCACACATGGAAGGTTCAGGGTTCGGTTCGATTTTTTTTGTGATTTTTCTCAAGCGTTCTGTGATGTAACTGACTACTGTAATTGGGCCTCCTGGCGCGTTATGTTGCAAAAAAAACCCCTTTAACAGATTGAGTTTTTTTGTAGACATTTATTTTTGAAACTGTATTTTATCTTTAATTAGCAGACCCGACAGACGTCTTGCCCGAATGTTGGCTTGCTTGCTATAAGCCGGTTTAGCCAACGTTTTTTCGATACTTGAATTTTATGATTGGCTAATAGTCCTCATCGTTATCGTGCGTTAAGTAAATTCTTTGTAACCGGGTAAAATTGAGAATTTAAACCATCCAAACACTCCCTCAAATAAACACGAACATTTCATCAAAATCGGTCAAGCCGTTTAGAAGTTCAGTGACATACACACGTACAGAAGAATGATATATAAAAACATAGTAAAAATACGCATTGCATGACGTGCATTATTAAAAAAAATGGAATTAAACTAAAAAAGTACGTGTTTTTATTATTACGATATTATAAAAAAAATTTAAGTCTATAAAAAGCCATTAAAATAATCCATTAATTAAAAAAAAATAAAAAGTTCGTTAAACCAGTTTTTTAACTAATTTTATTGACATCGATATCTCTATCACCCGATAAATAAATGATTATTAACGCAAGGGGTATTAATTATATGAACATTGTTCTTACTTTTTTTTAAAAGTACGTATGAGTTTACTCAACAAAGACTTGCTAAAAGGTTAGATAGATATTTTTGGACCTAAATAAATAGAAAAAATGATTAAAAAAGTAATTTATAATCATTAAGATTATTTTTATTGTAAGGGTAAAAGTATAAAATACGTTAAAAATATAAATTCGATAGACTACAGGCACTAAAAGAACAACCCTCTAATATTTATTTAGGGACATTTCAAGGGCGTAGATTAACAAAGAGGCACTTAGGTAAAGCAAAATTATCATGTTTCCAATGAATATTTACAGCAAAATTATTATTAAGAGTAGAAAAAAATATAACATTTAAAATATGGATTTTGTCAAAAACAAGGTGTATTTTATTTTTTAGTAGGTTTGATTACCTTTCATTAGTGTAATTAATGATAAAGATATTTACGCAGTAGTTGGTTCATCAATGCAGTGACCTCTAACACCATCAGATGAGGGTAAGTGTTCTTGACAAGATGCACTCATGTGCTGAATAAATTGTTCACCTCAGTACTCTCGAAATGCCACATACCATTAAAGATGTTTGTCCATAAATGGAAAGCATTCTGCTGCGCAATATTAAACATGTTTTACATAGGTAAAAAAACTGATTAAGAAATTTATCAGAATTTCGGTTTTTTTTTTACTATTAAATATTTATGTTGAAATGATTGACCTAAACATTAAAATTTTGGGGGCCATTTCCTAAGAGTTGTAGATAACTCAGTATTAAAAAATTGGAAACAAGTTGTTGTAAAGTGGGGTTCGAACCACGGACTTTTGACCCATGAGTCCGCGATACTAGCTACGGGACTCGAACCCGGTTATAAAATGTGACACAAAATCAACACGCAAGTTTAGCGCAAGCACCATTTATTCATTTAAAAAATATATATTTGTTTAAATATTAAAATATTTGAAAACTCCTAAGGTTTATTTTTATTTTATTTTTATTTTATTAGGGAAATCAACAGTCCTACATACATATTTTTAGTAAACAAACAGATATAGTGTATAAACTCAGAACCAATAACAGATTTCCACATAGTATACAAAGTTAGTAAAGAATATATATATTACATATCAAATAAATACAAACAATTTATACATATAAAAATGTTATTTTCAAGTACTCAATAATCAAAGATTTTTTAAATATTAATTTTAAGAACATTAAGTTACTGTAAATTGGGCGGGATAGGGACAAAAAAGGACAAAAATGCTTGAAGAGAGGATAAGGAGGGGGGGGGGGGGAGATGTACATATTTATTATTATAATGTCTACTAAGTTACATAATACATTTTTAGTTTAAATTTTAAATCTGACAGAGTGATGTTTGTATAATCTATGTTTTTAAATTTTGTATTGTACATTGAAAAAGTCCTACGAAAAAAAGCATTTTTAACATACGATGTCTTATTATGCATATTATAAGGTCAAAATATGTTATGTCTTGTCAGGTCTAATTCTTATTCTAATTCTTAGTGGTGGGGGTCAGTGCTATGCAAACTCCTGACGTCACTGCAATCTGTGAAAATCTATTGTGACGGGTCCCCGTGAATAGCTCTGGCCCTCCATGCCCAGGTCAATAAAGAGCCTAGCTACTGTGTGGAAGGTGACAGTTTACATTTGGTTAAATCTCCCCCTCCAAGCTAAGATACGTAAAGTATCGGGCTATTAGGTAGGGGGCGAGCTCTTTAACACAATCAGGTCTGACCAGTAGGCTCCTGAGAATGAGACTTCTTTTATGACGTGAAGCATCATATTCACATATAAAGTGTATAGGTATTTCTTCTTCTGCTCTACAGAACCTACATCTAGAAAATTTGCAAAGGTTATTTTATTGTAGCAAGGTGTTTGTTTAATCCGCAGTGCCCTGGGCGGGCTCTAGCGATAACCTCACTTGATTTTGGCTGAGGTTTATTAGGTCAAAAGCAACACTTCGCTAGTACCCTTCTATTGTAGGCTGCTAATCAGGTACTT